>NC_143391.1:30235779-30835779 GCF_980474605.1 Leiobunum rupestre | reverse complement strand
ACACTCTGGACTACGCGTACAGAAAATATATATCATTCATTTTTAAGTAGAAAAGTTATATAAATTAATAATAAAATATAAATCGTTCGTAGGTTTTTAAAAAAATCTAAAGATTATCGTACATTATAGTACGTTGAGGCAGAATTATCGAAATAATGGTACGATATCGTACGCCATGAAAATTATAGTACGCCCTAAAAATTTTGATTAAATTATCGCACTGTGCGATAATTATCGTACGTCTGGCAACGCTGGTGTCGCTCCTCATTATTTTCAAAACATCTCCGTCAGAGCCAAATTTCTCAAGCGGGGAAAAAAGAAAATAAAGCAGGGTCCGGATTTTTTTTGGAGACACCACGTCACTAGACGATTTCAAAACCCCACTTTCCAGCCCCTTTAAAATCAATTTGGATAGAATTTAAAAATATTTCATTTAATAAATCAATTACCTTAATTTAACGACTTGGCAAACTTCTCTCAAAACGAAAAACGAAAAATCCTTTCGATTGAACAATGAAATTATAGAAATCTCGCTAACCCTTGCCCAACTAGCCAGACGAATTTACAAAAAGGGCCAATTTTGATACTTTTAACTTGGTAGTACTTAACCAAATCACGTGACCACCGATATTTTTCATAATCACCTATTTATTTGCCACAATAAAACAAATTTGTGCAGGACGTTAATTACCAACATAGAATTGTTTTACTAGCGGAATCTGGTTTCTTTTATCAGCTATTACATAGAAAGTAATCTGGCTACCTGAATTAAGTGGGGTGGCGGAGTGGTTAGCACTTTCGCCTCGCAGCAAGAGTAGCCGGGGTCAATCCCAGCTTGGATTAGTAATAAAAGCTAACGCTGACTGGATATTTAACTCTCGGTTTTCCGCGTCCACCAAACTTTGGGATTGCTTTCAGCGCCATCTGTCGATTTTTCGCGATTTGGTGGGACAAGCTTTTTAAGGAGGGCGCACGTGTTTCTCCACGTGGTGGATAATTACCCTATGTTATTCTCTCTTGTATAGAAATTGTTTTTAGTTTTTAAGTAAGTACCGCGTATTATGGTTATTATTATTTACGTAAGTATTAATTATTTATTGTTTTAGATATGGGTTTCAGTGGCCGGAATCAACTTTCGGTGACATTATGAAAACAATGAAAATTTTGGGTATAAACAATGTTTGACTCTTAACATTTTATAACATTATTGTACCGTATTATACCGTTGAATTAATGGCTTTAAAAGTCGCTCGATGACTTAGGCCTGAGGGGGTTGTCTTGGATATTAGTCTAGCTGATTATTATTAAGTTTTTCTACGTACAGCTGGAATCATTTTAAGCAATGAATGAATTAACTATTAAAAACAAACCTCAATTTCTCGGATTTTCACTTTTGACATTTATAAGGTTTTGCCACTGGACAGTCAAGAATCGGTCAAAAATGACCAAAAAATTGAGAGTCATTATTGAAAGAAAGTGTATATTTCAGTTTCCTCATATCGACTTCCTTCCACATTATCTCATTCCGATCAATTAGGTTTTCATCGTTCTACCATTTGTAGTAATTTATAACGCTTTTATTGCCCACTATATCGTCCATGCCACGATGGCGAGCGTTTGAGGAATTACCCTAAAAACGCGTTTGAGGTTTTATCTCGAGGGAGGATGGAAATAAATTGGGCCGAATGAATGACCGCCTGGAAAACGTTTTTTCCTCCTCGAACCGGGACTAACCAAAAACCACGGCTACGCTACATTTTCTGGACTGATTTATGACGCGGCCAATGCCCCAGCAGTAATCGATTTGGAATTGTTACAAGGTGAAAAAAAATGTTACGAAGTAGGTTGAATTTCTATTTCCACTACTTGTTCATCCTCGTCAATTTTAGTCACTCGCGTCGGCGCCAGATGTCGACTGGAGCGTCGGAATCGGAAGCCTATCGACGTCGCGAGGTTTCGCGAACGTATTTGGAAATTGGAGAGCCGCTCATTCTCGAAGTAATTCTAACATGTATGTTTGAAGAAACTACCTCGGCAAGTGTACACTCATCGGAGAAGATAAGACCAATCCTGAGACGAGAATGCATACTACCATAAGCCTATCATATGGTCCCCATAAGTAAAGGTCTACCATAGGGGCCTATGGTAACGGCGTTGTCCTGGAGAGAAGAAAATTAACGTACGACGATAGGGCAGTAGCGCCATCTTCTTTTTCAACATTTCTACATCTAAAATATTATCAACTTGGTAGAGCAGCCACGCTCGGGTTTATAAATGCCACGCAAAACGCGTCTAAATCTCAAATTTGAAAAATAAATACCTTCAGAAACGCAACTCTTATTTCTAATAGCCAGTTTTAGGTACTGATGAATAATTTTGCAAAGATTAAAGTGTAAATTTTAAGTTTTAAAGCGATACAATTGTGAATAAGCCTTGGTTACGGTGCTTATGGCTCGCGGCGGAGATTTCAACCTCGTGGTTCTAAGTTTAAAAACGTTCGTGCACGGCTTGCGCGTATTCATAATGCATTTCACGAAATTTATTTCAGAAATGCGTAGTTGAGGACGTAGCCACTAGGAGGTGCAGATTTTGAATACCTACCTCTTAATAACGGGTATGCGATCGTCCAAAATTTGGCCAAGACCTTTGCTAGGCTTATGATACTATCATAGACAAAAATTGCATTATGTCATTACGACGGAACGCCGACAGATTACTTGTATTTTGAAATGATTAAATGGATTAAGGGAATTTCAAAGTGACTTCATTAGAGTAATTGTAATTTGGAAAAGCTCTTTTTTTAGTACATTAACATAAATTTTAAAGAACCGATGTTGATAATAAAAACTCAAAACAATAATAAGATTTAAATTAGGCCAAAGCCTCCATAGGTGCCCAACGATGCAATTGAACTAACTGGAAAAAAGTGAAATCATTTCGGGAAAGGTCTCGTTTCAAGAATGCCAGAAACTCGGATCGCGCTTCGCTGGTGGCGTCGTAGAAATACGTCATGGACACGTCGCACAAGACCACGTCCAATCGCCGCTTGATCATCCTTCCGTTGTTGGACGTCGTCTTGAGTATAACGTAGACGCACAGATAGAAGACGAGGGTTCCCGCGAGGTCGACGAAAGAGAGTGGGCTCGATTTGACGCAAGAGTCCAAAGTAATAGCGGCGTCCAAGAAAACGTAGATCGCCAGTCCCGAGAATCTCAATCGCGGCTCGAACGTCTCGTAGCTATCCATACATCCTCTGTAGAGATTCGATATAGCTCTCGAGTTTTCGTCCCAGTCGGCTTCGTTTATTTTGGACATTAAATAGTGAATTTTGTCGAGTCGCTCCACTAAATCGTTGTAGTTGATCAGGCATACCACGGTTCGAAAAATGTTTCGCAAGAAAATGTAGTAAAGCGGTACAACCACGCTGACAGCGATGGAGAATGAGACGTAGCTCTCTAGTCTGTTCTCAGGACCACTTTGCCACGAACGGATAATCAGAGTTGTCTGGAAGACGACGTAGAGAGTGAACGCCAAAATGAACGAAACCACGTTCTTTTGACACAGGGCTTCCGTTAGATTCATCAACCACTCGCTTTCGTGAGTCATAATAGGTGTTTTTATAAAGTAAAACAATAAAAATTAGAAGTATAAAATGTTTTTCTCCGCGTCACGAGCGCGAGTTATTTAAGTGCTTTACTTGCGCGTTAGATTTTCACGCGGGTTTCAGATTTCGAAGGGTCTCGCGACTGCAGCGCGTGCTCTCTACCTAAAATAGTTGATTTTATAAAATAAAAAGTGGTCTTGCCCAACTTGTTAAAATGTTGCTCTTACGTCACAAGACCCAGCTTTATTTGTGTATTCTTCGCACGAGCGATTTGCACGCGCTCTAGAAAAAGCTATATTCCTCGCGACTGTAGCGCGCGCTAGTAGGCTTGTCAAAGTAAAAGACTGTGACGTAAGAGCAACATTTCAACAAGAAGGCCACGTTAGTTTATAAAAAGAACTATTAACAATGATAATTTATTTTTGTTATTACGCAGGAATTTTTTATTTAGAAGTTTCATTTAAGCCGAGGTATTCCTTGGTTGAAATGAAACTTCTAATTATAATAGCTAAAGCAAAGTGCCATCTAGGAGCAACAAACACAGCACCCCACACAAGGAGAACGCAACCCGTCAAAAGTCGTGGATTTTCTTGTGTACGTTTTTCATTGGCTATACGCTTTAGCGCGTGCTGCCGTCGGAAGGGGAAAATTCGGAAATTATCTTCCCCCCCGCCCGTAAAACGTTCAGTGAAAAGGCTCGCCCAATGAAATTCGTACGCCACACTGCGTTAGCGTGTTTAAAGGCTGGCTGCGTTCTCCTTGTGTTTGTTGCTCCTAGATGGCACCTAGGAGCAACAAACACAAGGAGAACGCAGCTAGCCTTTAAACACGCTAACGCAGTGTTGCGTACAAAATAATTTCATTGGACGAGCCTTCACACTGAACGTTTTACGGGCGGAGGGAAAGACAATTTCCGAATTTTCCTCTTCCGACGGCAGCAGGCGCTAAAGCGTCTAACCAAAGAAACATGTACACTCTGTTTGAAAAGTCTTCGACAGCTGAAATTTTTGCCCTCTTTTTAATTCTGCTAGAAAACTATAATAGATAGTTCGATGAAACCAATTGCAACTTTTATTTATTTTCCAATATCTTTCGTTATTTATCGGTTTCGTCCGCCAAAAATTAATAGTTTGGCGGGAACCGTCAAAACTCATTTTTGACAACTGTTTAAATATTGGTTCTACGGCACTGACTCGCGCGTTTTTGAATTCACAATGGTCGATTCATATTTAGAAAGTGGAAAAATTATCCCTCTACAACCAACGGTTGAGAAGTTATAGCGTTTCAAAACTTACCTCTAAACTAGGAAACACCTAAAATGCATCAAGCGATTATAAATAACGCAACTTCGACGACAATTTGGAAACGCGATAGCTTCTCAACCGTTGGTTGTAGAGAGATAATTTTTCCACTTTCTAAATATGAATCGACCATTGTGAATTCAAAAACGCGCGAGTCAGTGCCGTAGAACCAATATTTAAACAGTTGTCAAAAATGAGTTTTGACGGTTCCCGCCAAACTATTAATTTTTGGCGGACGAAACCGATAAATAACGAAAGATATTGGAAAATAAATAAAAGTTGCAATTGGTTTCATCGAGCCATCTATTATAGTTTTCTAGCAGAATTAAAAAGAGGGCAAAAATTTCAGCTGTCGAAGACTTTTCAAACAGAGTGTACGCAAGAAAATGCACGACTTTTGACGGGTTGCGTTCTCGTTGTGTGGGGTGCTGTGTTTGTTACTCATAGGTGACATTATCACATGACCTCCCTATTCCACCAGAACTCAACAGTTCTTTGATTAGAACTATTCAGTTTGGATTTTAAAGGTCCGTGCACGTCTACCCCGATAATGGTTAGATTTTAATGACGTGACAACTCTTTCTTGGCTTCTGATTAACGAAAGATGGCACTCTGATCTGGACCTAATAAAAGTTAGGTTTAACCTTTTCCATTGAGACAAAACCATTAAATCCCAATTTTGTTTAATACCACTGTTAGCACTTTGCAACGTCATATTTTTCTCTTGGAAATTTGAAACCTTGATGTTGCCTAGACAACGGGGTTCAGACACGAGAGAACCTAGTGGCCAGAATTGTTGAACTGAAAAGCCACCAATGAATTGAAGAAATATTCCGAGCACCGGGACGTCATTTCAGGATTTTTCAGGAGGTAGCAGAGCTTGAGCTCCGCAAACATTTTTTTTAAAGGGCAAAAACGCGTCAACTTTATGTTTTTTTTTGGATTTTTAATCGAAATAGTTTTTGCATTATTGTTTGTGATTTTAAGGATAATAGACAGAGCAAAACATTTTCCCAAGATATTCCTTGTACTTCATCAGATTCTGAGATGGTATTAGAAAATAATGTCTTTTATTTATAATAACAAGGACATTTTTGTTAAAGTGCTTTAAGGGGATGCATAGACTTAGCAATTTATTCTGATAAATAATATATCATTTTGTAAAAGTAATGATTTTGAAACTAAATTTTACTTTCTAATATTTTGGTCTTTTGGTGGAAAGAGATTTCAGTAAAGAATAGGCCAATGTTCAAATTATTTTAATCTACCTCAGCGCTGAACATCACAATGAAATAGATCCTTCCACCATAAATTTATAAAATAACACTTACGAGAGAACTATACATCTAGGCCATTAAAATGAAACTTGTATCTTCGCAACCTCGAGGCACTTTTCAATGGGAGCTATTCCTTGTATACACCGCACCCGGGATACGACAAATTGACAATATTTCTTGCAAGAAATTTATATTTTTTTGCAGTCTCGCAAACTTTACGGTTTTTAAATACGGAAGTAAAAACTACTGACTTCAATGTTATTGTAAGACTAGTTAGATTGCCTACGAGATAGTTTATAACAAGAATTCAAGATGGCCGCACCCTTAAAATATTCAGGTTGGAAATTACAATTTAAATATAATAAAAATGTCTGTCCACAAAGGTTTATGACTAAAATTAACAATTTATATATATTACTAAATGGAGGCGATTTTATGTTTGTTAACTTAATTGCTTATTCAGCGGTACTTGGTTAGTTAGATTTAAAAAATTAACACGATTTAGAATAGGTGATTATGAAAAATATCGGTGGTCACGTGATTTGGTTAAGTACTACCAAGTTGAAAGTATATAAATTGGCCCTTATTGTAAATTCGTCTGGCTAGTTGGGCAAGGGTTAGCGAGATTTCTATTATTTCATTGTTCAATCGAAAGGATTTTTCGTTTTTCGTTTTGAGATAAGTTTGCAAAGTCGTTAAATTAAGGTAATTGATTTATTAAATGAAATATTTTTAAATTCTATCCAAATTGATTTTAATTCGTTTTCAGGAATAATGGAAACATGTATGTAACTATAACCTTGTCTTCTATTGAAATTGTGTCTAGAACTATAAGAAATAAAAAAAATATATAATAAATTTGTTAACTTTATGTATTTTTAATAATTTTAGAAAAATAGTAACTTTTCGGAAGTAGTTTACATCTGCCCCAATACTAGTTTTGGGTGACGTAGGGTACGCGACGATTGTATTAATAGTTGTAGACTAAACTAATGTTTGTTTCAATAGAAAACAGGGTATTTAAATACGGAGCAGCTACAAAAGAGCGAGAAATGGCTTGTTTCAATAGAAAACAGGGTAATTAAATACGAAATAACTACAAAAGAAACAGAAATTTCTTATTTCAATGAAAAACAGGGAATGTACATTCGGAGAAGCTACAAAGAGCCAAAGATGACTGGTTTCAATGGATAACAAGGTAATTAATTACGAATCAGCTACAAAAGAACCAGAAATTGCTATCCTAACCTATCCTAACCTTAACATAAACCTTACCTAACCTAACTTAACAATGACAAATAGAAAACATTTTCTAAGATAATAAGAAACTAAAATCTTAGTTTAGTCTACAACTATTAATACAATCGTCGCGTACCCTACGTCACCCAAAACTAGTATTGGGGCAGATGTAAACTACAGCCAACCATTCAAACAATCAATCCATGGTTGGTACTTTTTACTAAACGCGGACGACCGCGGGCCTCGGTAGGTGCAGACGAATTGAAGCAGCCGACGCTTTGTCAAAAAATAACCAACTCCCGTGAGCCTCTGCGCGCTATTCTTTTTCATAATCACCTATTATCGTTTTCAGTTTTCTTTCGAAATGTCTCTTGAAAAATTTGCGGTAGCCTGCGAAAGTACACGTTTCAAGCAAATAACAGTAAGAGTACAGGAGGATAGATGAATGACATTATGAACATGTTGAAAGGATGAACACATGATATTATGAACATGTTGGAAGGTTGAACAAATGACATTATGAACATGTTGGAAGGTTGAACAAATGACATTATGAACATGTTGGAAGGATGAACACATGATATTATGAACATGTTGGAAGGATGAACAAATGACATTATGAACATGTTGAAAGTATGAACACATGATATTATGAACATGTTGAAAGAATGAACACATTATAATATGAAGATGTTGAAAGGATGAACACATGATATTATGAACATGTTGAAAGGATGAACAAATGACATTATGAACATGTTGAAAGGATGAACACATGATATTATGAACATGTTGGAAGGATGAACACATGATATTATGAACATGTTGGAAGGATGAACAAATGACATTATGAACATGTTGAAAGTATGAACACATGATATTATGAACATGTTGAAAGAATGAACACATTATAATATGAAGATGTTGAAAGGATGAACACATGATATTATGAACATGTTGGAAGGATGAACAAATGACATTATGAACATGTTGAAAGTATGAACACATGATATTATGAACATGTTGAAAGAATGAACACATTATAATATGAAGATGTTGAAAGGATGAACACATGATATTATGAACATGTTGAAAGGATGAACAAATGATATTATGAACATGTTGAAAGGATGAACAAATGACATTATGAACATGTTGAAAGGATGAACAAATCACATTATTAAAATGTTGAAAGAATTAACACATTTACGTTTGAACACGACCTTATTTTTTAACATGTCTAGGAGATTGTTGCATGATGGTGCTCAGACATTGTGTTCAATTTCAGAACACATTTTTTTCTGTGTATTACATCGGCGTAGACAGTGGGGGCTTTCCGGGCTTTCCTTTCGGCGTACAAAACTTTCAACCCTCTGAAATTCCCTCGACGAATTTCAGCTACGCTATTGCCATATTATATACTTATGTTTCCACGTATTTAAGCGGCGTCTATACGAATCCCACGAGAGGGCGTGATCATCGTCCCCTCTTTTACATCAGCCGGAACAAAACTTTATTTTCCGCGGCATTAACTCTCCATTTTTGCCAGAGCTCTCTCGTAATTGCGTCGATACCGGAAAAAGGGCCTTCAGCCAGCCGTAAAAAGTGTGAACAAACTAGAACCACGTTAAGTAACAGGGTCGTTACATTCGATACCGGGGAAAAGACGTTCCATAACTCGTATTTACCTTGCTCGATCACCATGCTAGGAAAAACAGGAGCTGCCTGATGTTCTTGAGGGTTCCACCGCCGGACCCCCTCCTCCCAATTACCAGACGGTTTACAACGTTAGATTCCGTACTACCAATCAAACTTTACTTTACCCTACAGGCTACTTTCGACTTTAGAGTCGGGTAATGTCGTGTTAAAGAAAGTTGGCCTCTAACGAAACGTAGCGCCGGGGTGGGGCTGGTAGGGTGACACTATTTCGCGAAAAGGCCCCCCGCTTAATTTGGCGCGACGCAAAAATTATCCGGTGGCCCTATAGGAAGAGGAGGTGGAGGAAAGGGCTAAATTTGGTCAATTAAATGCAGGTGGCGCTCTTTCTCGTCGAACGAACACGGACATCTTCCTCGACAACGAGTTCACTTTCTTGTTCCTTACTTTAATTAATTTTATCTTAATTAGTAGCCAGCGCGGCTATTATTTTTAATACGTACCTAATTCATCGCTTCCTCGTCCAATCGGGACTCCGGGAGACAATTACAGCGAGTTCCTTTAATAATAGAAAAATAATAGATTTTACAGGGCAGGTATCACGTACAGTTTCCCCCAAAAACGTTTCAAGGACATTTAATTTTGAGTTTGCAAGTGTCCTTCTATACTGTATCTAATGCTAAACGGTTTAGGCACGTTGAAATTCGATAAGACATTAAGGAAAACGTTTTTTTAAGGCAATTCTTTGCTACGCTTAGACTGGACCCTCAAGCGAGCGGCGGAGATTTCATTCAGTTAATGAAGTTTCTACCAGATGGCGCTATCTTAGATATTTTTCGTAGTCACTACGAAGAAAGGATGTAGTAAAAGATTTATCAAAGTGCCATACGTTATATTATTACCTATGGTAGTAAACTTTTCATTGTAATCTATTTATTGGGAACGCAACTCTACCCAACCTTCCAATTCTATAATTAATCATTATTTTTCCAAGTTTCGATATTTTTGGGGTCAAGAAGAAAGAAGGTAGTAAATATTGTAATTAGCGTTACATTTCTGCTTATTACGTTACGTTATAGCAAAATTTAACAGTGACATTAAGCTAGACTGTTGAACAACGAATACAAATAGAAATAAAATCAGAAAGTCCGATCAAGAAGCTTAATCTACTCGCTGATTTATTTGGCACGATGGTCCTTTTCGTAGAACGGCCAGGGGTCCACTGTTTGGCCAAAGAACGCGTTGTTTACGTGGACGGGGGGGGGGGGGTGAAGAGTAATGGACGGTCGTATTCAATATAATGCGCCTCCACATTTATTTTTGATGAAGGCGTCGTCGAATTGAGACGGCCAATTCGTCCGCGAGCTATCAACGCGGAAAGGGGGGTGATAGAACAACGGAAGTAACGACGCGCGAATCCGGTCGCCAGTACGCCCCCTTCCTCTATTCATTTTTCTTATATAACAAAGTCAATCGTCATTAAGCGCCATCTACCTCCTCCCGTTCCTTATTGCGTTTCGCTGAGTTTCGCGGGGTTCTGGTCATGCCGCGATGGTCAAGTCGTCGATGGCGATTCCGGAACGCATCCGGATCAGTATAATTTCGATACGGCGAAGAAGCATCGGTGGATATTGGATGCTACGCGTTCAGGAAGTCGCGCCGACGTCAGCGGCTTTCCATTTTTTCCCTTCTTTTCGTCTCGTGGGCGGCGGGCTATCTTCATAAAGAGAGAGAAAAATGAACGCGAATATCCACTGTCCAGTCGCGTTCGAAGGGTCGTTTTTAACCCTTATCCAATTTCTTCGTCCCTTCTGCCCCCTGGCGGCTGTTCCGGAAATGAAACCGTCCAGCTCGTCACGTTCCTATCTTCCGGACTCTCTCCGTAAAGTAAGCAGTCCTCACTACTGTCCGCGCTCGAGAAGTAACGGACATCTCTAAATATAAACAGTGTCCTTCTCTTCTATCTATCTTTTAAGAGTCGCTCGCTCCGAGAACACGGTCGCCTTTTCATTTTCCGTTGTGGCTCCTGCCCATCCATATTCCGCCCGACCACATTTACAAAAGTCTCCTTCGTCACAAACTTTCCTCGTAGTTACACGGGTCAATTCTAGGGCTACATTCCGATAGGCGGAGATTTATGGAAACTAAATTAATGGAACGTATTGGTTTTTTGACGCTTTCGTATTCGAATAAAATACGGGATTCCGAAAATTCTCAGATTAATTTGACCACCACGGTTTTATCGCCGGGAGTAGTGGCGTACTCCTGTAATCCCAAGAGTCTGGGAGGCAGAGTTTGTGGATGGCCGTGTGAGTACGTCTACCAATCCCCCAACGGGTGGTCGGAATACTTCCGCCACGGGTGTCCCCACCCCTGTCCCCACGTATCCCCCCGTTGGCGTGGCCGTTACACTTATCTCACCCTGATTAATCAGTTATTGTTTGCTGGTGTCTAAGGCCTTGGGTCGACACCGATTTGTGTCTATCCAAAAAAAAAAACCCACGGTTTTATCGAAATTTAGAATCGTTTTCTTTTTTGGGTAAAGGCATAAGTGGATAAGAAACATAAGTATGACACTTCCTATTCACCCAATGGAATTTTTTAATGATAGTCTGTTTCGCCAATGACAAAGTAAACCATTACGTACCGACGGACTGACAACTCTCCGCGAACTGCTCCTAGTATTTGGAAAATTTAGCCTTTTCGACGGACCAGCAATTAGGCCTACTGAAAATTGAAATTCTTTCAACAGTGTAAATAACGCTTACCTTTGGAAAATAATGATGAATTATTGAATCGGAAGATAAAAATAACTATTATAAACACTGGCTCCATTTCAGAAGTTGGATTTTTCAAATTTCAAACCTAAACGCGTGTACGCTCGTATTTCTCGCCATCAAACTAACCAACTATTTTGCCAACGGAAAGTGTAGGAAGGGACGAGTTTCCTATTTCGCAATCACCCCTCGATAGACTATCATTAACTAAATTAATTCGGTGCCATACTTATGTTTATTATGCACTTATGGTAAAGGGTAGTCACGGTCCATTCGGGTCATTACTTAAATTGTTCGATAAAATATTTCTAGAAATGTATTTATTTATTTAGGGATATTTACTATAATGAGTTTTTTTGCGTCAAAATCCCCTTATGTTCGAATTTCTGGAAATTCAGCAGCGGAGATATCGAATTTCTAAAGGTTTTTTTTATTCAAAGAAGCAAGAAATAAGGGCTGATTGAGTCTGAGAAGACCGCGAGTCCGGCGAAGATCTGATTAATCAGGGCGAGATATGTGTAACGGCCACGCCAACGGGGGGATACGTGGGGACAGGGGTGGGGACACCCGTGGCGGAAGTATTCCGACCACCCGTTGGGGGATTGGTGGTCGTACTCACAAGGCCATCCACAAACTTGGCCTCCCAGACGCTTTTGATTACAGAAGTACGCCACTACTCCCGGCAATTTCTAAAGGTTCCTACGCCGTGTTTTATTAATCCATTTTAGAAACGTCTATTGAGTAAATTTCAAAGTTATCAATAAATATTTAATGTAGATTATTTTTTAAGCTTCATTATGGCGTATTTTTAGTAAAAAATCATCAAATCGCGCGTTTATGTACGTCAACGTAGTAATCTTGGCTTTACCCGTTCTATACTTACCCTGGACTCGCCAAACTGAATTTTTTAGGTATGCCTCACTTGTAGTAGTACAAATGTTTCTAAATTTTATCTATGTTAATTATTAAATTATCACCTTGAAATACAACGCAATAGATGGTATTTTTCCAAAATTATATAACCGCGGAGGTATACTTAGAAATTAAACCGTAAACAGGCTAAATCCGAAATTCCAGCCGCCCATTTACAGGAAATTCGTGCTAGTATCTATCCGCCAAATGTACTAGACATTTTGCCTTTCTTAACCTGCAACTGATTATACTAAAGTCTACAGTACTATAATAAACAGGTTAAGCCTACACCAGAAAACGTGTAGGGGAAAGTCCAAGGGCGTATCCTGGATTTTATTTCAGGGGGGTTTTGAGGGAAAATTTCAAGGGGGGGTGCTGACGGAAGTTTCACTGATTTTTATTAGACACCCCCCCAGTCATCAGGATTTCGGGGGGGGGGGGGGGGTTGAACCCCCAACGATATACTAAACGATAAATTGCTAGGGCTACTGGGTTAGGTTTGAAATTGATCTTCTAGTGCTGGTCGCCTGGAGACTGTAAATAGGCGATTAAATAAACCCCTCTCTGACTGCCTTACCCCCCTGTTGAAAAGTGCTGCCAGATCTATGCATAGAAAATTCTCAGCTTTGGCAGTATAAAGAAAAACCATAGACAAACCTGTTATATGTCCAGCACAAACTCTATAATCGGCTATGAATGATCTTTTATTTAAAGGACTATTGTGCTTAGCCGTGATCGAAAATTTCCGTTCGCCATTGGCACTCTGCGCGTTCATCGTTTCCGGTCCATTGTTCACTCGCTTTCACTAATTTCTTAACTACCCTATTGTTTGTTTTGGAGTGGATCAAATTGAAGGCTGCCAAGCTATTTTCTTATTTTAATTTAGTGTATATGTTTATCATTAGTTAATAATTTTGTATTTTAGTTCATATTGTGTGTTAGTGATAGAAGACAGTTTGGTATAAGTTTTGTGAGACGGTTAGAGATTGGTATTTAAAGGGAATCTTTAAAGCAATCTTTACGGAAGACTCCTTCAATTTTTTAAATTACCCTGTACAGTGGTGCCAAACATTTCTAAAGCCAAAGGCAAGAGCGGCCAGAACCGCAAACGTTGGTGTTCCACCTGAGGCTATATTTTCTTTAATCGTGAATGCGGTCAACGAGAGGGGAAGCGTTTGTTTACGTAAAGGGGATCGCGCATGGGACCGGAGGATGGATCTCGAGAAATATGCAGTTTGAAAATAAAGTTTTTAAAAGAGAAATCGTTAATAAACAAAAGACCTAATTAAAAATAATCGAACGGTCGATCGTAAATAGCCCGAATCTACTAAGTTCCGAACTAAAACTATAGATTTATTTTAATATTTAGTTCAATTATTTAATTAATCACAGGCACTGTTATTGTTGTTGTAGCGTGGTTTTGGTTAACTACGGTTAGACGTTAGCTGATAACGCAAAAGCGGCGATTTTTCGGCCTCCTCCGGAAATATTATCAGATAAATATAGTGATCCATGTTAAATATTATTAGATTAGAGTTAGGTTAATTTTATTGTCCGCCACTGATATGAAGGGGCTAGTAAAAACATTACTATTTCTAGCAAAGATTTTCCCTCTTTAAAATTTGAATTTAAAATAACACCGCGACGCACAGTGGGGCATACAAACTGAGCCCAAACCTGGTCAAAATTAATATCTCAAAAACCGTTTCCTGTACTAATTTCAAATTTTTGTGACACTTAACACGTGTTGGGGGACAATTAAAAATGATAACATCGATGACCTTGAACCAAGTCTTCAAGGTCATTGAAAAATCATCTTGAGAATCGTTAGATTTAGAAACTTCGTTCCAATTAGAAAGTTGTTCCTCATCATATTTCATGTCTAAATAATGTTGGTCCGAATTCATTTGATCAATTGAAAGTCGAAAAACAAGTTGGTCATCAAGTAAGTTTCTAAATCTAATGGTACTCGAGATAATTTTTCAATGACCTTGAAGAAAAGGTTCAAGGTCATCGATGTTATCCTTTTTAATTGTCCCCCAACACGTGTTAAGTGCCACAAAAATTTGAAATTAGCGCAGGAAACGGTTTTGATGTTATCGCCATGGATCATTTTTAAATTGGACACCCTTTTTAATTTCATATATCTTTTGAAAATCTGTACAAAAACTAGAAAATAGGCAAATATTGGCAAAATTTTTAATCGATATTGTGATAAATAATGAACATTTATGAACTTAAATCAAAAATTGTAACTTAATCTACCTGAATTCATAACTAAAAGCCACATTAATTATAAAATAAATATATTAGTTTAAGACCTTTAACGTCGTTTTCCAGAATTCACACTATTTGAATTACGCGGCTTTGTATAATAGTTTCATAACTCGAAAATATCGATATCTACTTGGTATTGATATTTCCAAAACTAAAGTCTGCAAAAAAAATATTTTTACCTTTTAAATCAAGCCTGAATGAATACCAAAAACTATGCCAAAACTCCTACTTAAAATTTCTAAAAACATTCTACTACTTATAAGGAGCCTGGTGGATAATAAAATTTTGCAGTCAAAAATCAAACACCGGTAAAGTGTGCGGTGGTTTATAATTCAAATATTATAAATTAAAATAAAATTCTTACGTGCGATTTATTTTTTTGACTTTTGGCCAGGTTTGGGCTCAGTTTGCCCCACTGTGCGACGTAAACACTTCAACCACCGTCATTCGTACTAACATCCGCTTCTACATTAAAAAGATAATGGCTACCCTGTTTTAATATATTTTACAACTAACGACTTACGATTGGTCAGAAAACGGCAAATTTTTTAACGTAAATTAACACGATGGATATTCCGCGCGAGCTTGATAGCAGAGTTCGTAAGTTATGCTCAAAATTTGTGTTAGCGTCGATGAGTTCGGGACTACTTATCTTCTTTCAATTTTTGCTATTAGATAGTAGCGGCAATGAGAGTAGCGGAGTTTTCTCTAACTATGCTATACAGCCAAAGGTTGCGGAGAGAGGATTTTCAGCCCCCTGGAGTGACTGATTTCTAACTCTTTGGGGCAGCCGGGAGTAGTGGCTCACTCCTGTAATCCCAGGCGTCCGGGAGGCAGAGTTTGTGGATGGCCGTGTGAGGACGACCACCAATCCCTCAACGGGTGGTCGGCATACTTCCGCCACGGGTGTCCCCACCCCTGTCCCCACGTATCCCCCCGTTGGCGTGGCCGTTACACATATCTCGCCCTGATTAATCAGTTATTGAGTGCTGGTGTCTAAGGCCTTGGGTCGACACCGATGTGTGGATGTCAAAAAAAAAAAAAAAAAAACTCTTTGGGGCATATAGTTCATTCCTTCCCACATATACTTTTACTCTAAGGTTCGACTTTCACAATAAAGATTAAAGTGAGATTGGAATAGCTCGTAGCACGCGTCGCGATATACTCCAACGCCATCTCTTTTTCATAAAAAAACTAAAAGCTACGTATGTGAGAAAATTCAGCTGGCGAGAGTGCGTTTAAGAGATAATTTTTTATCATTTGAACATTATGCCTTTAAAAAATGGAAAACGACTAAGGCCATCTATTGATCAAATAAAGAAGTTACTTGGATGTTTATTAATGTTAAATGTGGACCGCTTTAGTTGTCTCAGGTAACATGATTTCGGGTTTAAATAAATATCTACATTCCCGCCATCGGAACTAATAGGAAGAAGAATGCAATCTAGTATTCGTAGTCGTCTACTCGCCTGTAGTGGGAATAGCGGAAAACAAACGCATACACACATACTGTCTATTTGGGCAGCAGGCCCGGACTGGCCAGGTCGGCGATCACCCCCGGCTCAAGGGGGTTCCAAATTGCTTATTAATAATTTTTTTCTAAAGGTCCTTAAGACGCGTTTGACGTATAATCTAGTACACTTTAAAAAACACTTTCGAAGGACGGACTTATCTCTAATCGATCTCGTTGGGAATTTAATCAATACGTAATATGAAATTATCGGCAGAACAAACAGAACCAACGAGCAAGGAGGATAGGAACGAGGGACAAAATTCCAGACTCCGGTATATTTGAAGCACTTGTTTGTTGCGAAATTAGTCACAACTGTCTATTTAGAATGTAGTGTAGTAATCGAAAGATATTTTTAGTTATTTAATTGACTTTCGCACAAATAGTCTCTTACTCTTATAAAGTATTTTATCAAGAATTCAGTAGAAGATAATTTCAGGCACTACTAGGCTATTAGGTGTCAGTTGCTGTTACTTTATATTTTATAAAGTTCGTAACAATCAATACTAAACCCAAATTGGAGAAATCGATCGAAAGGTAAGTTTATATTTGCGATTTTGTTACATGAGTACCGTTTGTTATATTTTAACAAAACTAACGTGTAATTAATGAAAGGCCAAAGGCCTATGTTAAAGGTTTTTTGAATTTACTAACATTAACCATTAGTTTGTTTAGATGTAACGTAACTATGTATTTTTTAATCTTAAGTATTTGTTATTTGTTGTCCTATAAATAACCATTTAGATTATTATTTCATACCTCACACCGCCAGGTAAGGGGACCCCTCTTCAGTTTCTAGTCGAGGGTCCCTAAAAGAGCCAGTACGGGCCTGTTGGGCAGAGTTGGATGTCGCGGTTACAGATCCACGTAACCAGAAGCTCAACACCTGGATTTAATTAGTTTCCTCCCGAGTTAATTCGGCGATAAAATCCATTAAAATTTTAACGAGAAATTCAATCCGTTCGATTACGATTTGAAGTCGCGAGTTTAGCGAAGGTGATTTCATAAATGTCCGCTTTCGCTGGCAGCACGCGCATTCGGAATTAGGCCGATCTATTACGCGGCGTCGGAAGCAGCCGTCCCGATTCCCAGAACTTGATATTTATGCTAATTTCGAACTAAAACGTATCATTACGCCAGTTGCTATTACTGGACCCGTAATCATCGCGTTCGCGCCGCTTCCAATCGAGCGACATCTATCAACGGAAACACGCGGAAATTAAGCGCGCTGATTAACGACGATGGGAGGAGGCGGCTAAAATTTTACCTACAACCTAACAGGCTTTAAATCCGCATTAATGTACCTAGTGTTTATATAGCGAATTTTAGATTATCAGGCCTGACAAGAGAGGTGGGAAGCCGGTACAAATGACCGGGGCCCGTGCAGCCTTGGGGTCCGTGTTTCAACAAACGAGGTATAACTTCTCCCGGGTTTCTAACCGATAAAGTATAGCTATCTCCACTAGTAACGGCTTTCTTGGGGCCCGGAAATTATGTTTTACCGGGGCTTTGGCCCGCTTTAGGGTTATATCATAGAAATTATAGAGAGGAACGGACCGACTTCAAGTAGATTTAGCCTACTCTTTTCCGGTTACAGTTTGTGACGTAACACGGTCATTTCTTCTTTTGTCTGCTACAAGTTAACTACAACTTCGCATAGATCTAGCTCGGTTAAAAAAATTCTAAAGTCTAACAATTTCATTTTTAATGGAAATTAAGGATTAATATTAAACTTTTAATTTGTTCCAATCGACGATAAGTAATTTACCGATGGTTGGAATAAATTAAATGTATAGAGACTAGAAAAGGTAAATAATTTTTTTGCGTCAAACGCTAAGGCCTAAGCTTTAAGATTTGATAAATGTGTTTTCTGTGTAGATTTCTACAACACATATTCAAAATTTCACGAAAAACATTACTTATAAATAATAATAAATATCAAATAAAATAAATTTAAATTAATATAAATACTACCGCGAAATCCTGATTCCCAGATCAACGATTAAGAAATAAGAATTTTAATCAGCCAATGAGAGTGTAGGAACTGAAATTATTTTCCTTTCTCGATCAGCCAATAGAAGGTCGGAACGCAACCGGAAGTAAATGGACCTAGCGCGTAGCTTTGAGACGTGAATAATAATCAGCTAGGCTAATACCCAAGGCACCACCCTAAGCCTAAGTCATCGAGCGACTTTTAAAGCCTTTAATTATTATTATTATTTTAATGCCTTGTCGAGGCTACACTTTTCGTTCCTCTCTATAATTTTTATGGTTATATCTGGTTCAAATCAGGTATTCGCGTCTGCACTCAAACAACAAAAAAATTCTTCATTTTAGTCTAAGTAAAGTTCGGTGACGATAGATTAGAGAACTGAGTAACCCGAAATATCCTACCCATCCTCGGGTAGGTAGAGTAAATTTAGGGCGGGTATGTCGGAGGTACCCGCCAAAAGCAATTATTTAATTTACAGACTTTTTGTATATTTGGTTTTTACACACAATCCAAGCAGTGCTTCCACTTTGAGGGTATTTTACCCTTTTTCGCGTAAAATTGACCTCGAGAGGGATTTTTCGAGATTGAGGGTAATGGGTAAAATGAGGGTATTTTGAACATTTCATGGGAAATTTAAGGGTATTTAAAATTTTTGAAAATAATCCACCATGAAATATAATTTCCCTTTTTGAAAAAGTGTAACTAAGTTGGCCGTAAGTGGAAAACTGGTTTTGCTTATGTCGAGACCTTTTAGGTTCTTTCTCTGTTGTCAGCTTTGTCGATTGGAGCAGACTAAAATATTGTTTTCGTCCCTTAGTAAGCGAATTGCATACCTACCATTAATATTTGTGTCTTTTTCTTTGTAAAAATTAAAGAAAAAACTGTGATAATTAAACTACATTTTTTTAAATCGTTGTTTTTTTATGGGAAAAAACATTGTATTTTAAATTTAAAATTGGTGAAAGTGGGTATTTTTGAAATTTGGAATGGGTAAAAGTGGGCATTTTTCAGCTTATGTCTGGGTAAAATGATCTTTTGGAAGTGGAAGCACTGAATCCAAGGGATTTGTGTGTACTGGACCCACGTACAATGTAAACGATGCCGCCATATTCCACATACCTCTCCTAGAATTAGGTTTGGAAGGGCCAAGGATATTATAATCGAAAGGAACCCAAAAAGTTAATAATTTTTCCATTCAAGTGGTTTTGTTTTGCGTTTTTCGACTTTAAATCTACATACTTTTTTAAACTTAAGACCGGCTTGGTTGAAAATTATATTTTTAGTTATTATTGACAGAGAGTGTATAGTATAGAGAGACGTCTCTTTTTAAAAAAACCACAATAATTTTTCTGGCGGGAAAATGCCCATAGGATCCGGATAAGAGATGGCGCCAACGGTATAATCAGCTAGTAGCGCGCGTTTCAACACTGATGGAGGACGACGCAAAGACTAACCAATTTGCCAGTGTCATTTTGAAAATTTATTTAATTTGTAAAATTGTTTAAATCTGCCTGGATCGTGTTGTTCAGCCAGAAGCTCTCGTTTTTCTTTTTTCAAGTTTCTAAAGGATAAAAATCGGTGAATACGCATTTTTATTATTAAGAACTTTATTCAGTTTTTTTCTAAACAATTTTTTTCCCATTTTGTTTCTGGAAAATGTAAAAATTGACAAACTTAAAAATAAGACGCGGCAAGTATTTCGTAAGCGAGAAAAATACAAATACCCTCTGTAGATATTTCTTCCATTAAAATTGGCTTCGTATTATATTTAACTGATAAACTTGATCTGTAAATAGGGTTAAATTCAATTGTGCATTGTTTTAGTACGTCTAACTCGCTGTTGTAACTACTTAATTTATATTATTCTGAATAAATTAAACTCTGTGGTTTCGTCTCAATTATTTTAATTATAATTAAAATTTTATACAGGGCGGGATTGAACCGGGATTACGTTTTTAGTAAATAACTCTTTATCTTTAAGGGTTATCTCGAGAGATTAATACCACTAGGGACAATTCTTCCGAGGAGAGGTAAATTTTGGCTTGCCAACTTCTTATTCCCATTTTGTTTCTGGAAAATGTAAAAATCGACAAACTTAAAAGTAAATCAACAGAATACGCACATGTTAATTATAAAATTTACTCTATTTATTTCACCAATGAATGTTTTATGAAACTTAAAACTACAAATAGGCTAACAACATATTTAGCTGTGCCAACAATTTTTTTACGTTAATTAAGGTAAAAAAAAACCACTCTCAACTGTATTTTTTTCTTTAAACAATATTATTTAATAATGGATAACTTTAATAAGATTTACGGCACTAATATAATAAAGGGGATGGAATAATTTAGGAGTTGGGGGTCTTCAAGTTTGTTACTCATTAATAAATAAAATACTCAAATATAGTACTAACCTATAAAGAATTGAAAAACGCTGAATGAGTCTTTGACCCAATGCTTTCAAAATACCCAGAAGATTTGTTGTTAAGCCCACGAACGCGCGGTACATAATCGTGACTCGAAGGCAGAAAAACGATGTACCGTATCCTTATATTTCGCCTCTTTTAACAATTGCGTGTTTCGTTTGTATCGGTAATTGCAATCATGTGGAAAAACAAATAGTTGCGGTAACGTTCTATCGCTTCGTAATTTTTCGTTATTTTCAATCGACAAATATAAGTCTTGTAAATCATTGTTTTCAGAAGTAGACAAAAACCTCAACCATATATTTCGCGGAAAATTGGATCGAGGCAGTTTTTCCGATAACCAACTAGGCATCGCGTTTTCCTTAGTTTAACCGCGTTTTTACCTCCACTTATAGGAAAAATTCACGGAAAAAATATCGTATTACTTCTTGGGAATTCTTAAATTATGCGAGGCAGTTTTCAACGGGGAACTCTATATTTTGGTATTTTTTACATTATTTTGGAAGAGGTTAAGAACGCGAAACGTTTTTACAACAAAACGTCGAGGTATCCGTAGTTTTTTTAGTATTTAGATAAGCCTAGCGCTTGTAGAGCTAGAAATAGCTAGGCTTAGGAAAGCGTAAGACCTAACGTATATTGTAGAGGTATTTTTGGCGTGTTTAGCGTGTGGGAACGGCAGCGGGCAATCCCGCGCGCGCGTGGGCTCCAACGATAAGGAAATCCCGGTCCCTCGGAGGGTCTTCCTTCGCAGTCATAAGCGCTAAGCTTACCCGCTCTACGCCAAGAAATCCCGCAACGAAAGGGGACGAGGGAGAAGAAACTCATATTTACTCGAAAAACCAGGGAAAAAACAGTTTCGTCTATATATCATTTCTGGCACCGGGCGAGAGCTAACAGAATCTGACAAGCTAAAAGTTAGAGCCCCCGAAAGGCGTAACTCCGGAACGGGGCCTTCACGCTGCCCCTTGAGCGTAAAGATCCAACGAGAGGGAAGCCGGATGGGTCGACGTTCGGGAATCGCCATCGACGTCACTCGCTCTAATCGGCCCATTAAACACGAGTTTCGCTGGGAATAAAAATGAAAATCACGACGGAGGGTCGCGAGTGGGGCCACACTTCGCTTCTCATCCGAATTTCTGTTGAACGGATTAAGTTTGTGGTAATGACAAGATTACGAGCTGTCTTCCACAAGTTCCGTCGAATGATATAGTTCATAATACACGCCTCACGTCCAAATAGAGTACGTCACTTCCACTCAAAAATATTGTTTTAATATTAAAATAAAACGCTTAAATATTTCGATGAAGTATAATATCGAAAGTCAAAATTTCAGCCAGAGATTCCAACTGTATAGACCGGTTTCGCCCTTTTGGGGCTCATCAGTACTGCGTAGGAACTCTGGCTTTACTCGGAAATCTGCCGATATCAGTAAAACTAATATACGTCCAGAAATATAATAACTAATAATTATGACATTTGTAAACTTCTCCGTGCATTGTTGCTTACTACCACTTTTGATCACTATACTGACAAATTAGTAAAGGAATTAGCAATTTCATCATCCAGAAATTTGGTATTCTTTGTGAACTTCTTTTTTCCCTATTGGTCAATCAAATTTAAATTCTGTTAATTCCATAATTCTTTGAAAATGTAATTTGATGGTGGTAAAGTTTGGCACAAAAATCTTTCAGATCTCAAATTTAAAAAATATTACCTATAGAGACGAAAAGGGTGTTTTCAATAATAAATTTTTTCGTATCGATTCAATAATTCATCAAAATTTGGGCGAAGCAAGAGTTACTTTTCATTATGAAATCGGTTTATTTTCGCTAGGCCTTGGCCTCAAGAAGAGGAGATTTTAGTTTCTTATCGATATTTTTTGAAGTCACTAAGAAGAAAGGATTTAGTAAACAATTCACGAAAGTGGCATACTTTATATTTGAGTAACTTTTCTTACAAGGAAACTACCCTAGGTGGTTATCACCGATTTTGTTGGAACTCGGGGGTTAGGTAGACTTTATGGTAGTATGAAAATTCCCAAAGGGGAAAGTTGCAATGGGCTTTAGTTTTCCTATGGCAACCGAAAATGTTCTTGACCTCTCCATTTAAAAAATCATGGGATTTTCTCGGTTACCCAAATTTTATGAAAATTTAACCAAAATTGATCAATTTTACCCAAAATAGGCCAAATTCATCTTTTTAGGTAAGTTTTGAAAATTTAATTTTTACAAATTTTTTAATTAAGTAACCTGTGAAACCGAGAAAATACCATGCTTTTTTAAATGGAGATTTTTTGGTTTTGAGAGATCAGTAGAGGGAAAGTAAGGTCGACACGCCGATCCCGGGATCGGGATCGTCGGGATCGTCGGGATCCGGGATTTAAGGGGTGAAATGGGGGTAAAATCGTCAAAAAGTCAATGTATTTAGGGTATTTCTCGCGACGATTTGTTTTCCCGTATATCAACATATTGTGTCCAGGCCAACTTGTTCATTTATCTACGCTTATCTCGAAAGATACTTGAACGTATATCTTATCAAGTTTTATCGTACGGAATAAGTTGAAATGATGTAAAAATTGATAACCTAGGCGACGCGTGCGCAGATTACCCCGGGGGACGCGGTTAATTTGAATTTAAGAGTGTTTTGACGTCATGGAATATTCGTTGTTAAAGTAGAATGGAAATATTTTTAAACTTCATTTTAATATCATTGTAGTACGCTTGACACTTGAACCAATCTCACGAGTATTTCTTAAAAGAATATCTCGATCGCGTTTTATCGTACGAAATAAGTGGAAATTATGTAAGTTGTATGATTAATAACCTAGGCAGGAAGATAGCGCGCGCGTGCGTGGATTACCTGGGAGGCGCGGATTGCTCGGGGAGCGCGGTTAATTTGAATTTAAAACATGGATTCCCTCTCCGAAATAATTCATGTACCCAAAATTGGACCGCAAGTTTTTTTTCTTTTAGGGGAATCTCTATGGGAGTTTAACATTACAATAAAGCTAATAGGTCCAGTTTGGGGTACTTTTGGTCCGAAATGGGGTACATAGGGCCGAAAATGGTGACTTTGGTCGTTTTAAGGGTACTTTTGGTCTATTTTGGTCCATTTTTGGGTACATCAGAAAAGCAGTTGGAAAAACGAAGAGCCTTATTTTTTTTTTCCACCCATCTCCAAACTCCAAAAATTTATTGCTTTAATTTATTTATCGCTTCCGTAGGTATAAAATAAGATAAAAACCACTTACCTATATTTTAATTACGGTAAATTAAAAATACTTAATTAGTGTACTAAGTTACGTTTAAAAGAACCTTTTGTAACAATTCCAATATGTAAATATAGGTATAAGGATTGAAAAAATACTTAAAGTGGTTTTACTGATAAACTCTAAAGGAATTTAACTTTAAAGGGTATCTTAGATTATTGTTTTTAATTTTATTCAAGTTGAAAACGTATTAAGAGTCCTTCAAAGTACTATAAAAGGATTTTATTTACGAACTTAATTCATATTTTCTTCAAACTTTCAATTCGCTTTTATTACTATTTAAATACGGTAAAATATAATTCTTATACACAAATATAGTCAGAAAGATACTATAAAACACTAAAATTAAAATTAAATTAAATTTGTGTGGATAAGATTTGTAAATATCATTTTGAAACTAATAACTTTCACGCTTTATTTAAGTCAAGCCAATAAAAACAATTACCTATATTTTAAATACGGTAAAATATAAATACATTTCCGATATGTAAATAGGTAGAATAACACTATGAAAAGTTCCTTTTTCTTCTTTTAATACGACAACACACAACTCTGATACGCAAATATATAAAGAAAATATAAAAAAAAATTTACTCTACGTTCGATACGTTAAAATACATTTCCGATACACAAATATAGATAAAGAAATACTATAAAATGTAAAAAGGTAGAAAAATACTACACATTAACCATTATGAATTTAAGCTTACAACATCCTTCACGTATAGAGCATAACATATATGTTCAGAGTTAACTTGTTTCCTCGTTATCTTTATCGCATGTGTTTTAAATAGCGTATGGAATAAGTTAAGAATGTACTGAAATGGTGTATGTTTAAACCTCGTAGAATAAAGAGTAAAACATATGTTCAGAGTCGGCTTGATTACTAAAGCGAATAACACGGAGACGTTTCCGGTGTAGTCACGTAGGAAGAAAAATACTACAACACTCTCTATACTCTACATTCAACACGTTAAAATATACTTCCGAAATGCCAATATAGGTAGTAAAATACTACAAAATCTCTATACTTTACCTTCAATACGTTAAATTACATTCCAATATGTAAATATAGGAGGAAAAATACTACAAAAGCCTCTTTTCTTGGCGTTCAATATGTTAAAATAGATTTCTGAAATGCAAATGTAGGTAGTAAATACTACAAAATCTCTATACTCTACCTTCAATACGTTAAATTACATTCCAATATGTAAATATAGGTAGTAAATACTACAAAAGCCTCTTTTCTTGGCGTTCAATATGTTAAAATAGATTTCTGAAATGCAAATATAGGTAGTAATTACTACAAAAGCCTCTTACTCTACGTTCAATACGTTAAATTAATGATATGCCTCCGATCGAATCGTTCATTTTCTCCTATTTAAATATACGCATTTAAATTAGAATTGCTTCTAGTGTTCGGCAGTCGATTAATTTTTATCCACAAATTTTCCGATTTATTTAAAAAACGTTGGTAAAAAGAATATCATTTTAACTTATTTAATTGTGTTTTTTACCCAACCAAGCATTTATTTGAATAAAAGTGGTATTTATTTAAATAACCAATAGTTAAATAAAAATTGTTAAATGTTTAAATAATCGAAAGTGAACAAGCCTATTTTTTAAATAAAACAAACAGACTTTAGAGTTGATAAGATTTGTAAATATCATTTGAAACTAATAATTTTCACGCTTTATTTAAGTCAAGCAATTACATTTTTAAAAATGAAAGAAGTTAAACAATATAAAAATTTGTAAATATTGTAAATATTTTTAGGTAATAAAGAAATTAAGAAATGTTTTAATTAAAATATCTTTCATTTTCTACTACATTTTTAAAAATGAAAGAAGTTTAACAATATAATTATTCTAATATAATTTCAAAATCAGGTATTATTTAAAGTACAAATGCATAATTTAGTGAAGCAATTCTTATTTAAATACTTTTATTTAATTAATTTGTGTATCTGAAATGTATTTATTGAAAAATAAGTGGGTTTTACTATTTATCACGGTTTTTTATATATATATATATATATATTGGAATTGTTACAAAAGGTTCTTTTAAACGTAACTTAGTTCATTAATTTATTTTGGAAGTTCAAAACGTATTAAGAGCCCTTCAGAGTACTATAAAAGGATTTCATTTACAAACTAAATTAATATTTTCTTCAAACTTTCAATTCGTTATAATTTGAATTTAAATGAAAACATCATGGATTATAGGTGCGTAATCTACCATTAGACCGAACGGATTAAAAAATACTTAAAGTAAGTGGTTTTACTGATAAACTAAAGGAATTTAACTTTAAAGGGTATCTTAGATTATTGTTTTTAATATTATTCAAGTTCAAAACGTATAAAGAGTCCTTCAAAGTAATTTAAAAGAATTTTATTTACGAACTAAATCCATATTTTAGAAGTTAGTTTGTATGAAATACTTACTAATACCTGAAAAATAGACTTTAGAGTTGATAAGATTTGTAAATATCATTTGAAACTAATAATTTTCACGCTTTATTTAAGTCAAGCAATTACATTTTTAAAAATGAATGAAGTTAAACAATATAAAAATTTGTAAATATTGTAAATATTTTTAGGTAATAAAGAAATTAAGAAATGTTTTATTTAAAATATCTTTCATTTTCTACTACATTTTTAAAAATGAAAGAAGTTTAACAATATAATTATTCTAATATAATTTCAAAATCAGATATTATTTAAAGTACAAATGCATAATTTAGTGAAGCAATTCTTATTTAAATACTTTTATTTAATTAATTTGTGTATCTGAAATGTATTAATTGAAAAATAAGTGGGTTTTACTATTTATCACGGTTTTTTATATATATATATATATATTGGAATTGTTACAAAAGGTTCTTTTAAACGTAACTTAGTACATTAATTTATTTTGGAAGTTCAAAACGTATTAAGAGCCCTTCAGAGTACTATAAAAGGATTTCATTTACAAACTAAATTAATATTTTCTTCAAACTTTCAATTCGTTATAATTTGAATTTAAATGAAAACATCATGGATTATAGGTGCGTAATCTACTATTAGACTGAACTAATTAAAAAAAAATACTTAAAGTAAGTGGTTTTACTGATAAACTCTAAAGGAATTTTGGAATTTTCTAGAATAGCAAAGTAAAACTAAAACGTAAACCAAGTTTAAAACGAAACTAATAACTGGGAGAAAGGTTGAAGTAAGTAATTTTCTTTTGATTTTTCGTTTTTTTAATTTTTGAGTTCCCTATATTATTATAAACTAAATTAAATATAATTTTTGAAAATTTGTGATAAAAGATCTGCTCCTTCGTGTTTTACATATATTTAAAAACTCGAGATTTTAATGAATTGTTTTCAAAGCATGAAAAATATAGCAGATCCTTTGATTTTAATTGTAGTTAGTAGTTACTTAAAAAAAAGTCGCTAGCTGACTTTCAAAAACAAATAGAAGAAGCTAGACAAAGAGAATTTGTTCTGAAAAATAAAATTAAAGATATAAAAACTAACCAATAGTATTTCGAATACCAAATAATTCGACGTATTTGTTTTTGAAATAACTAAATAGTTTGCATATTTGTCAAAAAAAACTAAAAAAGTAATTGAAATTACTATTAATTTTACTTGCAATAGTAAAATACTAAACCAAATGTATAATTTATATTTTATTTTATTTAATAATTTTAAACTATAATACTAAACTTTTTCAAAAAAACTTTTACACCAGCTCCAAGTCAGCTAGCGACTTTTTTTTAAGTAACTACTAACTACAATTAAAATCAAAGGATCTGCTATATTTTTCATGCTTTGAAAACAATTCATTAAAATCTCGAGTTTTTAAATATATGTAAAACACGAAGGAGCAGATCTTTTATCACAAATTTTCAAAAATTATATTTAATTTAGTTTATAATAATATAGGGAACTCAAAAATTAAAAAAACGAAAAATCAAAAAAAAATTACTTACTTCAACCTTTCTCCCAGTTATTAGTTTCGTTTTAAACTTGGTTTACGTTTTAGTTTTACTTTGCTATTCTAGAAAATTCCAAAATTCCTTTAGAGTTTATCAGTAAAACCACTTACTTTAAGTATTTTTTTTTAATTAGTTCAGTCTAATAGTAGATTACGCACCTATAATCCATGATGTTTTCATTTAAATTCAAATTATAACGAATTGAAAGTTTGAAGAAAATATTAATTTAGTTTGTAAATGAAATCCTTTTATAGTACTCTGAAGGGCTCTTAATACGTTTTGAACTTCCAAAATAAATTAATGTACTAAGTTACGTTTAAAAGAACCTTTTGTAACAATTCCAATATATATATATATATATAAAAAACCGTGATAAATAGTAAAACCCACTTATTTTTCAATTAATACATTTCAGATACACAAATTAATTAAATAAAAGTATTTAAATAAGAATTGCTTCACTAAATTATGCATTTGTACTTTAAATAATATCTGATTTTGAAATTATATTAGAATAATTATATTGTTAAACTTCTTTCATTTTTAAAAATGTAGTAGAAAATGAAAGATATTTTAAATAAAACATTTCTTAATTTCTTTATTACCTAAAAATATTTACAATATTTACAAATTTTTATATTGTTTAACTTCATTCATTTTTAAAAATGTAATTGCTTGACTTAAATAAAGCGTGAAAATTATTAGTTTCAAATGATATTTACAAATCTTATCAACTCTAAAGTCTATTTTTCAGGTATTAGTAAGTATTTCATACAAACTAACTTCTAAAATATGGATTTAGTTCGTAAATAAAATTCTTTTAAATTACTTTGAAGGACTCTTTATACGTTTTGAACTTGAATAATATTAAAAACAATAATCTAAGATACCCTTTAAAGTTAAATTCCTTTAGTTTATCAGTAAAACCACTTACTTTAAGTATTTTTTAATCCGTTCGGTCTAATGGTAGATTACGCACCTATAATCCATGATGTTTTCATTTAAATTCAAATTATAACGAATTGAAAGTTTGAAGAAAATATTAATTTAGTTTGTAAATGAAATCCTTTTATAGTACTCTGAAGGGCTCTTAATACGTTTTGAACTTCCAAAATAAATTAATGAACTAAGTTACGTTTAAAAGAACCTTTTGTAACAATTCCAATATATATATATATATATATAAAAAACCGTGATAAATAGTAAAACCCACTTATTTTTCAATAAATACATTTCAGATACACAAATTAATTAAATAAAAGTATTTAAATAAGAATTGCTTCACTAAATTATGCATTTGTACTTTAAATAATACCTGATTTTGAAATTATATTAGAATAATTATATTGTTAAACTTCTTTCATTTTTAAAAATGTAGTAGAAAATGAAAGATATTTTAATTAAAACATTTCTTAATTTCTTTATTACCTAAAAATATTTACAATATTTACAAATTTTTATATTGTTTAACTTCTTTCATTTTTAAAAATGTAATTGCTTGACTTAAATAAAGCGTGAAAATTATTAGTTTCAAATGATATTTACAAATCTTATCAACTCTAAAGTCTGTTTGTTTTATTTAAAAAATAGGCTTGTTCACTTTCGATTATTTAAACATTTAACAATTTTTATTTAACTATTGGTTATTTAAATAAATACCACTTTTATTCAAATAAATGCTTGGTTGGGTAAAAAACACAATTAAATAAGTTAAAATGATATTCTTTTTACCAACGTTTTTTAAATAAATCGGAAAATTTGTGGATAAAAATTAATCGACTGCCGAACACTAGAAGCAATTCTAATTTAAATGCGTATATTTAAATAGGAGAAAATGAACGATTCGATCGGAGGCATATCATTAATTTAACGTATTGAACGTAGAGTAAGAGGCTTTTGTAGTAATTACTACCTATATTTGCATTTCAGAAATCTATTTTAACATATTGAACGCCAAGAAAAGAGGCTTTTGTAGTATTTACTACCTATATTTACATATTGGAATGTAATTTAACGTATTGAAGGTAGAGTATAGAGATTTTGTAGTATTTACTACCTACATTTGCATTTCAGAAATCTATTTTAACATATTGAACGCCAAGAAAAGAGGCTTTTGTAGTATTTTTCCTCCTATATTTACATATTGGAATGTAATTTAACGTATTGAAGGTAAAGTATAGAGATTTTGTAGTATTTTACTACCTATATTGGCATTTCGGAAGTATATTTTAACGTGTTGAATGTAGAGTATAGAGAGTGTTGTAGTATTTTTCTTCCTACGTGACTACACCGGAAACGTCTCCGTGTTATTCGCTTTAGTAATCAAGCCGACTCTGAACATATGTTTTACTCTTTATTCTACGAGGTTTAAACATACACCATTTCAGTACATTCTTAACTTATTCCATACGCTATTTAAAACACATGCGATAAAGATAACGAGGAAACAAGTTAACTCTGAACATATATGTTATGCTCTATACGTGAAGGATGTTGTAAGCTTAAATTCATAATGGTTAATGTGTAGTATTTTTCTACCTTTTTACATTTTATAGTATTTCTTTATCTATATTTGTGTATCGGAAATGTATTTTAACGTATCGAACGTAGAGTAAATTTTTTTTTATATTTTCTTTATATATTTGCGTATCAGAGTTGTGTGTTGTCGTATTAAAAGAAGAAAAAGGAACTTTTCATAGTGTTATTCTACCTATTTACATATCGGAAATGTATTTATATTTTACCGTATTTAAAATATAGGTAATTGTTTTTATTGGCTTGACTTAAATAAAGCGTGAAAGTTATTAGTTTCAAAATGATATTTACAAATCTTATCCACACAAATTTAATTTAATTTTAATTTTAGTGTTTTATAGTATCTTTCTGACTATATTTGTGTATAAGAATTATATTTTACCGTATTTAAATAGTAATAAAAGCGAATTGAAAGTTTGAAGAAAATATGAATTAAGTTCGTAAATAAAATCCTTTTATAGTACTTTGAAGGACTCTTAATACGTTTTCAACTTGAATAAAATTAAAAACAATAATCTAAGATACCCTTTAAAGTTAAATTCCTTTAGAGTTTATCAGTAAAACCACTTTAAGTATTTTTTCAATCCTTATACCTATATTTACATATTGGAATTTTTACAAAAGGTTCTTTTAAACGTAACTTAGTACACTAATTAAGTATTTTTAATTTACCGTAATTAAAATATAGGTAAGTGGTTTTTATCTTATTTTATACCTACGGAAGCGATAAATAAATTAAAGCAATAAATTTTTGGAGTTTGGAGATGGGTGGAAAAAAAAATAAGGCTCTTCGTTTTTCCAACTGCTTTTCTGATGTACCCAAAAATGGACCAAAATAGACCAAAAGTACCCTTAAAACGACCAAAGTCACCATTTTCGGCCCTATGTACCCCATTTCGGACCAAAAGTACCCCAAACTGGACCTATTAGCTTTATTGTAATGTTAAACTCCCATAGAGATTCCCCTAAAAGAAAAAAAACTTGCGGACCAATTTTGGGTACATGAATTATTTCGGAGAGGGAATCCATGTTTTAAATTCAAATTAACCGCGCTCCCCGAGCAATCCGCGCCTCCCAGGTAATCCACGCACGCGCGCGCTATCTTCCTGCCTAGGTTATTAATCATACAACTTACATAATTTCCACTTATTTCGTACGATAAAACGCGATCGAGATATTCTTTTAAGAAATACTCGTGAGATTGGTTCAAGTGTCAAGCGTACTACAATGATATTAAAATGAAGTTTAAAAATATTTCCATTCTACTTTAACAACGAATATTCCATGACGTCAAAACACTCTTAAATTCAAATTAACCGCGTCCCCCGGGGTAATCTGCGCACGCGTCGCCTAGGTTATCAATTTTTACATCATTTCAACTTATTCCGTACGATAAAACTTGATAAGATATACGTTCAAGTATCTTTCGAGATAAGCGTAGATAAATGAACAAGTTGGCCTGGACACAATATGTTGATATACGGGAAAACAAATCGTCGCGAGAAATACCCTAAATACATTGACTTTTTGACGATTTTACCCCCATTTCACCCCTTAAATCCCGGATCCCGACGATCCCGACGATCCCGATCCCGGGATCGGCGTGTCGACCTTACTTTCCCTCTACTGAGATCAAAAACATTTTCGGTTGTCATGGGAAAACTAAAGCCCATCGCAAGTTTTCCTTATGGAAATTTTCATACTAACATAAGGTCTACCTAACCCCCGAGTTTCAACAAAATCGGTGATAACCACCTCGGGTAGTCTCCTTGTTAATTACCGTTTCGTTTATGCTCGAGGTTAGAACTGATGACACGCGTTATTCCTCTCGGCGCTACCAGACTAGCCAACTTTCTTTTAAATCAGCGGTGACCATGGAAACCACATCCGAGAGATAAGTATAGTTAAGTGGCCTAATATTCACAGTTGGTTTTTCTTTCCCGGGCGTCGCCGCGAACAAGTACAATAATAATAGAATAAAATCTCAACCAGCAGACTCTCAACACGTGTTTACCAGTCGTAAATCAACGTCGGAGCGGCGAGTAGAAATTCGTCGAAAGCATTGCCAGTATTCCAGTCAACCCTTTCAATCTATTGACTTCACTGTCCCCTCCACGCCTCCGCGGACGTGCTTCGAAGAGCGCGTACGCCTACCGCTGGAACAAAAAGCGCTCCGAGATCGAGAAGAGCCGGAACGAAGATGGACAATGGGAAGGAAGAAAAAGGGGGAGGGGGCCCGATCATTTTACCAATTTCGGGAATACGGCGGAGCGCCATTTCCCATTTCTCGAGCGTACGAAAAAACTGTACAAAGGAATAGTCTTGGCGATAGCCGCGAAAAAATACCTATATAAAAATAAATTCACCTTCTCATAGATGTCGCTGCTGCGAGAGAAGGCAGAGAGAGAGCCGAAGAAAGGAAGGAAGGTAGTAGAAGTTGAAGTATTGGAAAGCTGATCTATAGGCTATAGGTAGGCGCTGCCTTTATTTACGACTCCATTGGGAAGAATGTTTCTCGAAATCGGCCGGAAAAAAATCAAACGTACCATACACGTACATCGCGATTTAGTATACGTATACGTATTTGGCTTTAATATACCGGAAATCTATAAGGTCGGAAGTCGAGAGGAACGACGGGTGAAAGTTAAATCCTTTTCCTTTCCCGCCGCCTCGAGGGGTGAATACGCTACCCCCTTTAATGACTCTCGGGCGACGAAAGCTAAAAATCAGCGGAGAAAAGAAAACTAGCTCCTTCTCTCTCTCTACACTCTTTGGGGGTATCTCTCTCTCTCGGCTCCCGAGCTTCCTTTGTCAGAATCTCGGCTCACCTGCGAGACAGCCATACATTACGGAGAAGCTTCCTCTTTTCCGGACGGAGGGAAAGAGAGCGTAACTGTCTCCGAAGATCTTTAGCTTCTTTTTGGAAAAGCGCGTGTGTTAAGGCCTCCCCTCCACCTACTCCACCCTTTGATTTATATTCCGAGCTGCCCGCGTACTCTCCCGCCTTCTCCCAAGGTCCTCCTCCGACCGTATTAGCCCGAACCTGATCCTTAAATGGTGGAAAAGCGGGAACCCGAGAAAATATTTTCGGGGGTTTTGATGTTTGCACTCTCCGGGACCGAAGGAAGACCGTATTTCACGCGAAAGCCAACTCGAAGATCGCTTATGACCCCCCCCTCCCCTCCCCATGGCGAAAGACGCGTCGCGTATATAAAGTGATGACGGGTTCGGCTTACAAAAGTGTCCATTTATGGTCACCGGATTTCAAGACGTATCTCGAAGATAGAAATAAGGAATCCCCTATCGGAAGAATGTGATGGCGCAAATTTGAGCCGTTGAATACCGTATTTTGATCACAATCTCGACTGGAATTGCGGGGGAAAAAGTGAATTTAACCGGTTACTGCAAAACGATAAAGACACATTTGAAAATCCCCGCCGGCCGAATGTCAAAAGTGAGCTGGCGAGGTTTGTTATAAAACTGGAAGTTGGCGTTTCGCCGCGCCGTCGGAAGCGTATCAAAAGGGGGGTTAGGATTTGTTTAACGATCTTAAGCGAACATTAAAAAAAGTATCTCGGGACTTCCGGGTAACTTAAAGACAAAGAAAAATAACAGAGATGGTATTTTTAGAGGCAATAGTCGCTGGGGTCAATCATTTCGGGTTTCGGTTCTGGAATGGCCTGGGTCGGCGCCGGCGGACAAAAATATCCTACAGGCGTATACCTTCAGCACTCCCCCCGTCCATTTGGCCAACAAAGAGTCGCCTTTTCCTGGTGGGGCCGCAATCGGGAGTAATAAACGTCATTTTGTCGTTTGGACCTTCTCTCTTTCTCTTCTATCTACTTACGCAGTTCCAGACTGACTCTCGCTATTACTTTCGTATAGATCGGCGGCGAGGAGGACACGCTGCAGCCAAGAACATTGTTGACTCTGGAGAGACGGCCATTCTCGACGCTTCTTCCTCGGTTCGATCAGGGCGCCGCCACCCAATCACCCGATAGCGACGACAAAGCCAAATAAAGGGGAAAACGTTAGTAAATATTTTTTACTTCGAAGGGCGCCTTCCACGCCGCTGTCCAGTGACTTCGCTATCACCTTTCCTTTCAACGAAGGAGTCGAAACTATCGAGCTGTCTTATATAGAGCCCCAAAACAGATATTTGGGGAGCTGGGGATTGCGAAGAGATACGCGCCGGGTTAGACCGCGATATACCTCCGCGCGTGGACGCCCGTGGTTCCGGAGATTCTTCTAGTCGAGAGAGAATACGAGCCAAAGGCGAAAGAGGGTTATTCAAGTTATTTTTCCTATATAATACGCGATAAGGGACGAACGCGCTTTTTTACAACCGAACAATATCTACGTAAGAGATACTATTAAAGCAACTTCTATCGACCCAAATCTGTTCAAATTTTTAAAACTGATAGATACGTCTATATTCTTAAAAAGAGTCAATTTCTTGAATATGTTGGAAATGTGTATCTCAAGAATATAATATATATATATATATATATATATATATATATATATATATATATATATATATATATATATATATATATATATATATATATATATATATATATATATATATATATATATATATATATATATATATATATATATATATATATATATATAACGGTAATTCTATTAGCTAGAAACGTGTATCTTCAAAATGTTATTTCCAATTAATAAAAACGTTCGGAAAAATCTCCTTTTTATATTTGGACTGAAACTATTTCTTCGGAAACATTTTACTGACAATTAAGTAATAATAGTTGTAAATGCAATAGAAAATCTAGTTTTCATTGGAAAATCCCTGATTAAGAATTCGCGTTAATGGAAAACCTTTAAAAACCCTTTTAGAATAAACTGGCCGCGAGGCACTTAACAAAAGAGCGCAATTAAAAATTAAAACATCAATCCTTCTGGGCGGCGTGGCGTGGAATAATCGACTTCGACCACCGACACAGTGTAGGCTTTCGACAATAAAAAACAAAGCCTCGCGATTCCATCAACTCGACAAATTTGGAAACACGAGAGAGAGAGAGAGTACACGTCCTTTCCGGCGTTTTGGGAAGCTGAAAGAGTATAGAGTGACCAACGAGAGAGAGGGAAGCGGAACAAACATTCAGATGACTCCGACTGAGTATTTCGCGCGTGGTACGAAGTACACTCATACGGTCTTAAAAGCAATCTGCCATGTTTCAATCCCGAGAAAAAGGAGCCGTTGCATTAGAAATATGAAACCGGAATCTGGGCCAGCAACGAGAGAGAGAGAGAGAGAGAGGGAGTTCCAATCTAATATAGCCAGTCTAGGAACGAAAATGCCCATCGCGGAGCAGTCTCTCGACGCCGGGCGAAAAGACGAGCGAAACGAGAGTATAGCACCCGAGTACCGGGACTAAATACGCCGGCCTCTCCCCCGATAATAGGCGCTCCAGGTTGGCTAGACACTACGGTTCGAAACTGGTCACCGAGGTACGGTCCGCGAAGATCGCTGTATCTAAAGTTGGTGACTGCGGTCAGCATGTACGAGCCACGATGGAAATGAGATTTCTCCGTTGGGGGGAAAGTACGAGAAAGATCCCAAGAAGAAGATGAGAGCAGTAGCGGAAGAGTTTCTTTGCCGTCAACTCCCGCGTGTCGTCCCATTTTGGAGCGGCGCAGTGTTTCACTTTAGCGAGAAACAAAAAACAAAATGAAGCCGAGAAAATGACTGGAATATATTAAGCGACGAAACATCCGGTTATCTTCTGGAACGTCGAGACGAGGGGAATCTGAGGGCGCTGTCCTGACGTGAACTTCGAGTGAACTTTGCCCCGAACAACGTCGTAAACTTCCCGACTAATAGACGTTTCAATAAATTCCTAGCTAAACAGGCCAACCACTTTTACAAAGACAACACAACGCTACTTCAGTAGGATTCGCAAACTAATTAATTCTTTGGTTTTATATATTTATACTGCTTATGCTCAATCCAATTTGACTGAAAATTCCGGAAGCGTCACCCATAATGTAAATTTTCAAAATATAGCTAAGGTAGCCTACGTGACGAAAGTATATTTCAAAATATAGTAAGTCCATAGCTGAACTATTTACCAAATCAATGACAAATAGTCAATTAACTTTTTATAATGGATTCTATAAAACTATAACCGTTAAATTAGTAGGATTTTGATCAAAAATGTATCCAGACAACTAGAGAATCCTTTTTTGAGCCTCCCTGGTTCATGAAAAATCGGGCTAAACCTTCTGCCACTCTATATACAAAGACAAATAACAACATACACTGTTAAAAAATTCGTTCAGAAGACGTTCAACTTAGAACAGTCTGTTCAAAAATGAACGAGAGCGTTCTAAAGGTATGTAACCGAGAACGGTGTGTTCAAGATATTTTATTTCGTTCAAATAAGAACGAATGCTCTTTCGCCCTCTGGAGGAAGGCTTGTAAACTACACAATAGAATAGATTCGTTCCAATCCTATATGGATTTCTTCGCATTGGTTTCATGTACATGTACTAACATATAAGTGTGACACTTTCAACGTATGACCAAAAGTAACAAATAAGTGTGACACTATATTTGCGGAAGCTGTCGTAAAGCCAAAAGTAACAAATAAGTGTGACACTATTTTGCGGAAAACTTAGTATGGCCAAAAGTAACAAACAAGTAATAAAGTAATAAATGAGTGGTTTAGAGTGCGCTTTGTTATAGGTTGCTTTTTCGTACATTATTAGGTTGTTTTAAGTTAGTCTACTGGTTGATTAAACTATTACTCGTAGTAATTTATTTACAGGGTGAGTTAGAACGTGTTGTAATGAAGTTGTATGAACAGTGTGTTTGGAAATTTACCGAAGATTCAATATCATTGCTCGAGTGTAGCTCCTAATTCACTAGCGACTCAAATGGCGTTAGGTCTGTAACGCTGTTTCTCAGAAACTACCCCACCTATTGAAAAGAAACTTCACACAAATAACGATATAAATAACCTCCGTGTCCTAACGAAGTGGAAAACGAAATAGGGTTGTGAAAGGTCCGAATTTATAGGACACGCACCGTTTTTTTTAAGTTCATTTTTATTTGATTGGCAAGGTAGACGAAATTCGTTCGGAAATGTAATTGCCCAAGTTCCAGAATTAAAATTTACAGAAAATATTTCGTAATATACTGCAATTTGGTTTGACGTTTTCAGCATAAAAATAAATTATAAAACCGTCTGTTACCAGTTCTCGGCCTTACGGCTGAGAATAGAATGTTATATCTTTTGCGCTATGAAAAGGCTTTATTTATTTTACGCATATTACTGTCGTGGTAGATATTTCAAGCTTATTAAGATGGTTGTAGTTGAAGTTGGAACTAAATTCAAATGATCTAATTTTAGGCCTGGTTTTTCTTTTCTGTTATGTGGGCAATGGGTGAGGTTAGGTTACTTTTATCAATTTCGCATGATGAACCGCCGGCAGGAGACATGAGCTATAACGTTGAAAGCAATAACTTTATGTACTCTTTGTATAGGACAACGATAAAGCATTCCAAGAAAATGATCCACGGCGAACGACAAAGTGTTCTTCCGCGAACGACAAAGCGTTCCGCGGCGAACGACAAAGCGTTCCACCGCGAACGACAAAACGTTCTAATTTGAACAAAGAAGGTTTGTTCAATATTGAACATCTAAGTTCAATATTGAACCATCAACCATCGTTCTTTATCGAACGAATATTTTTTGTTCATATTAGAACAAAATGGCGTTCTTTTACAGGGACAACCTTCTGAACGGCGATTTGTTCAAATTGCAACAATTTTTTTTAACAGTGTAAGTAGAATTTTATAGAATGGTCTATTTACAAAGGCTTTTCGTTGCAAATATAGGACGAAACAAGGTTTAAAATAATTACCTAAAAACCGACGATAAAGAACGTAATTGTTAGTTTTAATATAAATTCAAAGTACCCGAATAAAAAGTAGCGGTTTTTCTTTCCATAAAGCGACGCGACAGATAACTTTTCGCGAGAGAAAGAAGGATATTTAACGGAATTATTTACATATTTCGCGAATTTATTCTCCCTCCGCGCGCGCTTTGATGAAAGAACGCGATTTATTCATGGCGCGCGTGATGGCCAACCCAGAAAAAGGATTTTGAGTTAAAATTGCGAATCTGCATGAACCAACAGTGGCCGGCTCAGCGTCGAGGACTGAACCCCGATCCCTCGTAAGCCCCTCTAGTACGCTTCTTTTCTTCGTTTGCTTTTGTATCTCTCGAGGTCGAAGCCGCTCTCGGAAAACTCAATGGTGGGCCAGTGGTGGGCCAGTGGTGGGCCAGTGGTGGGCGGAGAATCGGGGAATAGAATAGAGCGGTGATCTCATTTGCATTCGTTTTAAAGCGCCGGACACCGACACAAATAAAACTCCAGCCGAGGAGAAATCTCGCTCTGTATCCGAGTCGTCGAAATATGACCTAGTGTGACGTCCAAAGACGAACTAAACCGATACGCGGACTTCACCCTCTTCCTCGACTAAGGAGGAACTGTCACGTCGGGTGTATAGACCGCGGGGTGAAGATGATGCTGTATGGAAAAGAGTGTATCTGGCCGCGTCATTTCGCATCCTTCTGGCCGCGAGAGCGACCCGTAAATCACGAGCGTCGAGGAGGATATCAGCAACAGCGCCCGACGCGATTCGCCGGCGTAACGCGATAACGAAGTATCTCGAAATTTCAAATATTTATCGTGACTATTCAAGTACATTCGGGTGTTTCAAAAGGTGATGCAAACATTTGAAGGAGTTGTACGGGGTGAGTTGAGAACTATGCCTGTTTTTTCCCCATTTTCCTACGATGAGTTAAAAGAGCGCCAGAGAGCTTCAAAGTGTGGCCTACTAGCGCCTGGAAGTAGGCTGCAACAAGCGCTTAACCAAGCAGCAGTTAAATGCGATTTCAGAGGACGATGAATTTGCGAATGCGTGGGCATTGAAATAAATAACAAAAAAAAAACAAATGAGTGGATAAGAAATGTGCAATGAATTTAACTAAACACAGAAGAACAAAGTAGAAAAATGTGTGTTCCCTGCTTTTTGGTTTGGGGTTTTTTGCAGCCTACTTCTAGGGGCTAATAGGCCACACTTTGAAGCTCTCTGGCGCTCTTTTAACTCATCGTAGGAAAATGGGGAAAAAAATGCATACTTCTCAACTCACCAACTACAACTCCTTAAAATTTTTGCACAACCTTTTGAAACATCCTGTATATAATATACAAGAGGGAGTACCCGAGGTGTTTATTGCCGATTTTGCTCCTCAAAGTCGGGCGTAATGTAGACCTAAATGAGATATGAAATTTCCCAAAAGGAGACGTTGCACTACCCATTCGATTTGCCATGGCAACCGTAATTTTGTTTGACCACTTAAAACAAAAAATCTCCATTTAAAAAAGCATAAGATTTTATCGGTTTCGAAAATTTAAAATAAAAATAAAAATTAACGAAATGGGTAATTTGGACCACATTTAGGTAAATTTCATCAAGTTTGGGTAAATTGGAACATTTTTGGGGGTAAAATGGTGACAAATTTTGGGTAAAATAATGAAAAAATCCTATTTTTGTTCTAAGTGGTCAACCACATTTTCGGTTGCCATGGCAAATCGAATGGGTAGTGCAACGTCTCCTTTTGGGAAATTTCATATCTCATATAGGTCCACATTACGCCCGACTTTGACCAAAATCGGCAATAAACACCTCGAGTACTCCCCTTGTAAGTAATGCAAATGGAAAAACATCAAAGACCACTTTTAAGGGTCATCGTTTGAAGCTTTTGAACTAACTTTCCTTTAGAATTCTTTTAGTTTTACACCAAATCGCATTTTATAAAAAAAAATATCGTCTTCAATTTAAGAATACACTTCAGGCGTAATTTCCAGCACTGTCACCGCTTACTGGCCAAGTTTAGCAACGCGTAAGTTAACCTGTAAAGTCATCTCAGTGGTGATTATTACCGCGAAGATGTTTTTCGAGATACGTCCCTTTTGAAATATTGTAGCAAAATTCTGCCTTTTAAAGTCAGTCGAGAAGGATACGAATGGAATGAAATCCTTCCCATATTTTCTGTCTATCGGCAAAGCTGGCTTCCCATATCGGACTTGTACGGAGCTTTCTGTCACAACAAGAACGCATTTAGGTAATTGAAAACGTACGTGTCTACGTTCCATCCCCGATCCTCTCTCAAATGGTATCTACCTCCATTTTGGGTATCTTCCCATTGCGCCGAATCCCATTCGACCAAATTCCCATTAGACCGAATTCCGCCAATGTTTTTGATGAAATTAGCCCAAAGGCGGGTTTTGTATTTTTCTAATCGACCGACGCAATATTCACAATTGAGCGACCGCAAAAAAAAAGTTTTTCTTTCTACTCATTTAGGTTAGGTTAGGTGAGGTGAGGTGAGGTGAGGTTAGGTTAAGTAACACTGCATGCTGTTCTGACAGATGCTGAAACGGATAAAACCGAATCCTAAACCCGGTTTTTCGGTCGAATGGGATTCGGCCCAATGGAACAGATTCCCATTTTGTACATCGCCATCTAGATATGGTGGTATGAACGTTTTCATTTATCTTTCGATAAAATGCGTGTAATCGAGATAGTCATATGTATAAATTTAATAACATATTCGATTCATATGTCTGAATTTCTTGTTTTGTCATTTTAAAGTTCATTTTTTATTCTTTTCCTAATAAATGGTTAAAATTGTAAGTGGATTTTATATTTTAAACGACTTTACTCAGGCTATATATACTTAGGATAGGTAAAGTTAGTTTAAGGTGGAGTGGCGGAGTGGTTAGCGCTTTCGCCTCGCAGCAAGAGAAGCATGGTGCGATCCCTGCTTGTGGCACTGGGTGAAAACTCGGAATTACTCCTTCCGCGTTGAGTTTGCAAGTTCTCTCCCCCTGGTTTAAGGGGTTTTCCCCCGAGTTCTTCGGTTTCCCCTTCCATAAAAACTTGTCGAGGTTAACGGTAATAGTTAGTGTAGGGAGCTGTTGGCTCGTGTGGCATGCAGGGCTTGCCACCACCCTCCTACGCATAACCCGGCTACCTGGATTAATGGTTTTAAAAGTCGCATGATGACTTAGGCCTAAGGTGGTGCCTTGGGTATTAGCCTAGCTGATTATTAATATAGATAGGTTGTGTTCGGTTATGTTTGTTTGAGTTAGGTGAAAGTTGGGTTGGGTTAGGTGAAGGTTGGTTTGGGTTAGGTGAATCTTGGTTTAGGTTAGGTTAGGTTGAGTTTAGTTAGGTGAAGGTTGATTTGGGTTATGTTAATTTAGGTTGATTTGGGTTATGTTGACTTAGGTTAGAGTGATTTGAGCTAGGTTAGGTTAATTTCAGTTAGGTGAAGGATGATTTGAGTTGATTGTTTTAGGGTAAGTTAAGTTAGGTTAGGTGATGTTTGATTTGTTTTTTTAGGTTATTTTAATTAAAAGTAATTGAAACGCCTTACGCTCGTATAATGGAAAGTAAAAGTTTTTATTTATTAATAACGTTTTTTTACCAGTTTCGGCCCAACATTGCGCCATTGTTAATATAAAAAATCATCAGAAAAAATTACAATTAGTTTGTACAATGTTTATCTATAATGTTTTTATACATGTAGGGTAAGAACTAACCATCTGAAAAGTTTAATACGTTTTTCCCCGTTTAAAATTTCAATCGATTCGCACGTATCTCTTAAATTTTGTTTGTTATTTTTCGGCCATAGACAATTTTGTCTATAGTTTCGGCTTAGCTATAATTTTAGTATTTTTAATATATAAAATCTTTTACTTGCGAAAAAATTACGTGTTTTTTATTGAATTTTTCTAGGTTATTTTAGATTAAGTTAGGATGGGTTAGGTGATGGTTGATTTGGTTTTTGGGTTTATTTTGTTTTAGATTAAGTTAGGTTGGGTTAGGCTAGATGTCAATTTAATTATGGTATTCTAATATTCACGAAATATATTTGTTTTACTATAATTTGTAAGACTATATTTTAGAGATACCTTAAAAAAAATTTAAAAAGTAGTGAGAAAATTAGAATTGTGATAACATGGATTAATATGGTAAGACATTTGCAACACTATTGGAATGTTAAAATTTTGACAAATGGTATACCAAGTTGTATAATCAGCTACGGAAACGTTTAAACTTTAATAAAAGCTAAATTGCATTAATAAATTTCAAAATAGTTAATGTACGTTAAGAAAATTATTTTAAAACAAGTTCCAAACATATGGCGTTACCCTTTGAGTTTAAATCGCGATTTTCAATCTAGCGTAGCTAGTACTTGCTTTTGTAACGGATCGACGCCAACGTTCTCAGTAACCTAAACAGGTTCTTCGATCGAGTCGAGGGCCAATTGTCGCGCGCTATGATGATGATGGAGAGCGAATTCCTCGTCTCCACATTCTCATCGATGGCTTCGATACTCGTGTACCACTCTCGTCAATCAATTTCGGACTCGTGTTGATGTCAGTTAAATCTCTCCTGACACTCAATAATTTTGGTGGGCTAAAAGAGGTTCAGTTGGCCAAACCGACATTTCGATAAGCTTATTCTTAAAAGGGAATATAACCTCAGGTTTTAGGTGTGGAACACCAAACTTCGACCATTTCCCGCTCCCTCCTATGACTTTAGATATTTTTGGCGCTGTTTAGTGACTTCCCGCCAAAATTGTTTACATAAAAAAGCATAAAAAACATAAAAAACGACTTAAGGTTATAATCTCTTTAAGGGGAAAGACTACAGTGGCCATTGTCTACTTTCGCGCTATTTCAAGCTGAACTCTTCTAATTTTGAATTTTTACTTAAAAATTAATATTTATGTGTAGAACAGCCTCTTGTTTAGTGATGAAAATAATTTTGACTATTTTAAATTTAAATTTAATTAAGTTATTACGTTTTAATTCGGACCCCCGGAGCTAAACAAGTTGGGCAAGCGCTCAAAACTACCCTTTAGTTAGGACCTTATATCTCGTTAAGTATTATTATTACAATTATCAAAATTATTTTAAGCACTAGAGGAAGGTTCAGCCTAATAAGAAAAATATAATTCAATGCAGCCCCGGACTGACCATAGGGCAGATCGGGCAAATGCCCGATGGGCCGGTGTGGTCAAAGGGCCGTGAGGCCGTCTAGCCAGCATGACAATGTAGTGTTTTTGTGGGAAGTAGGGGCCGACGTTTCTAAAATGCCCGGGCCGGTTTTAGGTCCCAGTCCGGACCTGATTCAATGATGTAATTGTTAAAACAGAAACGTTCCGTTTGAACGAAAAAGAGGCTTTTACTGTATTCTTCCCCCTTAAGGTTTCGCCAAAGTAGTGACGCGGAAAAATATTGGATAAAGTTGACTAAAATGAAATCCTTTATCACCCTCGCTACGGCCCGGTTTCAGTTATCTGGAAATATTTCTGGTATATTTGGCACTGAAGCTTGCTGATTAAAGCCAGGGTTAAATTCTCTTATCTCGGCGGTACCGGAAAAAATGTAAAGATTTGCCAAAATGCATTGTCGTATCGGAAATGTATCGACCGATGTTTCCTATAAAATCGCGCCTTCCAATTTGTGATAAAGAAAAAATATATTATACAACGTAATACAGGACGATATTTGCGAACAAAAAGTTTTACAATGTGGTTTATTTTTTTTCGAAATAAGTTAGCAAAACATAAACGAAAGGGCGCCCAAAAACTCGTAGAACGGGAGGGAGTTCTGGGTAATTTTCGGTTAGGGTTAGTGAATGTAGCAACGTGGAAACACTATTGGCGTAAGATGTAAAACTTCAAATAGAAACAACCTACCAATATTGGCCGGTCCATATACGGCTTTAGATATTTCTGCCGTCAGTGAATTCTGACTCAAATTGTTCGGGGTCTTCCATAAAGAATGCGCTGAGCTTATAATAATTTATTTTATTCTTATTATTCAAAATAATATAATTACATCGGTGTCATTAAAAATATTTTTTAATTAGTTCAAATGTTCATACTTACTGCCAAAAGTTAATAATTTAATTCTCGCGAGATAAGTAGGTCATGAAAATGAAACCAGTGAAATTTTAAATTAGGCTCGAAAATTCCCCATAAAGGTTAAATTTGAAGTTCCTTAAACATCTACTGCAATTTATTAGAGAATGCATAGAAATGAAATTTTCCTGATGAATCAGCGCATTTAATTAGCTCTAGGATATTAAAAAGAAGGTGCCATAAAATCCTTAAACATAGCAGCCCCCAATCGAAGAAAATCCATATATTATATACTTCTGGTACTACGTACAATTAATTAAACAACTATAGAATATAATAGACTAACACGTTTAATGCGCACATCAACAGTACAGACCTTCAAGGATATACACAGCAATTGGTCATATTTAGAAAATCATATAAGTTGCAATATCACAATATTTAAACATTTATAAAAATTACAAAAAAGAAACACATACATTTTGAAACTTAAATTTTCAAGATTTAAAAAATCTTGGTATTTACAGAAGAAAATATCAATTTGGTCACTAAAATAATAATAATCATATTTCAACGTAAATATTGCAAGTTCTTTCGCCACCTCTTTTTTGGGTAAATTCGTCTAAAATCCAATGGAATAATTTAGATTTATAATTCCACAGTTGTTCCGTTCAAAATCGCGTAGATCTCCATCCTTACTCGAGACAGAAAGGGCACTCGTTCGGACTGAATACGGAGGCGAAGATCGGCACTTTGTAAATGTCACGGAAAATACGCACTATTTAATTCAACGATCACCCACGTTCGTTCGAAATTAAACAATTTAATACATCCAGGGCCGTCTTTACGTGATTGGGGGCCCCTGGGCAAAGTGATACGCGGGGCCCCTAATAATTTCAGACAATTTCTTAAAGGCCTAGGTTTTTTTCTGCCTGTCCCCCTTTAAATTAACTTATTGGAGCACAAATACCCCGGTGGTAGGCCAAACGCTGAACATGTTGGCCTAATTTAAAGGGGGGCAGGCAGAAGAAAAACTAGGTTTTTAACCTCCAATGCAAAGTCCATCGTCGCCCTAATCTTCAAATATTGGTTCAAATAAAAAAATGCGACGGTCAACACCGTCTATATCACGAAAAGACATATTTTAGATAGTTTAAAAATTTGTAAAATGTAAATAGACAATACTACAATTTAAAAAATGTGAAAAACAATATTTGTAAGATTCATCTTTTTCACCTTACAAAAGTTGAAAATGGGGCCCTCCAGAATCTTGGGGCCCTAGGGCAGTGCCCTATTTGCCCAATGGGAAAGACGGCACTGAATACATCAAAAAACGCGGAACGAGGCTCGGGTTCGTTCTCGGGATTCCTTTCGCGGAGGCAGATTTCCATCGTCGCGAGGATCACGCTGGATAGTAGGAAGATAGACGTTATTTTCCCCCTAACAAGCGCGCGCGAAGGCCGCTCGATAGTATGAAAACGCGTGGGAAACGGTAAAGGGGGCGGCAAATTTCAGGAGCGGCGGTGGAGAGGAGAGCGAGCGAGAGAGACTCGGAGGCGAATTCGTTCGGCGCGGATTATTAGTAACTGGCATCCGTAGACGCGGAGAAGTCGCGTCGAGCGAAGGCTGAAAAAAATGATACATCGCGCAGACCGACATTCGGAAAATAAATAAATAAAATTCTTAATTAAATGAACAAAAATATCGCTGAAAGATTTTCTAAAGGCTCAGCCTATTCGTTTTCTTTTCCTTCGAAACGATGAAAAACGGGACGGAAATTACGTTTTTTTTTAAATATTGCCTGTTTTAAGTTAATTTCGTTTACGTCGAAGTTGAACCGGCTCTTATTGTTTACGGAACTAGCGCGAATTTCCGAGTGAGTTCGTCGTCGATTTCGACCACCGATTTGGAAAAAAGATCCGGGAACTTTTCAACATTTTTGAGCGGTGGAAAAAAGGTGAGTTTTCAGAAAATAAATTCGTTAAATTTCGCGACATTCAATCCGCTAAAAAGTGTGAAGTCTTCTTACGAAACTACATCTCGAATGACGTCGCGTGGTAAGCGAATATTTCCGCGAAAGTTTCAAAGGGGAATTTATATAATTGAATATGATAATTTCTAGATCAGTCACCCATTTTGCTCGCGATAAGATTATATCTTGGAAATTTCAAGATCAGTTTCTACAGGATTAAGTTTTATTTCGACTTTCAAACCACCTGTGGAAATATTATAAATAATAATAAGTTAACTAGCGACTTTGTAAAGCCAATTGAAAACGGATAAATAACCAATTTATAATATTTTAGAAAATAAATTAATGATTACGAACAAAGAAAATATTATAGTTACGAAATTCAAACCGATATAAAATCTAATATTTAAGTAAGAATGACAAGTAGAAATCCGTAGCTCCAACTCTTCGTTATCGGAATAAATTACTAGTATACACGGCGCTTATTAGCGCTGATAACATTGACTAGCATCCTATTATCGTCCGTTCGTCACGGTGGAAAGAACCGCATTTACTTTCAATAGAAGATTAAATTATCTACACAAGATTTTATGATTGTAGACCATTGGACCGAAATCCCATTCGTCCGAATGTACCATTCAACCGAATTCCAATCGACCGAAAACCGCGTTTTGCGCGGTTTTCATTCAATATACCGTTAGTGATACATATTTATATATCGTAGGTTACGTGACGATAGTATATCTAATTTGGACTAAACTATGTCTTAAATATTTATTATTTCGTACCGACGTGTATTTTTAGACCTTTTTCCCTTGAAATTTGATATTTTCCGGGTTTAATTTTGGAAAATAACCTTGATAAGACCCGACGTGAAATAGTTGCCTACCATATCTAACCTAACCCAACCTAACCTAACCTAACCTAACCTAACCCAACCCAACCCAACCTGAACTAACCTAACCTAACCCAACCCAACCCAACCTAACCTAACATAACCTAACCTAACCTAACCCAACCTACCCGAAGTGAAAACGAACCAGATTTAAATTTAGCATTCAACTGAATCCCGCCATGTTGGGCTATAAACGAAAATACCTTTCGGTTCAATGGGATTCGGTCCAATAGTATACAACCATCAGCGGTAGCCTCGTGATACTATGTACAAAAATGGGGGTGAAAATTAAACAATCTTAGATTTTCCAAATAAAACGTTGCATCGGAAAATAACGATGAAAACACGGCGTTCTATATATATATATATATATAAGATATATATATAGCAAAAATTCCTTCTCCAAATTGGCTCTTCAATTTTACGTCCGGCGAATTTTATTAATATATAAATATATATGACCGATAAATTGCGTAATTTCGTAAAAACAGAGCGGATAGCAGAGGCGCCTTTGATAGTAAAAACGCCTCTTTCAAGGCCTTCGTGAAAAGCTTTTAATATCAGTCGTTCAACCGTATACGTATTAAAAGGCGTTTTAGCGAACGCCTAGAAAAAAATTGGCAACAATATTGCCTTTAATCGGACTTTTCTTAAGCCTAACCAAAAGAAGGCTACGTTTCGTTAGGCCTAATTTCTGTCAGTTTCTAAACTTATCTCTCCGTAAATACCGTAGGCGGATTTTTAGACTACATTTAGATTATCTTTAAAGAGCTCTTGAGGAAAAGGAAGCGTGAACATTCACACACGCGCAAGGTCATCGTAATATAAGTGGGGTTGGTCGAGAGCACCAATTTGTTTGAAGGCTCAAAGGCAAACGAACATTGTAACCGAAGGACCAAATTATTTTTTGATGAATGAGTGAAATATTTGAGATTTATTATAAAACCTGTACGACGAAGCGCAATCGTCGAGTATCGGAGCTTCGTGATAACCATAGATATAGGAAACGTATATAAAGGTCTAGATAAAATATTTCAAAGGGAGTGAATACGGAGGTGACAGCTAGCAGAAACGCGTAATTTCTGCAGGCTATCCTTATAAGGCGCTATCTATCGGTAAGAAAGCTCGCGCTATCGTCGCGAGAGCCATTGTCTCCTGCTTAAAAATTATACTAAAACTCACCAACAGATGGTGTCTAAAGACTACGGCCTGCGGAAAGGTCAAGCACTTAGTACTAAAATGCTAAGAGAGCTCGCGCTCTTGGTCACGTGCCTTCCTCGGTGTCTGCTAGGTGTCAATTCCGTATTTTATGTTAGGCGCCCCGAAATTTATCTAGACCTTTATATACATTTCTTATATCTATGGTGATAACGTCCACGATATAAACCTAACTTTAGTGCGAACGAAACCAGGCGGCAAATCTTGAAATAACAAGAAAAGCTCGCGAGATAAGACTTATAATGATAATCTCGTAACAAGTGAATTCGCGCGCCGAGAACGAGATCCGTTCGCCTTGGAACTAATTGAGGACGCCATTACTCGCGGGCGACCTTTTTACGAAAACCAACTTCGACAATGTAATTCAGTTTCGGGTCCGTGCGGTGTGACTCGACTGGAAATTTCACCCCGGCGCTGTTGGCTTCCGCGCGCGACTTCATCCCGGCCATCTCCGAGATAGTGCCGTGGCTCCGTCTCTCAGTGTGTTCGCCTTCCCTATCGCGCGTATACCAATCGATAATTTATACTAAATTCCAAAAGGTAAATATCTATCAAAAAACGATTTATCGGCGGTTTGTATAAGGGTGGTGGTCTCCTTTTCATATTCAAACCAAGGCCTAAACGCGTACAAAAACGTGTTGAGTTTTTTTTCCTAGAAAAGCGATGGGACGATTAACTTTTAGAAACAACTGTGCTACTGTGAGACTGTTTTTAATATACACCCAGGATCAAATCCGATTGTTATAACATGATTCTGATGTCAATTGAAAACGCCTATTGTCAACGCGATTGGATAAATTGGAAACAATATCATTTTTTATTAGTCATGACATAAGTAACATAATGAAATTAGGTATGATACTTCGTATAATTTTAATGCTAATTTCCTGACCGAACCTTTTTTCGCCACTGACACTCTCGCCAAGCTCCGATTTGGACTAGCATTTGAGCTGAGTAGCGTGTTATCGTCCTCGGTAGTAGTATGTTTTGTCTTAGGCATATTTTGACACTAGGGGGCCTTAAACAACAGCTCGGAAAATCAGTTCAGTGATAATTTTTCATGGACTTCTAGAACATAGATATAGGAAACGTATATAAAGGTCTAGATAAAATATTTCAAAGGGAGTGAATACGGAGGTGACAGCTAGCAGAAACGCGTAATTTCTGCCGGCTATCCTTATAAGGCGCTATCTATCGGTAAGAAAGCTCGTGCTATCGTCGCGAGAGCCATTGTCTCCTGCTTAAAAATTATACTAAAAGTCACCAACAGATGGTGTCTAAAGACTACGGCCAGATTTCCCGCACGGTACTTTTTTTTTTCACAAAAACATCGGTGTCGACCCGAGGCCTTAGACACCAGAACACACACAATAACTGATTAATCAGGGTGAGATATGTGTAACGACCACGCCAACGGGGGGATACGTGGGGACAGGGGTGGGGACACCCGTGGCGGAAGTATCCCGACCACCCGTTGGGGGATTGGTAGTCGTCCTCACACGGCCTTCCACAAACTCTGCCTCCCGGACGCCTGGGATTACAGGAGTGAGCCACTACTCCCGGCTCCCGCACGGTACTGATGAGTTCCAAATAGAACGTAACCGGTCTACCGTTGGAATTTCTGGCTATTTTATTTAGTTTTTATGTAGTTTATTACTCTAATTGATCCGAGATTCGCGTTTTTTGTTTGCTCGAAGACCTATTGGTACGAGTTATTAGTAAGTTTTTTAATTTCTTCAAATTTGTTTAGGATTTAGCTATATTATCCCTTTTAATTATGGACTAATCTACTTTTTCGCGTATTTTAACAATATTTTAACCAAATTAATATAACTGAACAAATATGTAGCTGATCTTATTACATAAATCGATGTAGTTTCTTAACTGGAAAATTACATTCGTGCCGTCGTAACAGTAGCGTGACTGTCGACTGTAGAAGCTAATGAGAAAGTTGGTTGAAGATTGGAAATAGCGGGATTTTACAACACCGTGGTAGTAAAAACCGATATTTCAGAAAGAAACATCCGATACATATAGCTATCTAGTGTACTCGTAACACGATGGCAGATATCAGAGTGGGGAAAGTACATATTAGTTTAGAATATTCATATTATTGCCACATTTTACGTTAAATACGAAGGTAGTAAAATATCGGCCAATTTTTGTCGCAATACTAGTTGAGTAACTTGAATTTATTATGTGAAAACTAAAAAAATTGCTGATAGTTAAGTTTTAAGAATAATTTAAATCCCCGTAAAGATTCAATTCGAATAAAATATAAGTATAATAAGATTTATACGTATTCCTTGAAAAACCACGTCAAAATATCTATCGTTTTACCATGGATGTATTGAATTTGAATTCCCATAGTAAAATCTCATCATGGTGTCATCATGGGAGGATTATTTTATTTCGTTGTACATTTCACTTAATTGGGTTCACTGTGGTAATATTGGAGATTCTGTACAAGTCAAACAAAACATTTTTTTAATTTCCCGCTACAAAATGGATAACTGCAATATAATAATAATAATCAAGCGAATTTTAAAGCCATTAATTCAGGTGGCCGGGTTACAATGCGTAGGAGGGTGGTGGCTAGCCCTTCACGAAACGCGAGCCAACACCTCCCTACACTAACCGTTAACCTCCACAAGTTTTTAGGGAAGGGGAAATCGAAGAACACGAGGGAAAACCCCTTAAACCAGTGGGGAGAGAACTTCCAAACTCAACGCGGAAGGAGTAGTGTCCACCCAGTGCCACAAGCTGGGATCGAACTCGGCTCCTCTTGCTGCGAAGCCAAAGTGCTAACCACTCCGCCACCCCACCAATAATCTAAACCTAATCTATCGGCTTTTTAAGTAACTATTAACATTTTACTTTCCACAATAAAAGGAAGCCTACCATGACGCCAACGCCGTAACGTAGTATGTCGTCATAGTAACGTCTTCAATCCCACAATTCCGTTCGTTTCGCCTAACCGCTCAAGCTTATACCGGGAGATTGAAGTAGTTAGACAAGTTGGCGCGCTTATCTTTCCAATAGATCTCTCTTTCTCCTACGGGTGAACGAGAAAAGAAGTAAATGTTAATTTTAATCATACACAAGGTCCCCGAAACTATTAAGCAAATATCGAGCCCTCGGAGGTTACGCCTGCTGGCTTCTCTCAATGAGGAGCGCTGAAAATAAGATTATACCCGCTTTCGAAGCGCCGTTTTACAACGTTGTGAAAGGTGGTTTTACGCGAAAAGCGGAGGAGGTAACGCCGTAACCCGTTCCGGCAATTCGTACGAATGTTTTTTCGGCGAAAAACTTCAAAAAAACTATTTATTTGTGTTTATGCAAATAAGGGCTTAGAAAGCGGGCAAATTACGTTAAACCATCGCGAAATTAACGCGGGATTCCCGAATTTTTAATTAACCCGAAACTGAACGCGTCTAATTTAGCGAGAATTTTAGTCAAATTTATTCCGAATTCGGGCGTGGTTTGAATAACGGATTTCCGAGAGTGATATTATCTAGAAAATTGGTGCTTTTCGTCAATTTTAAGGAAAGTTTAAAACAAAAAATGGATGTATAACATTGTTGTGAAACTTAATTTCTAAGAGTTGATTATAATATTAAATTAAAACCCATATACTTTCTAATAACCTTCAACATTAGAGCATGAATATTTATAAATTGAGATCATTATCAAACGTCATGGCATACAGCCCCTACGTGCGGAAAATTGAATTTATTGCTTAGCGATTATTAGCGAGTATTGACGGTGAAACATTTGATAATAGGCAGGTTAGGCCCGAGTTCAAAAACGAGTACGGAGAGCGTGTGTTAAAGTAGCTTTATCCTGCACAGACTGATTTCCCTACGCGATATCCCTAGCGGGCGCTTAACCTCTCCAATGAGAAAACATCAGGGTATCTGTATCATTAATTGACAATTTTAAAATAGCTACACCAAATAGCAACTGGAAAGCTTTACGATAAATATTCGGGCAGCACTTTCTCGTGTGTCTATTACTAGAAGTACTTAATATATCTGTGGCGGAGTGGTTAGCACTTTCGCCTCGCAGCAAGAAGAATCTGGTTCGATCCCAACTTGCGGCACTTTCTGAAAACTCAGAACAAATCCTTCCGCGTTGAGCTTGACAGTTTTCTGCTCACTAGTTTTCCCTCAAACTACTCCTTTGCGTAAAAATTTGTTGAGGTTAACTGTAAAGCCCAGTTCACACTATACAATTAATTGGGCCACTTAATTGAAACCAACTAATTGTAAGCAAGAAAATTGTACAGTGTGAACAGAAAAAGTTGGAACAATGGTTACAATTTTTCTGTTCACACTGTACAATTTTCTTGCTTAAAATTAGTTGGTTTCAATTAAGTGGCCCAATTAATTGTATAGTGTGAACTGGGCTTAATAGCTATAACCAGAAGAAAATAGGGGGAAGTACGCTTCTAGTCAGCTTTGGAAAGGCGTCACTTTTCACGAATTTTCGCGCCAAAACGGTTTGGCGGGAAATCGCGGATGAATACATCGTTTAAAAAATCAATTTTTCTTAAATAGAACAATTGTAACATAATGTCCTTCTCATTCTCTGCTAATTGAGCTAAGGCGTATTTGCTTTCGTCGTTTATAGCCGAGTTGAATCAAAACAAAAGTGGAACTACTTTTTCAGTTTGGTTTATTATGCGTAAAAAGGCATTTTCGTGGGTCACACGACGACTTCTATGGCTCAAAGCTACAGATACGTACTTCCCCTATTTTCTTCTGCTATAACTAATTCACAGTGAATTAACTGAACAGTAAACGTTGGTTCACTTTTCGGGGGACCAGCACGCAATTTGTTTCTGTTAGGTGATCGATTTTTGAGTGTACACTTTGTTCGAGATGTAAAACTATTTGAAATTCAAACAATAGAGCGTTCTATAAAATCGGCCCAAAACCGGCCAAACTTTTCATTCAGACTATAGAGCTAGTTCAGCAGGACTAACAACGTTTGTTATTCTTTGGTTTAAGAGAATTCGGCTTATGTCCTGTCTTTATATGAATATTTTAGAGACGTACCTTTTAGGAATTGTAGGAGGGACCCTAGGTGTTGAAGTATGTTTGGGGTTAAGAATATTTTCATGATCTAAGTTTCTTTTTAAACCCGTGGAATAGTATTTTGTGCTTGCCATCATAAATTTATTACAAAAATCATTTAAAATAAGAAAAACGGCGCGGAAAGCCGGAAATTAGTGAAGCCTAGGCTAGCAACTACGCTACTCCTAAAAATCGACTGCTTTCAATTTCTTACGGGTTTGCCAGATAAATATTTTTCTCTCACAAGAAAAACCGGCCAAGCCTTCACCTCCTCCGAACTCCAAAGAGGGAAAGGACACCACACCGATTTTATAGAACGCTCTATTAAATTGACTATTCCGTAACGTCACTGACGGGGGAACTTTCAAACTTTTGACCCGTCGTCTGCTATCGATATAATAAATAATAAATAATTTTTACAAGCTAAATAGTATAGCAGATGATAATAAAAAAAACGAGTAATCCCAGCGTAGGAACCAAAATTGTTAGCCCTCTTGTGAACATTTGTCGCAGCATTGCTGAATTGGTTTTTATGTAGCTCATTCGTCACGCAATACGTAGAAGTTCAGTTCAGTTTATACTTAAAAACCGGGTGCCTCGTCGAATTTACTCTTTTCATAGAAAAACGTCATCGATACGTCACCCGTGACGCAACAGCAACATCAAAACAAGAAGGCAAATGTTAAGCCCAGTTCACACTATACAATTAATTGGGCCACTTAATGGAAACCAACTAATTGTAAGCAAGAAAATTGAATAGTGTGAACAGAAAAATTGTAACCATTGTTCCAACTTTTTCTGTTCACACTGTACAATTTTCTTGCTTACAATTAGTTGGTTTCAATTAAGTGGCCCAATTAATTGTATAGTGTGAACTGGGCTTTACTTTATAGAAAGGTATATTGAATATAAACCCATTTTTGGAGGAAAGGTGTGAAAAGTGCAGTGCGACCAATTAATTGGTGCATCAGATATAAACAACTAATTTGGCATTAACAAAATTGCATAGTCTGAAGTCTGAACGGAACTTAAGTGTAGGGAGCTGTTGGCTCGCGTGGCATGAAGGGCTTGCCACCACCCTCCTACGCATTGTAACCCGGCCACTTGAATTAATGGCAATAAAAGTCGCTAGATGATTTGCGCCTAAGGTGGTGCCACGGGTATTATAATATTCTCAAGCCTAGTTCACACTATACAATTAATTTGACCACTTAACTGTATCCAACTAATTGTAAGCGAGAAAATTGTATAGTGTGAACAGAAAAAGTGGGAACAATTGTTACAATTTGTCTGTTCACACTATACAATTTTCTTGCTTACAATAAGTTGGATACAGTTAAGTTGCCCAAATAATTGTATAATGTGAACGGGACTTCATACTCCGTCTAAGCTAAGAAAATTTACTAATTAATCAAACAGATTTTTAATGTAATATGGCGTTTCGTGCGCGTAATTTATTCTTCCAAAAAAGTATTTTTTAAATCAGTGGGAGCCCGCCTGTTTCAAGCTAATAGCGTTGGTAAGATAAATATTATAAGCTTATAAAAACTATTTTTAGTCTAAAATCTGAAAACAATTTAATATTGAGAAATATAATTTGGATTATGGGAAGGTTCCGCTAAATTAATTTATCTTAAGTGGAAAGCACCTCAAGAAATTTAGAAATTATCCCCGCAACAAACAACTAACTAATAAAATTATTTCCATTTTATCAAATTTGATAAAACTAATTTACTAAAATCAATTTGGTGATAAAATGGTCAATATTACATTTTTTTAAACGTTATCTTTCACCTTTCGCCATTTTATCGATTCTGATCAATTTTCAATCACATTGATCAAATTGATGAAATTTTATCCAAAATTTTAGAAAATATATCGGTTTTATCAAATTATACCCGATTTTAATCAATTAATCAAGTTTAATCAAATTTTACCAATTTTGATAAATTTTGATCAAATTCAAACTAAATTCCATTTTATTAATTTTGATAACATTCATTTATTATCGTCGATTTGGCGATTAGTTGGCAAATACAACTTTTTTATCTTTATATTTCGCTTTTCTCCATTTTTACCGATTCTGATCAATTTTTACATATTTTGACCAAATTGACTAAAATATCATAAAATTAATTTCATTTGTCAATTTTGATCTATTTTTTTTTTAACTATTTTTTTTTGAAATTTTTCACAGGGACCCTTAGAGTTGCTCAGATTCCCATGTTATTTTCAATGGGAAAATATGCATACTATGTTGTCAAAAACATTTTCGGTTTGCCCATTGCAACTTTTCCCTTGGTGAAATTTCATGTTACCATAAGGTCTACATACCCACCAAGTTTCAAAAAAATCGGTGATTATCACCTCGGGTAGTCTCCTAGTAAGCAACGCCAATATTTTCAAAAGATATAGGTGGCAGCGGAAAATATTGGAACCATTTGGGGCCGACAGAAATAATACAGGTTTCGTTTAAAGGGACACATTTTTTTTAATAAAACTCAACCCGAATTTCTGGTTGTTCCTCTCCGAAAAATAATATTCTGTCGTTTTTTCAGTCCAATTTTGGAAAACTGGAGCTGGTAAATATTATAATCAATTGCTTGACCCTTTAATACGATACCCCGTTTCTAAGAAGAGTATCCTTAGTGCTCGGAATTGTTTATTCATTATCCACAAATTTTCTGATTTATTTAAAAAACGTTGGTAAAAAGGATATAATTTTAACTTATTTAATTATGTGTTTTACGCAACCAAGCATTTATTTGAATAAAAGTGGCATTTATTTAAATAATTGTTTGTTTTATTTAAATAATAGGCTTATTCACTTTCGATTATTTAAACATTTTACAATTTTTATTCAACTATTGGTTATTTAAATAAATATTATTTAAATACCGCCGAGCTTATTTTATTCATGGATAAAAAATAATCGAAATCCGAGCACTAACAGGAGACGACCCGAGGTGTAACACACCGATTTTGTTCAAACTCGGGGGTTTGGTAGACCTTCATGTAACTTGAAAAACCCTAAAGGGAAATGTCTCCATAGGCAACCGTTTTGCCATGGCAACCAAAAATGTTTTTGACAACACAAAATGGAAATTTTCCCATAGAAAATAACATGGGAATCTGACCAATTTTAATTTTTTGAAAATGCTAAAAATAGAAAATATAAATAAGAAAATAATGAAAAAGTTCGAAGTTGATTAAAATCTTTACAGGGGTACCCTTACATTTGGTCAGATTCCCATGTTATATTCAATAGGAAAATTTCCATTTTGTATTGTCAAAAACATTTTTGGTTGCCATGGCAAAACGGTTGCCTATGGAGACATTTCCCTTAAGGGTTTTTCAAGTTACATGAAGGTCTACCAAACCCCCGAGTTTGAACCAAATCGGTGAGTTACACCTCGGGTCGTCTCCTTGTAAGTATCCTACAACGATTAAAGTTTAAATATTGACAAATTCGCACTTAATAAATGCTGGCAATCTTCAAATTTATTCTTTAAACGATAGATTAAGTAGAATGATGGTTAGGAAAACGGATAGAAAGATAGCGAGGCTGAATGCTTTATTTGGGCCAATTGTGTACGGTTACTTTGAGGGTGATTAGGGCTAAGGGGTTTCCGCATCTGGCTGCGCGACGCTGGACCTCCCGAATGGAGGGGAATCTTTGAAATCGCGCCAAGAAAATTTTCATTACGCGAGGGAAAAAAACAAGGTTGATATTTCGGTCCAATTAAGATTCGCTCGCAGCCAGGAGATAACCCCATTCAAACACGCGGCCGCAGTTTTTCATTTTAGACGTACCAGTCTGACCTTGATGAGTGGTGTACACGCGCCGCCATTGGAGGAATCCAGAAAACCAAAAGTTTTTTATTATTATGTTTCGCGGAAGTGTGTCACTTATCCATCTTGCGCTTCTTCAATTTTTCAAAGCTTTACTAACAAGGAGACATCCCGAAGTGTAACCCACCGATTTTGTTCAAACTCGGGGGATTGGTAGACCTTCATGTATGATGAAAAATCCTAAAGGGAATTTATTCAATGGGCAACCGTTTTGCCATGACAACGAAAAATGTTTTTGACAACACAAAATATTAAATTTTCCCATTGAAAATAACATGGGATTTTGACCTCAAATTGATCAAAAGTTGATCAATTTTGATGTTTTTTTTGTCAATTTTTATCTATTTTTTCTATTTTTGGCATTTTCGAAATTTTGAAATTTGTTTGAATCGGTCAGAATCCCATGTTATTTTCAATGGGAAAATTTCCATTTGTTGTTGTCAAAAACATTTTTCGTTGCCATGGCAAAACGGTTGAATAAATTCCCTTTAGAATTTTTCAAGTTACATGAAGGTCTACCAATCCCCCGAGTTTGAACAAAATCGGTGGGTTACACTTCGGGATGTCTCCTTGTAAGATCTAAATTTTCCAAAGCTTTACTAAAGCCTAAATTTTCCAAAGCGTTACTAAGATCTAAATTTTCCAAGCTTTACTAAGATCTAAATTTTCCAAGCTTTACTAAGATCAAAATTTTCCAAAGCTTTACTAAGATCTAAATTTTCTAAAGCTTTACTAAGATCTAAATTTTCCAAGCTTTACTAATATCTAAATTTTCTAAAGCTTTACTAAGATCTAAATTTTCCAAAGCGTTACTAAGATCTAAATTTTCCAAAGCTTTACGAAAACCGAAATTTTTGAAAGATTTAGATCATAATTTATCAAAGTTTTACTAATATATATCATAATTTATCAAAGTTTTACTACTTTAGATCATAATTTATCAAAGTTTTACTAATATAGATCATAATTTATCAAAGTTTTACTAATATGGATCATAATTTATCAAAGTTTTACTACTTTAGATCAGAATTTATCAAAGCTTTACTAAGATCTAAATTTTCCAAATATTTACTAAGATCTCAATTTTTCAAAGCTTCACTAAGTTCTAAACTTTTTAAAGATTTACTATACTGAGTTGCAGGTTATGAAAAGCAAAATATCTAGTAAATTTGTCGGAAAGATACTGGCACGAAATTTCGGTTAATCGGCAGCGGGCTTTTAGCTTACTTACGGTTAAATTTCTAAGTATACCTACGCGCGTTATATAATTTTTAATTTTAATTAATTAACATAGATAAAATTTAAAAATAGTTGAAATAATTTATCTTTAGAACCAAACAAATTCCGTTTGGCGAGTCCAAGGTAAGTATAGAACGGGTAATGCCAAGATTACCACGATGATGTAAATAAACGCGCGATTTGATGATTGTTTAGAAACTTAATACTAAAAATACGCTATAATGAAGCTTAAAAAAATAATCAACATTAAATATTTATGGATTACTTTAAAATTTATGCAATAAACATTTCTAAAATGGTAAATATTTTAATATAACACGCGTAGGAACCTTTAGAAATTCAACAGAAAATAGGCGAAATTCTAAATTTTTGCCGCCGATTTACGAGAAATTCGTGCTAGTATCTTTCCACCAATTGTTTTAGATATTTTTCCTTTCTTAACATGCAACTGAGTATAAGCCCGAAAATGATTTGTTAACATACGCTAGGGGTAATTATCGCTAACGGTAATAGTTAGTGTAGGGAGCTGTTGGCTCGCGTGGCATGAAGGGCTTGCCACCACCCTCCTACGCATTGTAACCGTCCACCTGAATTAAAAGGCTTCAAAAGTCGCTTGATGACTTAGGCCTAAGGTGGTGTCGTAGCGGGTGTTAGCAGATAATTTTTCAATATAGACTATACTCCCTTAAAGGGGAACGGTCAAACTTTAACCAGTTAGATAGTTATATAGCCCATTAAAAACTAAAATTTATGGCGAAAACCGCATCCAAAAATATTGAGTGGTTAATTTTTAATAAAATAAAGAAATTTTGGGAAATAGAAAACCGCGCGTCCGCCGCGACACCTGGTGGGAAGTCAGTGAGACAGAAAACAACGTAAAAGCGCGTGCTGCTGAAGACGCAAAATATATGTTTCGCACGCGCGGCGCGTTCCAGTTATAAGAGACCTAAGCCTAAATTGCGCGATTTTAAAAGTTAGGATAGCTCGCAAATCGCTCATACGGGGTTAGGGGCGCTGGCGGCAGCCCCTAAGATGGCGGCGAAAATTCAAACCCAAACACCTGGCGTTTTTTTTCGTTTCAACTTTTTGGGTAAAAAGCAATTTTTTCACGACAAAAAAAGGTACGTGTTAGTATATTGAACGTCTTGTTAATCTTTTGATATGGAAATAAGGCCATATTTGGAAAAGCTTGGCCGTTCCCCTTTAAAGTCAATATTTTTGAGTAGAACGTCAATTCTACGTAATTCGGCTAACTGACACACTTATAAATCATGATTATCGACTTATGGAAAGACATAATTACATTCTTCCGGCTCTAAAGCGCCACGTACAAAGTATCTCAGTCACGACGCTTTTGCTTATTTCATCATCGGCGAAAATGAGCCCGAAGAAGATACGTCTGTTTGAAGTCTCCGAAAAGTGTCAAATTTCTATGTAACGAAGGACTGTTTTCGTTCCATTTAGCAATCACGTAGAGGTATGGCTGTGATACTGCTACTCTCAACAACGAAACGGAGTTGAAGTTGGCCAAAATGGCGCGGCTTCGTCAAAGGCTTTAAAACAAGATGGCGGCAGCCGTTGTAAATCAAACGCGAACGTTCCGTGAAGAAATGGACGATATACGGTATACCATTCGAAGATCGTGAATTCGTGACCGAACTAGTCAAAGGAAAGAGGGATTTGCGGGCGCCGGAAACTGGGCGCCCGCGAAGAGCCAATCAGTCGGCCGCGACTCGAATAACAAGCAAGACACTTGGGATGCCGAAATCGTCCGTATAAGGGCGGTCACCTCGTCTAATCGGGCCCGCTTTGACTCGACTGTCGGGTATAGGTGGCAAAGTCGTCGCCTTTTCCAGAGCCTTCAAACTATACGACTGAAACAATTTCATCTTTCACTTTAGGCCTAACGACGCGGAGAAATGTTTCTACATCGGCGAGGGTATAGCCAGAAAAATATAATAAATATCAAGGAAGAAAGTATATCTGTGTATTGCTAACGTTTTACGCTACAGCGTGAAGTAAATAAGATTTTATATTAGCATAAGTAAGATAATAATAATAAGTATGACACTTTCTATTGTTTTAATGCTAATTTCCTCTCCGACCTTTTTTCGACATTGAACTGACATATCTCATATAGGTCTACCTTACTTTCGACTTTGAACAAAATCGACAGTAAACACCTCGGGTACTCTCCTCGTGAGTAGCGTGCTATCGTACTTGGTAGTATAATATTACGCTTTGGGCATATTTAGACACTAGGGGGATCTGTGCTGAGAAGATATATGTTTCAGTTTTATCTGTTCGCGGTTCAATAGGCCTTTCTATAAAGTAACATTGGCCTTCTTGTTTCGATGTTGCTGCTGCGTCACGGGTGACGTATCGATGACGTTTTACTAAGAAAAACCCTGGACATAAGAGTAAATTCGACGAGGCACCCTGTTTTTAAGCATAAACTGAACTGAACTTTTACGTATTTCGTGACGAGTAGGTATACGTTTCATTTTTATAGTCTAGAAATATACTTAATTTGCGAGATATATTATATACTCCTGGTGTAATACAAAGTACAAAGTACAAACTAAAACCCAACTTGTTAAAATGCGGGTCGTGATGGGGATTAAGGGCACTAGGCGATGCCTCAAATTTTAACGTCAACAAATATTCCATAAAAAAAGCTACCATACTGAATATATGGAATAAGCAATGAAGTAAACGGTTTAAGGCATTCACGGGCGCGCGTAGATCATCCGCGCAGAGATCTCCCCGACCATTTCTCCCCTTCCTACTGTTATTTATTTTCATTTCTTCGTCTGTCCCCCCCCCCCTCCCAATAAAATTTATACAAAGACGTCCCCGAAACGGCAAAGCTTTTATTTATCTTTTGATAAAAGATAAATTATCCTCGTTGGATAAGATAGTTTGAAGCATCGCTGCCGTTGCGGGATTAGAAATCGAAATCTCCGAGATGACTCGAATAAAATGCCTGCTTATGACTTTTTCTTTAACCAATTTAGATAGCTCTTGATTTAAACTAATAGCCTTGGGCTTATACAGATTATACGCTACATAAATTGTAGTTTCGTCTCGGTAGGCGGGATAAAACCCTACTTCGTTTATATTTGTTCTTAAGACGGACAAAACGTAAAAGATGGCAAGTAGAGACACCATCTTTTGTTAATGGCCGTAAAAGTGTTTCCTTGTTTTAACATGATATTATAATAATGTATTGTATTAAAGGGGAACGGCCAAGCTTTTCCAAATATGGCCTTATTTCCGTATCAAAAGATCAACAAGACGTTCAATATACTAACACGTACTTTTTTTTGTCTTCAAAAAATAGCTTTTGGCCCAAAAAGTTGAAACGAAAAATAACGCCAGGTGTTTGGGTTTGAATGTTCCCCGCCATCTTAGGGGCTGCCGCCAGCGCCCATAACCCCGTATGAGCGATTTGCGAACTATCCTAACTTTTAAAATCGCGCAATTTAGGCTTTTGTCTCTTATAACTGGAACGCGCCGCGCGTGCGAAACATATTTTTCGCGTCTTCAGCAGCGCGCGCTTTTACGTTGTTTTTCTGTCTCACCGACAATAAATTTTAGTTTTTAATGGGCTATCGGGCTATCTAACTGGTTAAAGCTTGACCGTTCCCCTTTAAGAATAAGAACTGCGATATTTTGTAAAGATAAAATAAAAGTATAATAACAATTTTTATTAACTGTACATTCTCCCACAAGAATTATTATCTAGTCGGTATAACGCCATCTATCATAATAGCTAAAACTTGTCTTACTCAATGTAAAAGGGAGTAGAAATTTAAACGAAAAATTGTCTTCTAAGACTCGCTACGACTTAAACGTGACTAGCGCTAAACACCTCTAGCTTTAAACTGGCAAACATTAAGAATTCTTACGTAATCTCTTCTCACAAGTTCTCTAGAGAAGAGTGACAATGTCTCCGAGCATTCTCACTTGGTCAAAAAGAGGGGATATTATAAATAAAAATGGCGGCTAATATTCTATTCAGTTTACTTGATGCTGAAGAAAATAAACAGTATGATATTTTTGTGAAAGAAAACGAATTTCAGAGAATACAGAACGGTAAGTTAACTTCCGATGAAATCTTATTTTTAAATTATAAATCAAATGTTTTCTTATATATTGTCGTGAAATTGTCTAAAAATAATATTTATTGTCAAAGGCTTAGTTTACAACGTTCGTGGGATTCTTGAAAGCCGCCATCTTTAAAAGAATCTTTTTACATTTGACGCTTTTTAGCTAATTCTCACGGAGATAAAAATTCTCACGAAGAACTCTTCTCAAGAGAAGAATTCCTTCTTAGAATTTTGACGCCCTCATAGCTAGAAAATTATAAAACAATATGGCCGCGTCTAGTGCAACGCGTGTAATGCATATTTTTTGTTTGGATTACAAGTATTAAGAACCCGTGTTAGCGTAAATGCGAGCCACTCGGAAGTGGTTGATTTAAGGGGCGAATGATTCGGAATTTCGAACGGGGCCACGCGCTGGGAAGCGTGAGAAGACGACGCTCATTTCAGCAGACCGAATATTTCTAAGAATCCTAAATATACCGCGAGACTGATTATAATTGAGCGAAACTATCTCAACCAGCGGCAGTAGGACAGGAAGCGAATGTTAGTACAGGGTGCGCGTTTATGCCGACGCTAAAATCGGGGAGAAACGGGAAAAAGGAGGACGCGCGTGTTCTTGAAAGTCGTAAAACCCGGGCTCTCGTCTGGATGGTACGAGCCTCTCCTTATCGCGGTATGTACGGAAATAAAAGACCAGGAGCGAAAAAGGGAGCTGTTCCCCCTTTGAATACCGCCGTCTCGTCATTTTAAAACTTTTATCGGTTCCTCTTTTTGAAAGAAGAAGCGGAAGTAGACTGGCCGTCTTTGGCAGCGCCGTAGATGGAGAAACGTCAAATGGCGGAAGACGGCCGAGATTCGCGGGAGACTTTGAATTTCCCAGCGCCAGTTAAACGACTAGTACGAGAAAGCGCTTCCGTCCTCATTTCTGGTCATCAAACCGCGAAAGTCGCCTCCCACCTTCTCGTCTCTTCTCTTCGCTCGGTGACGCAACTTTAATAACACCGCGGACCTCAATTACGATCGCGAGGCTCACCAGACAGCTCCGCCAGAGTGAAGTCGCGCTGAGCTCCGCACCGCGTGCGAAACTGTCCGGTGTATGGAGACCAGAAACGAAGAATGGACCACGATCGAGTTAAATTGCGAAAGGCTTTTGGCGCGTCTATTATGATTAGCTAACGATGGAAGAAAGCGGAATATAAAGAACGGGCTGAGGACATTAAGGCTAATCGGAGACGCTCTTAAGTTCGATTCGAATGGCAAACACTTCAGGCGACCGCACTCGCCGAGAATTAAGTTCGAAAATGTTCCCGCATCATCATTACGATTCGGATCGTCCTGCCACCCGGCGTCATCAACCGGCCACGAATCGAAACGCGGAAACAAAGAATATAAGGGTTAGTTACGTCTCGAGAAATAATTTGTAGACGGGTTCAAACCCTCTCTAGAAAATGAGATAAGACTACGTCCACAATCCTAAGCGTTGTCAACTAGGAGTAACAAACACAAGGACAACGCGGCTAGCCTTTAAACACGCTAACGCAGTGTTGTGTACAAATTTCATTGGACGAGCCTTTACGCTGAACGTTTTACGGGCGGGGGGGGGGAAGACAATTTCCGAATTTTTCCCTTCCAACGGCAGCAGATTAAAGCGTCTAACCAATGAAAACTGTACGCGAGAAAATGCACGACTTTTGACGGGTTGCGTTCTCCTTGAGTGGGTTGTCAGTAAGCATTTCTAGTTCGGGCTTCATCAGGCTAATAGTTAAGTCATGTTAATAGTTAAGTCAGCGTAATATTCTATATCTTTAAGGCGATACTCGCGTTCACCTTCAAAATTCGCCTACCATTATAAATGATTATTGATCGTACGGGATAATGGGCCATTTTTTCTTTCGCTAAGACTCCGGTTCAGAGCGAATATATATTATATTTATAACGTCAAATTATTTCGAAAGAGTATAATTCAAAAACGGGAAATACATATATAGGTTTATATACTGTATATGTGGTTAAGCAGATTACGGATAATCGTTTGCTTTTCTTTGAACAGCTTTGGAACGGGAAGGACTGAAAGGTCGAGGATAAAACGAAAATAAAATTATGTAGTAACAAGCACGGTCCATATATAATAGGCACTCTATTTCCAAATGGAAGACAAAAGAATGGGATGATTGGCGCTCGGTTATCTTTTCAATTTCACTTTACGCGTCATCAAATTGGAAGAGATGAAAGCACCAAATTGGTAATTTATATTTAGTCCTGTACTAGGTTGGAAGATAGACTATACAGAAACTTGATTCCACTTCGTAATAGCAGAAGTTTATAATCTTACGAGAGAAGTATATTACTTCACTTAAAAATTACCATATTTTACCGATGAAATATAAGTAGTACACACTTAGAAAAATTTGTCCAAAATTGGACTAAATAGCTTCCAAATCGTTGACTCTGAGAATGCACCATGTTTAGTTCAATTCTGACCTATGTTTTACACCTCCAAATTTTGACTTAAATTGTTACTTTAAATCATATTCCAATTTTGGATGGATATTTGACCTTTGTTGGAAATAAATTGCTCCAATTTTTATGGTATATTCAACTAATATTAATGGGATAAATTTCCAAAATTGATCAATTTTAGTTGCAAAGTAGGTGGAAAATATTGACAAATAAAGACTAACATTTGTGAAATTGTGGTGCAAATTTGGTATAATTTTGTATAAATACTTAACCATTTATGAAAAAATAGTTGTCCAGTTGTGGCGTATTAGTTAACCAAAATTTAACAGAACATATTCTTAAATTAATCACATATTTGGACCAAAATGCACGATGTTTTATACTCTTCTGGTAAATTATCCGTCTAATTTGGGAATGCTAGCGGACCAATGTTGGTTAAATTGACAACCAAAATTAAACGAAAATTCAGACAACAATGGCTGACACTTCAAACAATTGTCGTAAAATAATAGGCCGTTTTTGGAATAAAAGTCGTCCAATTGAGCCTTAATTATTATCTTATATCGGTAAAATACTAGTCCGATTATGGAATAAAAGTCGTCCAATTGAGCCGTTATTATTATCTTATATCGGTAGAGTACTAGCCCAATTTTAGAATTAAAGTCGTCCAATTGAGCCGTTATTATTATCTTATATCGGTAAAGTACTAGCCCAATTTTAGAATTAAAGTCGTCCAATTGAGCCGTTATTATTATCTTATATCGGTAAAGTACTAGCCCAATTTTAGAATTAAAGTCGTCCAATTGAGCCGTTATTATTATCTTATATCGGTAGAGTACTAGCCCAATTTTAGAATTAAAGTCGTCCAATTGAGCCGTTATTATTATCTTATATCGGTAAAGTACTAGCCCAATTTTAGAATTAAAGTCGTCCAATTGAGCCGTAATTATTATCTTATATCGATAAAATACTAGTCCGATTATGGAATAAAAGTCGTCCAATTGAGCCGTAATTATTATCTTATATCGGTAGAGTACTAGCCCAGTTTTAGAATTTAAGTCGTCCAATTGAGCCGTTATTATTATCTTATATCGGTAAAGTACTAGCCCAATTTTAGAATTAAAGTCGTCCAATTGAGCCGTTATTATTATCTTATATCGGTAGAGTACTGGCCCAATTTTAGAATTAGTCGTCCAATTGAGCACTAAATCAGCCTCACTTCACTACTTTTCCGCTTGTTAAAAGTAATTGTTGCTAATTTTGCTGAAATTTTAGAAGTATATTTACAGGTTTTCTACTATATTTATTTATAGCATTTTTACCTAAATATACAGTATTCTTTTATAACATTTTTTATCTTCTCCCTTTAAGACAATAGATTAACATTTTAAACTAAATATACAGTATTCTTTTATAACATTTTTGTAACTTCTCCCTTTAAGACAATAGATTTCTAACTAAATATACAGTATTCTTTTATAACATTTTTTATCTTCTCCCTTTAAGACAATAGATTCAAATTTCTAACTAAATATACAGTATTCTTTTATGACATTTATTTTTCTTTTATCTTTAAGAAAATAGATTTACAATGTTTACTACTGGTATGGATACCTTATCGGGACTAATTCTTCTGTAAATACTCAAAAGTCTTTTTAAGGCCCTTGGGGTACTGTAGTTGAAAAGCATAAAAGCCGGCAAACATAGTTGTTATTGCATGCTCCAAAGATGAAACTTCAAATTTTTCCCCCTCAATCTGAACTTCGACTAATGATGTAAAAAAATCGGTATTTTCGAAACACATTATTGGGGTTGCTACTTCAGATGTCTAAATAGAGATAATTCATACATAGAGTTAGTTATTTAAATTCCAATATATTACACTAAAACATATTAAGTTACAATAATACGTCTTGATCACATTACGGAAGATCTATTAAGACTATTTATTTATATTATATTAAATATACGACGGGCTTTAGTTAAAATAGTTCAACACTATTCAGAAAAGAATATTTACTATATTTATACAGTTTTTAACTAGATTTTGTAAAATATTGTAACGTATTTTACTCTCCCCGCAAAAATTGTTACAATATATTAAATAACTTATTCACGAAACCATTTTAATTTGCTTTCTTATTAAATATTACACAATTCTAAAAGCCTGCATGAAAAAATATTAAAAATGGTGCTTTAAATAATAACAAATACAAAAATACTTACTCCTGTCGTAAAGAGGATGCTTGCTTTGATTTCCATTTCTATTAAATAAAAAAATACATTTCTGTATAATTAATGCTTTTTGTGGATGATTCTGGACTCACGTTTATGAACGTCTTCGGACGAAACCAATTCACTTTGGTTTAAAAGAGCCAAAATGTTTGTAGCATTTTTTTTCATCTTCATCAAAGTTAAAAGTTTTTTTGAAATTCCTCCAAAATGATTAATTAGGACTTTTTCGGCGGATGGTCGGACGTTGTACAAGATGTTAAATTCCCTAATAAGCTATATAAAATATTTCTTTACTCAAAATGACATAAAAATACCATATTTTTTCGTTTAAGTAACGGGAAAATTTCCAAAACTTCGCTAATGCTTTGTTCAAAAACTAACTTTTGGCTGGTACCTTCATACGTACTAAATCGGTCGTCCACCAAAAGTAACGGGCGGCCATTTTAGTAGGCGGGGAAAAGGTGGAAATAAAAAAAATTGGGAGCAAAATCAAGCAGAAATTTCCGGTTTCCTGAACGCCATCTTGTGTTGACTAAGTCGAAATTCGGAAATAAGTGGCGGTTGTAATTCGAAAATCTTGCCATATTGGCCCCTCATTTTTAGATTAATTTTAACGATTCTAGGAAAGTATATGTTTAATATTATATAATTATATATATTATACTAATTATGAACCTAGTACGTAAAAAAAGTACTTACATTAATAACCACACTAGATATGATAACTGTGAATAAATATTCCAGGATATTTACTACGACGACCACGTGTATTATTTTGAAAACTGCCTCTAAACAATTTGCCCCCAAAATTACGTAGGTCCGCGATCGCGCAATTTTCCCAATAGGGGGCCATAGTGGTCGGGTGTTAGCGCTGTTGGACGGGTTTTTCGCATAGAGTCATGTCCTGGATTTATCATTATTTGGCCCATGCTGATACTCTACCAGAAACAAAATCCGTGTTGCCAATGTTCGAAAGTCGAAACTCCCATTGCCGGATAGTAAATTTCCCACGAATTCCCACACCCCTATTTAGCCCCGTCCCCAACGAAAACTCAACGGAAAATGTGCCATAATTTTTAAGATTTGGGGAAAAGGAACTTTTTAAAATTAAATTATATTGAAATAACAATTTTTAAACATTTTGGTTGTTAGGCCTATGCATTGATTGATTGTAGTGTTAGGAGGCGCCTCATTATATTATGTACAAAATTCCACAATTAACGAAATTACACTGCTCTAGATAAGTTTGAGCTTTCTATTGATAGTCAAATAACAAAAATCAAAGGATAAATACCTGCAGACATGAAAATTCCGACAAAATCTACGTTTTGGTACACAATCACTTTTCCCCATAGAGCCAAAATGGACCCCAAAAATTCCCACAATCTGGCAACACTGAAAAAAATGTATCGCGAAATGTTCGTCAAGGTCAAAACCGTTTATAACATGGCCGAAGAGAATCGCCGCTGCAGGGTTGCCAGCCTGCCAATGTTAAATTATCGTTCCAAATATAAAAAAATTATATAGATTCTCAAATTGTCAAAGCAAATTATATTCCACTAAAATATTAAGAAACTCAAAACAATGAGGACATATTTAAAAGTATTTATTTTTATCAGTCACGTTTTAGACTAGATAATAAAACAAATTGGCGAGGACGGATAACAAGTTTGAATGTGTGCCAAAAATGTATCGAAGGAATTGTGAATGCTCAGAGAGTGTATGAAATGCTAGTACTAGCCACATTTTTTAAAGAATAAACCGTAACATTTTGAAAATAATTCTCGATTTTCTCACACGGCAATAACAAATTATTATTTATAATTATGTATAATAACTCAGTTTCAGGCTTAGGAGGGCACAATATCTAGTACGGTCAGAGCAAAGATACTAACACGTAATTCCGGTACACTGTCGACTAGAATTTCGAAATTGGCCCGTTTACGGTGAAATTCTTAAGTGTACTTTCGCGTATTAATCCGGGTAATGAACGTCTAGCGATTGCCTAATTGTTGAAATTGATATTTGAACATTTAATGACAGTTAATCTATTGAAATTTCATATTAACTAATTTGTAAGAATTAAGCCTAATAACAACAATCAAAATAACACAATATACGTATTGCAATTTTGGGATTTCCACGCAACTTGTTTTGTAATTACCCTGGAATAACGAAACGAATCTGTAATGGATTATTTTACTAAAAATGTATTTTAATGTTTAAAAACACTAATCTATGATAAATGTTCAAATATTTTTAACTTCGGGATTACCACACAAACGGTTTTAGATTAACCCTGGAATCACGAAATAGGACTTTTATGATTTATTTCACTTGTAGTAAGAAAATGGAATTTTGTATAATAGTTTTCAAATACTAATCTATAATAAATGTTCAAATTTCACTTCTAATATTTACGCAATAGACATTCAAGAAGAAGAATTCAACCGTAAACCGATTGATTTCGAAATTCCCGTCGATAAATTACAAAAGAAGTTCCTGTTAGTATATTTGCGCTGATCATATTGGAATTTGAACGTTTCTAAGCTTCGAAAATATTAATAGTATGCAGTTCAAATAGTAGTACGCTACAAACATTTGCAAGAAATTAAAGAAAAGTCGTATAATTATAAGACGTCTGGCAACGCTGCGGAGGGGGGGGGGGGGGGACATGTAATTTCCGTAATATTCTTAGTTCGCCATATATCTTGAAAATTTTGCCGTTGTTTAAAAAAGACAACTTTTGAAAAACATTCTAAGAACATAAAATTATTTCAATTTCTACAATTTCTATTGATTAATCTAAAACGCACGTATAAACAATTTAGAAACTGCAAAATCCGAAACGTACTAATATGTACATGTACAGTCGTACCGCCGTCCGGAACATTACCGGCCAGATGTAAATGAGGACTCCCCCCAAACAACTGTTCCTCTGCCACTCCTTCCTCCTCATTTTAGTACATTTTTGTACGGGTCAAACTTGGAGTACTTTTTCCATTTTCGGACACATTTTTTATGGTGTAAATTTGGACTACTTTGTCCATTTTTGGACATCGTTTTTAGTATACTCCAAATTTGGACCACTTTGTTCATTTTTGGTCAAAGGTTTTTACTATCCAAATTTCGACTACTATGTACATTTATGATAACATTTTTATGGGACAAATTTGGGCTACTTTGTCCCTTTTCGTACAAGCAATTTGGTGGTGCAAATTCGGACTACTAAGTCCATTTTTGTACACTTTTTTAATAAGGCAAATTTGTACCACTTAGTCAATTTTGGGACATCTTTTTGTATGGTGCAAATTTGGTCTACTTTAAGACATCTTTTTTGATATGCTCCAAATTTGGACTACTTTGTTCATTTTTAGACATTTCTTTTGGTATGATCTAAATTTGGAATACTTGGTCTAGTTTTGGACACTTTTTTTTCTGTGGTCCAAATGTGGACTTCTTTGTACAAAGTTGGACACGCTTTGGCCATTTTTTTCTAACAGTGTAGTAAATCAATATATGACGGTCTTCGCCCCACACTAGTTTAGGTACATTTTCAAGCGAATAACATTAGAAAGATAGGTAAATGAATACTTATCTCCTACTAAACTTACTACTATATTATATACTTTTGGTAACAGTGAATATTTCAAAATCAATTAACTTCGAAATCAAAATAAACTAATTAAAGACTTGATTACGTTTTCATTATTATTTAGTGTTATTAGAGTTGATCAAGCTTTATTTCGGTACATTTGGGGACTTTTAAAATTAATTTTGCGCGTGAAAACCCTTATAGAGGTTATGATAAAAAAGATTGCAATAAGGCTGTTTGAAACGTCATTTCAAATTCGGTTAATGACGAACTGCAACATCCAAAATTAGACCTTTTGAATATTTTCTAAACTCGTTTTGAAATTGGCCAAATTAGTGCTCCGTTCGGTCCATTAAAAAAACAAGATGTCACGGACATTTAAGAACACACAATTCCCCGATGTATTAACTATATTATAAATATTAAATTTAAATTTGAACAAATTTTCAATCATCTTGCACATTAACTTAATAAATCCAAGAGGAATTTTATCGAAAATGAATTTTTCAAGTTACCTAGTTTTGGAAATAAGGTTGCGAAACGCGAACGAGTTAGATGGCACCTGTATCAATTGACCAGAAATCTCACTTAAAATTGAAATTTCTTAATGCAACCAAAAACGGATTCATAACGGACTACCGAGGGCAGAATATATTTCCTTTCGATTGCGATATTCCTGGCTCTTTTAAGCCTAATTCTTGGAGAGTGATGTGGAATACGGCGGCATCGGCATCGGCTACACGGTACGTGGGTCCAGTACGTACAAATCCTTTAGGAATCATATGTAAAAACTGACCCTATAGTATATGGTTTTAAGAAATGGCCGTAGCTCGGATCTTTAACAACCGTTGCTTTTATAGGTTCATAATTCACGGAAACCCATAGCCATATGGTTTTTATGTAACCCCGGCAATGAACCCCCGAAAATGCTCCACGATCGTGGGAAACGAGTGCCGCTTCTTCCGTTATCAGAACTAGACCAGCCAAAGGGGAAGTGTTCTTTACCTCCCGACATTTTCTTATAGTCTTATTTTGAAATAACAAATTAGCTAAGAACATGAACCGATAAATTAGGATTCTTTAAAAAACTATTCGCGAATATCGTTTCACACTCGCTGTCAGTTATTTTCATTGAAGCAACAGCATCAATAAATGTTTAAGAAGAGTGTCCCAAGCCTAAATTTTAAACTAAGGGTGAAATAGAGCTAACAATGACATTAATTAATGTACAAGGATTTAGTTGAATTTACAATACAACTATTGGGCAGTGATGAGCATTTTTGTTAAGCCGACTCTAAACTGGCTCTGTGTTTGAGTACCTAATTTTTCACTCCTCTCTTTTACCTCTTTTTTGGGCTGTGAAATTTTAACTCCTCTCTTTTCGCTCTTTTTAAGCGGTGAAATTTTAACTCCTCTCTTTTCGCTTTTTTAAGCGGTGAAATTTTAACTCCTCTCTTTTCGCTCTTTTTTAAGCGGTGAAATTTTCACTCCTCTCTTTTCGCTTTTTTTGGGCGGTGAAATTTTCACTCCTCTCTTTTCGCTCTTTTTTGGGCGGTGAAATTTTCACTTCTCTCTTTTCACTCTTTTTTAAGCGGTGAAATTTTCACTCCTCTCTTTTCGCTCTTTTTTGGGCGGTGAAATTTTCACTCCTCTCTTTTCACTCTTTTTTAAGCGGTGAAATTTTAACTCCTCTCTTTTCGCTTTTTTAAGCGGTGAAATTTTAACTCCTCTCTTTTCGCTCTTTTTTAAGCGGTGAAATTTTCACTCCTCTCTTTTCGCTTTTTTTGGGCGGTGAAATTTTCACTCCTCTCTTTTCGCTCTTTTTTGGGCGGTGAAATTTTCACTTCTCTCTTTTCACTCTTTTTTAAGCGGTGAAATTTTAACTCCTCTCTTTTCACTCTTTTTTAAGCGGTGAAATTTTAACTCCTCTCTTTTCGCTTTTTTAAGCGGTGAAATTTTCACTCCTCTCTTTTCGCTTTTTTTGGGCGGTGAAATTTTCACTCCTCTCTTTTCGCTCTTTTTTGGGCGGTGAAATTTTCACTCCTCTCTTTTCACTCTTTTTTGGGCGGTGAAATTTTAACTCCTCTCTTTTCGCTTTTTTAAGCGGTGAAATTTTAACTCCTCTCTTTTCGCTCTTTTTTGGGCGGTGAAATTTTCACTCCTCTCTTTTCACTCTTTTTTAAGCGGTGAAATTTTCACTCCTCTCTTTTCACTCTTTTTTAAGCGGTGAAATTTTCACTCCTCTCTTTTCGTTTTATTTTAAGCGGTGAAATTATCACTCCTCTCTTTTCGCTCTTTTTTGAGCAGTGAAAATGGAGCTCCTATCATTTTCGCTTTGCGCTCTTTTAAAAGGAAATTTTACCGCTCCATTTCGCCCAAAATGGTAAATATTGCTCAAAATGAGAGGAGCGTGCTCATCTCTGATGTAAATTATAGATAGATCCTATTTTAATGTTTAACAGTTGATGATATAATCATCTACATTTTGATCTTAGCCAATCAAGGAAGCCGCTTATTTATAAATTGCATATATACTTCGTACAAATTACACTATTTTAAATCTACACGTTAATGTTTTTTCTCACCACGTATTCTACAAAATAACACTAAAAACTATACAACAAAGAATTGTATATTAATTTATGTATGTTAAAATATTTGGAAAAATCTAGCGTTAGTTATTTGATTAGGACAAAGCACTAAAAAGATTTGGAGACTACTTATGGAAATTGCTCGCTCAGCCAGTACCGCATTCGTTTCAAGTTTTTTAAACATCTTTGCTGCTACTCGATATTTATACGCCTTGGAAAAAGAAAATTGTACGTTTTCTCGAGAATACCGTAAGCTACAATTAAGTAGCGACACCAAAGCATCAACATTCCATTTTGTTGACTGGAAGGTGTTTTCCGACTCCACTGAGGGAGCTAGAGCCTTCCGTTTGCATTGCGCGATGAACTAATTTCCGATAAATTTTAATATAGCCGTTGCAATTTCGCCAAAGACAGAGAAAGAGAAAGGGGCCTTCGTTGGTGGGCTGCCGTGTAAATAAAAGCGCGTATCGCGGGGGCGTCACGCCGGGAATAATAATATAATACTCAAAATTGTCAGCGGGTTTCGTCCAACCAATAAATCAAACAGTATTCACGGCCGAGAGAGGTCGCTCCGTTACAAAATTCAAATAGCGTGTCTCTATCGTCGAGCCAGTCGAGCCCGAGGCTTAGTTATTCCCTCCGAAGAGACACCCGCCGAGTTAAACCTGGAAACAAATCCACGTTAATAAGGTCAGCCGTCCCTTTATTAATTACATACACGTGGAAATGGCCACCATTCTATCTAACAGCCTATACACACGTATACCGTCTTCGATCAACTATAAACTCGGCTAAAATCCAATTCCGAGATATTTCGATAACCTTTTCGCGATATAAAACTATGACATGCCTTGGCGAATAACAGACGACTTTGTTTCAGCATCACGGTGCACCAGCACATCAACATCGTGATGTGATTACGCGGGGAAAGGCGAAGGGGCGAGGTTTTTACTCTGGGAATCAAGAGGCGAATGGGGTGCTGCCCACGTAATCTCCGTTAATTTAGGTTTTTCGGATACTTACCTTTACTGCAAATGTAGGATTTTTCCTTCAATATTAAATACGTCGCCAAATTTAGCTATAGTTTGTTAATTTTGTTTCTATCTGGCTATACACTAATACGCGTATAAGAATGGAGAAGGCCCTTTTAAAGGGGTACTGTCATTCTGTGTACATTTTTAATAATCTACTAGATGGCGCCATCAGTTTACAATTCGAAATAACAAAAATTATAATATCCGCGAAAGTCTAATTTAAATTGTGGTTATTTAAAAGCTGAAATTTTCTATAACTATATTTTCTAAAATATTTTATATAAACTTTCAGCTTGAAATAGCACTTAAATTATATAATAAATATAAAAATTTAATTTTGTTTTTCAAATTTTGCGCCAAAATATCCACGCTGGTGTCATCTAGTGTAAAAAAACGAAATTAAAATTTTATACTCGATGGCGGTTTCTAAAGGTTTGTTTCCCTGAATGTAATATGCGAATTGGTGTAATTCCGAGGATGAAGATGAAGCCGAATATGATCAAGAAAGTGGAAATTAATTTAATCATTTTAAAATGTAAAACGGTCTTGCCCATAACGAGCGATTTGACGTTGATTTAATCATCTTATTTAAGCGATAATTTCTTTAATAAAACCGTTAATTTAACTTCATTCGCGATATAGTCTTTTTATTATTCTTTATTAAATTATTCGACTGTGATAAAGGGAACGGATTCCGTGTATAGAAGATAGTTTCCACTCGAATAAATTTGATATTTATCTAATATAAATCATAAGTAACATAATAACCGTAATTATGACAAATGTTGCCTTGTCTATAATTTCTTTACTACCACATTTCCTTGCCAGCTCAATAATCCAGTAATAAGTATACTGAGAGAAAAATATAGTCTTTGTGGGCTTTTTTTTCTACTGGTCAGCCAAACTGAAATTTAGTCAATTCGAAATATGATTGACGTTCATAAATTCCACACAGATTGTGTTTAGATCTCAAATTCGAAAAATATTTCGTCTATTAATGGTCAATTTTATGACCCGATTCAATAATTAATTTTTTTTAATATTTCTTTTATTTTGGAAGAGTTTTAAATCGGCTTAGGCCTTAAACTAGCGGAGGCGAATAGCCTTTTCATTTTCCATAGCACCTCGTAGCGACTAAAGTTTGAAGTTTATAAACTACTGGATCTTCGTCTGCTAAGGCGGCGATAAATCACAAAGCGTTTGCTTAGCAGACAATAATCCAACATTTTATGAGCTTTTCGCGTTGGCTTCCACGTATCTTTACATAAACAGGAAAAAACTAATTACATATCCGAAAAAAAAGAAAATCGATTTATTTGAGTGTAAAAGATTAAAAACAACGAATTTTTTAAAAGGGCACAAGAATATTTATTTAACAATTTAGATTTCCGACTAGTTTCGCACACGTTATTAATCGATTTAAATCAACTTTTTTTAATTAAATACACTTTTTGTTCAATTGATTTTTAAACATTTTATACAACATTTTCTTTGCCAAATGATTAATAATTAGGAATCAGCGGTAATGTCAACTAAAATTGACATGACTCTTCATTAAATTTGATTAGTTTTAATCAGGGGCGTAGGAAGGTCTTTATTTATGGGGGGGGGCAATCCGATAAAACTCCAAGTCTTCCCCCAGTGTTGAAAAAAGCCTATTTTGTTTCCAAGACAAGAACCCCCCAGATATATATTTTTTTGTTATTGTTTCTCTTTTTGGGTGAGAATTTCCACGGGGGATCAAAGTTTTGTAAATTTTAGGTAATTAAAAGAAATAAAATTTTACTTAACTATTCTCAGTTTCTCACTGAAAAAAGAATCTATTGAATCCAAATACATGATAATTAAATAAAACGTTTTTATTCAAAATCAGAACATAAATGCTAGACCGAATCGCAATATTTGGATTCTAGATAAAACAAATTTGTTTTATTCAGGACTAGAAAAAAAGCGGTACGAACTTAACTCAAATCAGATGTGGATAATTATGGTCAAATGCGTTAAAACCGTGGAAAATTCGATAATATTTTCGCTAAATTAAAAGTAATTTTTTCTTCCGCCCGATTACCCCTCATTTATATTCGATTACTCTCCCGCTAGCCCAAACCTCTTTCCATCCGTTAAAGCAAAATCAAATCCCTTACAGACTCGCTTACAGACACTAACTAAAAACGTAAAATATTTAAAATTCAAAAACAATACATACTCCCTTGTTTGCCTTAGTCGAAACTTCTCGCTCAAGTCTCAACGCGAACTCGAGTCCTACGTTATCTCAACATTTATGAATGATGAATTTTCCCGTACTCTAGTCTCTAACCTATTAACAGTACCTAAGATTTTAACTTTAAATTTACAAAATCTTTCACTTATTGTTTAAATATTTAAGTTCACTTTGGTGTAAAATATATTTTATTAAGTTTCGTATAACAAAACATGTAGTCGTAGAAAGCTAGGAACCTCAGTCATAACTGTTTTATGTTTAATAAATTTTAAACATCTGATCTAAAGATAATCAGATATATTTTTTGTTAAGCCTAGTGTAACAAAAATAACGTGTATTCATAAAAATTTAGAAGGCTCAGTAGTGATAACTTTGTAAGATATAAATTTTCAACATCAGACCTAATTGGGTGATCATTTAGATATCAACATTTTAAAAATTAAGTCTATTAAATAAAGGAAACATAGAAAGTTAGAAGCCTCAGTGATAAATTTTTAAACGATCTTAGATTATTCTTTAACATCTGACCTGATTGCGTAAACTTTTATTCCAAATAAAATTAATAGGCCTACAAACACTGTCAAATAATTCAAAACATATTTACTATTTAACTACCTGGGCAAAGCTGTGGCGCGAAACCAACTGAAGAAATCGTAGGTTGCAAGATAAAGGTCGTGCAAAACACGCAATTTTGGTATTTCCCAAAATAGCAAAACTTATACATAAAACCGTTTTTTTACATAATAGTGTTGATATTAGTAGTAAAACCGGGTACCCGACACATATGAAAAAGTATATCACGAAACTAATCTAATACTACTTTAGAAAAAAGACTTAAAACTCCCACATTGTCTAAGTTATGTTTTGAAATAATTTTACGAAAAGTAAGTAGACTTAGTAGGCTACTAAAATACTAAATGATATTATGTATATTTTTGGATTTTGACCAAGGTACGACGTCCCCGCCCGATGGACTATGGTATGAATAAAAGCAATTTCCAGGGGGAGGCATTCACATGGGTTGCCCCCCAGGTAAAATTCCAGGGGGGGGGGGCAATGCCCCCCTGCCCCCCCCGGTTCCTACGCCGCTGGTTTTAATCAGTCCACTTTGTATACCGGGTGATAAGAAATTGATATCCTTGGGGTCACTGTCAACTAGGAGCAACAAACACAGCACCCCACACAAGCAGAACGCAACCCGTCAAAAGTCGTGGATTTTCAAGTGTACAGTTTTCATTGGTTAGAAGCTTTAGCAGCTGCTGCCGTCGGAAGGGGAAAATTCGGAAATTGTCTTTCCCCCCCCCCCCGCCCGTAAAAAGTTCAGCGTTAAGGTTCGTCCAATGAAATTCGTACACAACCATGCGTTGAACACGTTGCCCACAGACATCAGGGAGGCCTCTGCTCAGTAAACTATTCCACATTTTCGCTCTTTAGTGTCTGAATTTCTTTTGATAAATTGGCTGAATCAAAATTCTTAACTTTCACTCTCCTTTTTTTTAAAATAATTCTTAAATATATTTTTTAATTGATTCTGTATCTATTCAATCGTGTAATTTTTTTGTTGGTTTTGTCCCGGTAACCACCACGAATAGGCTTTGCCTCCGTGGTTGCCCGCAAAGCTTGTGTTTTTGCAAAATAAATTATTATTATTATTATTATTATTATTATTATTATTATTATTATTATTATTATTATTATTATTATTATTATTATTATTATTATTATTATTAAAGGCTAGCTGCGTTATCCTTGTGTTTGTTGCTCCTAGCTGTCAAAAAAGGATGTAGACTACTTTCATACTGTAACTCGGCCACCTGAATTAATAGGCTTCAAAAGTCGCTCGATGACTTAGGCCTAAGGTGGTGCCTTGGGTATTAGCCTAGCTGATTAGTACGCTACTTATCTCTAAAGTAATCGAAAAATAATAAAAAAATAAGAAATATCTAATGAAAATCTAAAATTAAGATAAAGAAAACGACTCGGGCCGGGTCGCCACAATCAACCCAATAGAAACACGCGCATAAACCAGAATACAACAAACAATAAACAAGTACGAAGTAATTTAGTGTTTAAAATATGGTAAACTTCGGAATATTCAAGTTGACTTCGGTGGAAAATGATTTATTCCGGGTATGGTATGGAAAGTTTAAACTCTCCGTAGAGACGATAAACGCGAGATTTATTAATGGCAATAGCGTATAGGAGCGGCGATTTAAGCAAACAAAGCGACCGAGTAGAAATAGGACGATTTCCGAAGCCTTCAGCCTATAAGCGAATGCAAACACGAATTCCGATAAAGTCGAGAAGAGCCGGAGAGACGACAATATTATACACGCGGAACGCGTCTCGGCTCGCAAACAAGATTCGCTTCCACGCGCAACCCCCGATGACCCCCGGATGCCAACTCCGCTCGCCTACTCGCCGCGTCTATATAAGTTCAGGTAACTTATTACCGCAGATGGCTAGCCTCTCGTTTAATATGGATGCTCCGAAATATTGATCCCGCTTCTCCGTGTGTACAAAAGCATCTCAGCGCCTTCCCTAAACATTGATCTAGGGTCGGGGGAACGCGCGGTGGGGGGGGGGGGGGGGGACGTTGTTCTTCCGAAAACAATGATGCGGTGATGGTTCCTCCCGTTAGGGAAATTCCTCATTTTCCACCCCTTTCTTGGTCGTTTTTTTCCCGTCCCATCGGCCGCTCCAACGACTCGAGAGCGCCAACTTTAATTAGCGCGGAGCCTATACTCGCGAACAACGTAGCCAAAACAAATTAAATTAAAAAAAATGCTGTTTTTCAAAAGATGACGTATGTACGGGCGGGTCATAGTTCCAAAGATGAAGTAGAGGCTCAGCCGGGTGTATTTTTCTTATACTAAAGTGACATTGCGTGTATTGGAAAGAACGACGTAGCTCTATTGAGATGGTTGTCGGGTGAGCCTGGCGTCTATTAGCCCACTTTCGCCATATGGTGTCATCAAAATTATTGGGGATCTTTCGTTTACGTTTCAGGCGGCCGGATCACGTGGAAAAGAGAAACGCTTTATTTGTAAAGAAAAAGGATTATCGGCGTTAAATGTAAACATCAGAGGTTGGCCCTAAAGAATACGCCAATTAATTTCGCCATAAAACTTAAAATAAGTAGCGATTATCTAGGTCGATGAAAATAAGGATCATCCAGATTGTGAAGTCAAGTGCCATTCGCTTCTCTCCAATTTTATGACTATTCTTTATAACACTCTCGGTGTATTCCCGATAACAGAAGTAAATTAACCGAAGTTATCGAAATAGCGCTCAGAATCGGAGGGCGTTTTCCTAATGAAAATGATGAGACAATCGAGTCGAATAAAAACGAATTTCTTAACGCGATAATTTTCGCTTGAGAATTTCGGCTATAGCTATTTCTCTGTATAAAAAATGGTTTCATAAAAACCAAAAACGATTTTTTTTCGGCCTAGGAGCGCGCAAAATTTCGAATTCGAGGTCAAAATGTAACTTCATAAGGAAAACGCCTCCAACATGGCGAGTATAGCAGTCTGATAACTTCGGTTCATTTACTTCTGCCAATAACCGGTAAACGTTTGGAAAATTCGTGTGAAAAAGAATAGTTATTTTCAGATGAAGTTGAAATTAAATTGTCACACAATTAATTTGACAACTCGTGACTCATATTTCAAGTCGTGAGTTTTCTGTAACTTCATATACTTAAGTCGTGAGTTTTCCGTAACTTCATATACTAAAGTCGTGAGGTTTCCGTAACTACAATAATTAAATTACAATTAATTATATTCACAATGACAAAAGTTAGTCTTTCTAATTTTAGTCACAGAATCGTTATAATTTAACTAATTCCGTCCGCTAGTATCATTAAATAGGGTAGGAGAAATACCAAATTATGTTTGGTCGGATTTGCTATCACGAGGTACGAAAGGGGAGCTAGCTATCGGAAATTCGGGGTGAAATTCTTAAAATGACCTTTTAGCTCTTTAATTTTGCGTAGAATCTAGTTAAACTCTTTCATTTGAATGCTTAAGACCGCATTTCTCTGTTTATTTTCTTCGTAGTACAAGTGTATCGTTTAACTTTTGATATATAAGAATATGGCGCTATTTCTAGGCAAATCGCTGAACATGTTTTATTTAAGCGTCTATTGAAACTGAAATAAAAGTTGGAAAAAAGAGAGGTTAAGTAAAACTCCATTGCGATTCTAACGGGAGCTTCGGAAGACTTTGACAGAACAGACAAGTTTACTTGACGAATCGTTCGCTTAGAGCTTCATAACGTCGGATGCTTAACCTCTCTAATGTCGGGAAAAAATCTATCGTGAGCTAAACGAAAATTTTATTATTGAAGCTATTTCGCGGATATTGACGAAAACGAGAGATCATAAATAAAGTATTCTAACTAAATATTAAAAATGCGCAAAGCGGTAATGCGAAATAAGCTGTTCGCAAAAGTAACGTCGCTATCCCCATAGCAACGGATAATTAAATTTTAAAATATAAACCCTCGTATAAACCGAGGGGCAGGTCACTTCCATTTTGGGTGCGTCTTAATCACAGTAAAATGATTAAATCTGGGTAATCGTGATTAAATCAGGGTAATCAAGATTATTACATCTAATCACGATTTAAACGATATTTAATCATTCTAATCATGATCTAATCTTTTAAGTCGGATTTAATCATTTTAATCAGATTTAATCATTTTAATCACGATTTTATCAATATAATCGGTCGAATCGAGATTTTATAATTAAAATCAAAACTAAATAATTAATATTGATGGTTCTATCACAATTGTGTTTGATTTTCGTTCTAATTTCTAATCGCGATTTAATCATACTAATCACGATTTATTCGTTTCAAACCGGATTTAATAATTTTAATCAGATTTAATAATTTTAATCAGATTTATTTATTTTAATCAGATTTAATCATTTTAATCATTTAATCATTTTAATCAGATTTAATCATTTTAATCAGATTTAATCATTTTAATCATTTTAATCAGATTTAATCATTTTAATCAGATTTAACCATTTTAATCAGATTTAATCATTTTAATCAGATTTAATCATTTTAATCAGATTTAACCATTTTAATAATTTTAATCAGATTTAATCATTTTAATCATTTAATCATTTAATCATTTTAATAATTTTAATCAGATTTAATCATTTTAATCAGATTTAATCATTTTAATCGGATTTAATCATTTTAATCATGATTACGTGATTAATCAACATAATCGTGATTAAATTGAATTTAATCAAAATAATCACGATTAAATCGGATTTAATCTTTCGAGGGGTACGTCGTTAATCACGGAAGTGACCTGCCCCTCGGTGACCGTTTCTAGAAGGTAGCCATATTTAATCCAAAATGCGTAGATTTTTTTCGATATTATTAATAATTATAAAGGTACAAATTGGCGCCGCAGAATACCGGAGCGATTCGACATTCTGTAGCAGTTGTACGTCGCCGCGTAAGTAACGGGAAGACTTTGACGCAATCCCGGCATTAATCAAGCGGCGCTTGGCATACATCAACGGATCAAAGGTAGATAGCCGGGCTACGTAGATCGAGTGTGTCAACGCCAGCCAACGACCAGTGGAGAGGGATAAATTTAAGACCGTGATTTGTCGGGGCGACGCGTGTCGTCGGGAGATCGGATAGCGGCCGGAGAGAGACCATCCCGAAATCCGCGCGACTCATCCTTCCTGTAAGTGACGGCAACTTGCCGCGATTACGAGGGCCACGCGTCGACAACGCCCTATCTCGTAGATCCGTCGCTACAAAGCGGAATTAAAACACCGTAGATTCTATCTCCTAATAGTGGCGAGTTACCGGCTTTATAAGCGAGGGAAAGTTCGAATCGCTGATATAGCTTTGGACCTACGGAGGTCTTGAAGGAGTGAGGAACCGTCACTCCAACGAAGCCGGCGACCTTCTATAATTCACCGCACCATTAAAATGACGGGTTTTCGCGTACCGGCGATTTCGACCTGTATACAAATTTAGGAATTACTTCCTAAAAAAAAATGCACACAAACAAGTATACACCCGTATACTTCAAGGTTCGTAAATATGCGTCCCGCGTATACTTGTACCACCTACTCACGACTCACTCGTGAGTTCGTCAAAATTCACAACGATATAACGCATTACAGATCGTTGATCGTTTCGTTATCCAGATTTCGAAGCCCATTCACTTGAGCCTCGGTCACAATTCAAACCGACCTAAACTGGGTTTTAAGCTCTGAGCTTAAAACCCAGTTTAGGTCGGTTTGAATTGCCAGTTTTGACCGCCGACGTGCGAAATCGCTTCACTCCGGCTCGCTTATAGCCAAGGCTTAACGTCATTTCAAATTATGACCAGAATTTTGATAATAGTAAGATGTAGGTCCCAAATAATTAGTTAATCATGTTATACACTATTATAATTGGACATTATTTAGAATTTTATTCCCATTATTTTTGAAAATACGAGTAATTTTATTTCCTCGCCTTGTCGTTTTGAAAGCGATTCTAAGCGAACCGACTTGGACGAGTTGCTTCCCGAACCAACACGAAGCGATTTCTCACGTTGGTTTTGAAACTAGTTATCTAAATCGAAGCGATTTTAGGGGTAAGTGTGAACCTCACTTTGGATACGTGGGGACAGGGGTGGGGGCACCCGTGGCGGAGACACCCGTGGCGGAAGTATTCCAACCACCCGTTGGGGGATGGGTGGCCGTCCTCACACGACCATCCACAAACTCTGCCTCCCAGACGCTTGGGATTACAGGAGTAAGCCACTACTCCCGGCTAAAAAGCCAGGTTCATATTTACACCTAAAATCGCTTCGTTTTAGATAACTAGTTTTCAAAACCAGCGTGAGAAATCGGTTCGGGAAGCAACTCGTCCAAGTTAATATTAGAATCGCTTTCAAAACGACAAGGCGGGGAAGTAAATTGCTCGTATTTTCAAAAATAATGGGAATAAAATTCTAAATAATGTCAAATAATATTATTGTATGTATAGTAAACATGATTAACTAATTGTTTTGCGATACATTTTAGTATTTTCAAAATTGTGGTCATAATTTGAAATGAAGTTAAGCCTTGGCTATAAGCGAACCGGGGTTGAAACGATTTCGCACGTGCGAACCAGGAATTATCGTTGGTGGTCAAAACTGGCATTGAAACCGACCTAAACTGGGTTTTAAGCTCAAATGTGACCGTGGCTTAAGTGGAGAAACGCGCCGTTATGCCCTAGTGGAAACAAAGCCTTAAGCTTGGTTTTTCACTAGCGTGCGTGATAATGTATTTTCTTTAACGCGCGCTAGAGGAAAGCAAGAATTACCCTTTGACAAAATCCAACACGCGCGCGACTTTTGGAACTGATTCGCGTGGGAAAGACTACTTTCTTTCCTAAAGAACATCGTAGCGGGTATCACTACGCTTTAGCTTCTACCCACGCTGCCAAGAAATGAAATGAAACGATTTGACGATACGGCTGCGTAGTTCCGCGCCAGGATATTTCCAATTATACTTCTATAGAAAAAAATCCGATTTAAACGACGTGGAAATTGAGTTCCACATTGTGCACGATATAAAGGTCTTATAAATCCGGTTTGCTTGTTAGAATTCACTCATGTACGACTATATTTAATCCTGAAGTTTTGCTGAAATAATAAGAGAGTGAAAAGAGCAAATAATTAAAATTTTCGTGTAATTTATTTTCGATTTAAAGAGCGGGGAAGGTCAAACTTCCGTTAATATTCACTCGTGGCAGGGCAGTCGAAAATGCAATAAAATCCAATTTCCCATCCTACGGTGTGGTGTCTTTGCGAATAGCTCCTACGTTCTAGACTGCCGCGCCATGAGTGAGTATTGTTGGAAGCTTGATCTTTCCCACTATTATTATGCTCCATTTAAATTAAATAATTTATTAATTGAATTAATAGTAGTATTTGAATTTATTACACTTAGTCAATTTGATTAGGTTAATCCACTTGAAAATATTTAAGCGAGGTTTTCCGCCTGGAAATCGGCATAAATTCGTTTTTACAACAAGGAATTAAGAAACACGTCAATCCCTATCATCAATAATTAATCAAACCTTTAAAGAATATTCAATAAGCTGACGTTAAATAACATTTAAGGAGAGATAAAATCCGCTTAAACCGGATCGGACAGCGTACAACGGTGCTTCTTCCGCGATTCGCGTAGCTAAAGTTACGTACGATTCAACTAAGTTAATCTCTTTAAGCAGGATGTAGCGAGCGGCCATCAGCCCGGGATAAAAATGCGCGCGGATCAAAAGCTCCTCTACACGATGGAGGGAGAAGGGAAGAGAAATGGAGAGAGAAGGGAAGAGAAATGGAGAAGCGTGGATCGCGGGACGCGGAGGAGTTCGTCGGAGATTCGTGGAGTCAAACTGTCCTTCCCCGATAAAAGGCCGCCAACGCTTTCAAGCCCCCGATCCGCTCGAGTCGCCGTCATTATGGAAATTTGCTCGCGAGCGGGGTCCGAGATAATGTCTAGCCTATTCCAGAACTAATTTCCAAAAACGATGGTCGTCCTCGATTAGGCCCAACCGACAGAAGCGCTTCTCTCCCGAACCGACGCAGTTTAGATGAACAAATTCAAGTATAGGAAAGTAAATTGTCCTTATACCTAACGCGAGTGCCTGGAGGATCGCGCCGCGTGAGAGAAACAAAAGGTCAACTACAATCGACTTGGGAACGCCAGACGACACTACTCGTATTTTTACAACACGTTGGAATTTGGTTCGTTCGATGACGGTCATTAAGAGAAGAGCTAATTATTCCCGAGGGTGAAAAGTGTTTCGGAAACTCCTATCTCGTTTTTGGGGTCGAAATCGGAGGTCGAGTTCCGTTTCTTACTCGATGAAGTTAAGAAAAAAAATTGTATTGAGAAACAGGTACATTACGTACGAGATTCAAAACAAAGATTTTGAGATTCTGAAAGTTCATCTTGGATTTTGCATTTGTTAGAATTTTAGCGTAGGCCATTTTAGGTCGGGTTTACTTACAAGATTTCAAGATTTTAAAGTTGATTTTTAAATTTAGAATCAGTTACTTACAATTATAGCTACAGTTAGTACAAAAAATGTTAAAAGGTCAACTTAAATCCCAAACCAGTTATCTCAAAAAATTAAATTTGAAAAAAATATTACGCGAAATATTTTAAAATTAATAAAATAAGATAATTTTTAATCAATATAGGAACTGTTTTTCATATTATTTCCATAAATGAAACGTTCTTTCGAAAAACGCTATAAACCTAATCAGGAATTCATACTTCTACTTGGAATGCTTATCATGGCAGATTTTTGTCTCGATGTGGCTGACGGTTTTTTTGACGTCACTATGTTAACTTAACAAACAACAACGTGAGAGGGGAGCGCGCGCAGAGGGGTTTTTTTTATCTCGTAGGCGGAGCGAAAGCCGTCAGAGTGATCTTGCCGTACGCGATACGGCGGGATAAGCATTCCAAGTAGAGGTATGGATTCCTGACCTAATACGATTTACTTACAAGGAGACGACCCGAGGTGTCACACACCGATTTTGTTCAAACTCGGGGGATTGGTAGACCTTCATGTAACTTGAAAAATCCTAAAGGGAATTTATTCAATGGGCAACGGTTTTGCCATGGCAACGAAAAATGTTTTTGACAACATAAAATGGAAATTTTCCCATTGAAAATAACATGGAATTTGGACCGATTCCAAGGGTCCCGGGACCCTGTGGAAGATTTTAAAAAATTGAAAAATTTTAAAATACCAAAATTATAAAAATAAAATAAAAAAATTGATCACATTTTGATCAATTTGAACCAAATGTGTGAAAATGAACCGATATGGCTTAAATAGGAAAAATTTCAATTTTATGTTGTCAAAAACATTTTTCGTTGCCATGGCAAAACCGTTACCCATTGAATAAATTCCCTTTAGAATTTTTCAAGTTACATGAAGGTCTACCAATCCCTCGAGTTTGAACAAAATCGGTGTGTAACACCTCAGGTCGTCTCCTTGTTAGTTTAAGAATTGAAGTAGCGAAATGGCCTAATCAAATAATACGCTTCAGTATTCAGATAGTCAAAATATACGTTTCAATAAGCTTCTTCGTAAATGGTTTTGAAATGGTAGAATATATAAAACTAAGCGGGCATTAAAAATTAAAGGGGGATTTAGGGCGACTGGAGTACATCACTTTACATTAAACGACATACGAAATGACAGATTTATAATCTCCATAATCCTAGTTTTCAGAGGAGTCGGAGGAGGGTAATCCCAGCGAAAAAAACCAACCTCAGGGGTATTTTTCTTGATTTCTCCGAGTTTGAGCTGTAGCGAAAATAAATCCAACACTCGTAGCAATGGCGGGTCGAGCGCGTTCGGGCGTTCCGAGAACTTTAGCGGGTGCCGAACTGCCCCGAAAAATATATATAAAGGCAGTACGGGTCGGCTGGTCCCTTTCGCGATCCACACACGCAGCGGAGAAGAAGGGGAGGCGAAGATGGGCTGCCAGTGAATTCCAAAGTCATTAGAGTGGGGCGACGGCGGAGAGAGAAGGATCAGCCCGGACCATACATCAAAAGAACTCGATTCCCCGGTCCAGATAAGAAGCTGCCAGCCAGATCATGAACCGGCCGCGCTACCAAAAGTCGCCTTCCCACTAAAACCAATACTTACCGCCTACCACCCATCGACTATATACAGGGTTGTAAATGATACCGCGAGAACCAAAGGAAAATTTTTCCTTTTCGAGATAAGGCGAATAGACGATTGCGGGATAGAAATCGCCGTCTATCGAGTCGGATATAGCTATTTCAGAAATCGACGTTTCGTCCGACGAAAACATTCCAAAACTAGATTGATTAATACAATGGGGAAATTCATTACGATATTACCATAAGTAACATAATAACAATAAGTATGACACTTCCTTTTGCCTTAATGCTAATTTTCTAACCGATACTCTCTTCAAGCTGTGACTTGGACTCGCGACTTACCGTTTTGGATGACTAATTTTGGATAAAAATTTAAGCCTAATATCGGAGAGCGCGTTCTGGAGTCGCGAGGGGCTTTGGCTTTGTTTTGAAGCCCGCGTGCGAATCACACGTGATAAAAAAACGTGAGCTCGTGGCGCCGAGGAAAACTTTTTTAATATTTATCATTTTAGCCCTTCCGCCTCCTATCGGAAACCAGATATTTCGGCTTAGCGGAAGTCTCACGTAGTTTAGACACTAGAGGGCTCTGTGCTGAGAAAACATCTTGATTACGCAATAACTATGAAAATCAGTTTGGTTGTAAATCTCGTTAATTGTCGTTCTTATTAATATTATGTTACTTATGATATTACTCTTAAAAGCGCGTGTTTAATTGTTACTGTTTTGAGATTTTCAAATGTCAGCCTGAAAAATCATTTCTAAATAAAATTAACTTGTTTTTTAACTGAAAATCTCAGTAATTATTTTGCGACATACAGTGCTTGGAAAATTGTGGAAATTTTAAATTAAACTGTTACTTATAGGCTTCGAGCTTAGAAAAGATAGCGCCATCTACTTTAATACCTGTGAACTAAATGTGTGAAGAAAAAGCAGACAACTTTTGAATATGAGTGTTATTTAACTGAAACGTTCAGCTTTTATATCGAGATAATTTTGAATGAGCAGACAGCTTTCATATATTCAATTTAAAACTCTGTCGGTAGGCGGCGATACTTCTGACCAAAGTTTAAACTACGCACGAAGCTTATAACAGTCTAAAATGTTACATGATTAAATTTTCAAAAGAGCCTGAAATTTATTATTACGGTAGTCAATCTCTTTAATGGAGAATTGCATTTACCCTGACAGAGCTCTCTCGAATTCCAGTTCTAATTTAGAACTTAAAGGGGAACGACCAAGCTTTTCCAAATATGGCCTTATTTCCGTATCAAAAGATTAACAAGACGTTCAATATACTAACACGTACCTTTTTTTGTCTTTTAAAAATAGCTTTTGGCCCAAAAAGTTAAACGAAAAATAACGCCAGGTGTTTGGGTTTGAATTTTCGCCGCCATCTTAAGGGCTGCCGTTAGCGCCCCTAACCCCGTATGAGCGATTTTCGAACTATCCTAACTTTTAAAATCGGGCAATTTAGGCTTAGGTCTCTTTTAACTGGAACGCGCCGCGCGTGAAAAACATATTTTTCGCGTCTTCAGTAGCACGCGCTTTTACGTTGTTTTTCTGTCTCACCGACTTCTCACCAGGTGTCGCGGCGGACGTGCGCTTTTCGATTTCCCGAAATTTCTTTATTTTATTAAAAATTAACCACTCAATATTTTTTGATGCGGTTTTCGCCATAAATTTTAGTTTTTAATGGGCTATATGGCTATCTAACTGGTTAAAGCTTGACCGTTCCCCTTTAAGAAACTCGATCGATCTCGGATAATTCCAAATTACACATTTTCCCATTTTCTTCACAAGAAACAAATATTACTCGGGAAAACATATCTACCGTATTTTCGGGCTTATCAATATATTCGTTCCGTATCACGCTGTGTAGTCTACAAACTATTATACATGTATCTTGAAAAAAAGCGAAGCTCGAGAGATTAAGTCGCGAAGCTACTGCTTGGCAGTGATGCGCATTTTTCAAAATATTTTATCAGCTCACAAATTGCTCATGGTAACCTTACGTTCTTAATTCTTAAGATCAAACGTGTTTGCTGTTAGTTTATTTTTCTCTCTAATCATCTTCTAAAGAAAGTACACCCTCTTTTGAATTGATACAGTTAAAGCTCAATGGAAAATAGTAGATTGGGCTTGTCTCCTCACACAGTTCGCCGAAGGTAAAATCAAATTAGAGCTTTTTGAAGATTCTGAACTTTTATAACATTACCTATTTAATGATGAAAATAAATTGTAGAATTATCAAAATTTTATTTCCCATAAAACGCGGTTTATAGGCTTTAATTATCATCTCGAAGGTTCACTCACCATCTGAGACAATCCTTTCTTCTGTTGATTCGTATTCACCATCATCTCGCTCATTAATTTAGAGGCAGCTTTGAAATTTCCCGCTCATTCTGACTCCAACCAGCTCTAATAGGAGTGGAGCGCGCCCACCACTGCTGCTTGGAAAGAAGAACATTTATTTCCGCACATGCAGCATCCGATTGAAGATGAACAGATTTCTAGCGCAGAGTGAACGACCCGCGGGATTATAATATCGAGGACAGACTGAGAGATGGTCACATTTCTTTCTGAAAGTTTATATAAATATTCTTGTTTTTCAACGTGAGGTAAATATTGCGAAAGATACAATATATGTCGGCAATAAGAAATATTTAAAAGCTCTATGAAAAGCGAATAACTATACCCGGGAAAGAAACTATATAAACATTTACTCATCGAAACAATTTTGCGAAAATGGAATGAAAACTCACTTGAGAGAATTGTGTACCATTTTCATTTCAAATAAAATAATACGAGAAAGTACACGAATAATTAACTTATAAAAACATTATCGCATCATAAGTATAAAATATCCTTCAAAAACCCGACAAAAAGTGGAAAAAACTCTTTTCATGCTAAATTAATCATTGATATATCTATTAAGTGACTAATTTGGTCATTGCAAATGGGAGAGATGAAAAAAAAAAGACCAGAAGAAGAGTGAATAGAATAGATGAATATACTGCTTTTATTATTTATTTTTTATTGAATTTTGCCAGTAGAGGTGGAAAAAACCACGGAAGTACTATTTTCCACACGGTTTTTAACAGGAAAGCAATAGGTGGAAAAAACCGCGGAATAATCAAGTTTTTTTCCACTCTTGGCAAAATTGTGCCAACCCTGCACGTGCATCAAGCACATGATTCATTTTTCAACTATATAAAACACAAAGAACATCACAACAGAACGATTTTATTGAAACTAAGCTTTGTGGCGGATATAACACGATACTACTTCGAGGCGAACGTACAACTTAACTTACTTAAGACCAACGATAAAAAAAAACAATTTGAAAATATGAATAAAAGCGGTTGACGCCGTTAATTAAAACCATGAAACAATGGGAAAACCTCATTTTTATCTAGTAAGAAATATATTATATACAGTACTTCTATTAACGGCAACGCCCGTTGCGGTATAAAAGACTTACCCCCGTAAATTAACTTCTCCCTGAACAGTGAAGTAGCGCGTGTCGAACACTTTTACAGGCGATTTGGGAGCTAAATTTGGTCTACTCAACGATAAGCGGACACTGTTGACGGGAAAATAAAGAATCTTGGAAGCAAAATCTCTATACAACTTGTTGTCTGTGCAAAGAGCCGAAAGTGCGAGGGCGGAAGGCGCCGGGGGGTAGATAAAAGGAGGCGGAAAATCAATGTTAACTACTTTTAAAGAGTATCCTAGCGCAAACAAAGATCGGAGTGGGCCGACGAAACTGCGGCAAACAAGCGGGAGAGCCGCGCCGCTCAGTCGTTCTTCGGCGCGCCAGCCTGGGAATCGAATCCGATTAGAAAGGAATTGCAGTTTCGTCCAATAGAAAGATGTTCAACCAACGGGGAAGATAATATAAAAAAAACCCTTTTCACATCTTCTCTTTTATTTCAGGGTTTTTTTTCAATGCTTAGAGGAAAGAATTGGGAAATTTGACAAAGGGCTTAATAAAAAAAAACGATGTACTTTCTCGCAATATCCGCCCGCGGTCGGAACTACAACCGATATTTTAATTGAAGAGTAATTGTGGAAAGATTAAAATTGGCCTCATTAATTCCGGACATATCTTAAGCCTTAGGGGCCCACGATTTTCACTCGCTACTCGATTAACTTTCAATTTCTGTTTTAAGGTGATTAAAAAACCACCTAGATCAATATTGATTTTATTACGAAATGGGAGTTCAGGGGGGGGGGGGGGGGTTGGAAAGCTAACCTTTCTGAAGAGACGAAATTAATTAAAAATAAAGTGTAGAGGGAAAAAACGGTCGCGCGTTTCAATCGTTTTAACCTGTCACTGAATAGCTGGACGGTTACTTAAATCAAAGATATTATAGAACTCCGTACTCTAGATTCGAATTCTGAGAGCTTTCCGATTGACGGTCGCTGCATCTAGGAGCAACAAACACAAGGAGACCGCAGCTAGCCTTTAAACACTCTAACACAGTGTTGTGTACAAATTTCATTGGACGAACCTTTACGTTGAACGTTTTACGGAAAGGGGGAAGACAAATTCCGAATTTTCCCCTTCTGACGGCAGCAGGCGCTAAAGCGTCTAACCAATGAAAACTGTACACAATAAAATCCACGACTTTTGAGGGGTTGCGTTCTTCTTGCGTGTTTGTTGCTTCTAGCTGCCATAGTCTTATCATGGCTAACTTTGATATTTCGCTGTTGGGTGAACAGCTCGTCATCAAAGATGGCCGTAGTTTTAGCTATAGTTGGTTACCATGGTAACTATGGAGCTAATTCATTCGGAGTTCCGGCAGGAAGTGGGTAAACGCGAGGCGGTTATATCGAATCTAGGGTACGAGATCTATATTATCTTTGCTTAAATTGACGTTATGAATACACGGGAGCTAACAGCTCGGGTTGTAGTTAATCTTTCACGTGGAGTTTAGTGGTTAAATAATATCTCTAGTTAACTAGTATGTATTAAAATTCAAATATTGAAAGTAAAGTAGTCTGCTAGTTCGTGCTAAACCCTGCCTACGAAGTACACTATAGTGAAAATTTCTATTAAGAACACAGTTTCCATCCGAACTCCTCCAACCCTTCTCACTGAGAACAGAAAGAATAGCCTCTACAGTTGGTTCAGAAAGGTTTTGTGGTCCACGTTATGAACGTGAGCGTCTAGACTTTAACGGTGCTTCGCCGACGTTTGGTAAAGCTAGATTGGCAGTGCTGTAGAAGTACCGAAGTTATCTTTTAAACTTCAAAGGAACTTGGCTAAACCTCCTGACTTTTGAAATTCAAATTTTTCATTTCTAAAACCACGTCGACCAGAGGAAGCTTAAGTGAATTTCAAAGTCAAATAGTTTTACTTATTTATCGCGTTGGAAAATAGGCTCTTTTCGATGGTAATAACGGAAGATTATTCTTGATGCTGTATATATATATATATATATATATATATATATATGGACTGAACAATAGTCTTTTGCGCGAAGATTCGAAGGCGCCATCTAGTTTTCAAAACTTGAACAAGTGTCCCTGCCGATTCATCAATGAGGTTTCGAGATTCTACACGAAACCATGAATATCTTACCGTACCCATGACATTTATAAACTGTGGGCCAAGGACGGGCTTCAACTTTAAACGCATTTGGAGACGCGTGAAAGCATAAGTAACATAATAAAAATAAGTATGGCCAATTAATTTTTGGGATGACACTGGTGTTAATGGTAATTTCCTGACCGAATTTTGTTTCTACACTGACATTCCCGGCAAGCTCCGACTTGGACAAGTTTGCCCTGGAACTGAGTAGCGTGTTATTGTCCTTAGTAGTAGTATATTTTGCCTTAGGCATATTCACACACTAGGAGACTCTGTGCTGAGGACTAAACCTGAATTGCGAAATGGATCTGAAAATCAGTTCGGTGATAATTTTTCTTAGTTGACATACTTATCGTTTTTACGTTACTTATGGGGAAAAACCTTTGGGCTCTCAAGTAAATTTCCCCAAGAAGATTTCTTGTAATTCTTAGAAAATACCTGTACAAGTACGAAATTTGTTAATTATCATTAGCAAAGGTATGTAATATTAATATATTATATTATTATTTTGTACTAAAATTTAACGAAATAAAATTTGTAGCGTAATGTATCATTATAAAAATGTCTCACGAGTAATATAAGAGTATCTATCACAATACGAAAAATATCCCGAATTTATCAATTTCATCATTAAGCTTTGGTTTAAAATTGTATTTCACCGCATTTTGATAATTCGGCACCTTTTAATTGTTTTACTAAAATTTTCCAGTTCTCACGAAAGTAGCTCTTTTCTTTCGGTACAAAATTAGTTTTACTATACTCGGTTGCATGTTAAGAAAGACCAAATATCTAGTACATTTGGCGGAAAGATACTAGCACGAATTTCAGGTAAATTGGCAGCGTGTTATATTAATTCAGTTTAGAAAGGTCAATTACGTAAATTTCAAGGTGATCAATAAATATTTAATGTTGATTATTATTTTGAAGATTAACGTATTTTTAATATAATGCTCCTAAGCAATCATCAAAACACACGTTTATGTACGTCAACGTGGTAATCTCAGCATTACCTGTTCTATACTTACCCTGAACTCGCCAAACGAAATTGTTTTAGGTATGACTCACTTGTAGTACTAAAAAAAATATTTAAACTGTTCTTAAATCTTATCTATGTTAATTAATTAATTATCACATTGAAATATAACGCAATAGACGGTATTTTCCAAAATTATATAACGCGCGCAGGGATAATTAGAAATTCAACCGTAAACAGGCCAAATTCGAAATTCCCGCCACCGATTTACCGGAAATACGTGCTATTATCTTTCCGCCAAATGCATCTTCCACGTGTTAATTTTTTTCTGAGAACAATTTCAAAAATAACCACACATTTTTGGTGGACTTCGAACCCGGTCATTAGGCCTAATACTAGCTCTTTTTCATAGTTTGTCTTTGTTTTTTTTTGCGTATGACTTTCATTTTACGCCACCCTAGACGTACAATAACTATTTAAACTTATTAAGAAACTTATGGATCATATTTTTATACATTAATATAGTATATGATATATTTGGTTTTTCATAGTGTTGTAAGTCGGAAAATTTTCCGCGGAAAATAACCGAGGCCTTTTTTCCTGAAAATTTTCCGTATTTTTACGAAAATAATAAAAAAAAGTTTTCATTCCATGATTAGTCTAATATGTTGTTTGCAAATATAAATAAAGCCGCATTTTCGCCTAATTTTATCAAATTTGAAAGTAAAACTAAACCTCTAGACTAGTTTAAACTGATTAACAATGTAACACTTTTAAGGTTTTGTAGTATGTTTACTGATAATAGACATTTTATATCGATAACATTAAAAACTCTTAAAAAGTAATTTATGTTTCAATTTTTTATTTTTCCAATTTGCGGAAAAATTTCCGCATTTTATTTTTCCGGAAAATTAACAACACTAGTTTTTCATCTAATTTCTGGTTGTTGCGGTGAGCCTTATAAATGGATATAAGTGACCGAATGGTTCACTTATAAAATTTGTTTCGTTCTTTTCGTCCCCAATGTCTACTAAAATAGAGTAGGCACACGAAAGATAAAAAATGAGCGGTTTTGTTCTTTGGACCGAACGCGGCCGCTACAATTCTCCAATTTTTATCGCTCTTTCTCTACAATTTAGAACCGCGATTTTAGGTAGAGGTACATGGCGCGAACCTTTTATTTTCTTCCTTCGATTGCGCTACAAAAACGACAGAAAAGGAAGCCGACAAAAAGCCAAAAAAAGAACACTGAGAGTATAAAGAAACTTTTGTATCTTTCTCTACCGCGTGGTTGATATACTCACACCAAGTGTCAGTCCACTATACAGTCAAAGGCCGAAGTAGTTAGCGGATCCCACATCTACTTCGGTGCTCTCTCAATAGTTCTAACGTGAAGTCGAGTATGGCATATCGTCTCCTTTTCTAATGGAGGCTTCTCTCTGGCCATTTTGTTGGAAGATGCCGTTACGCTATGATATCAAATGAGGGGTTTTCCAAGGAGATTGCTAACGACAATATTTCGAGACACACGTGATCCGAGGCAACCAGAAAGATATCTGTAGAAGAAAAATTAACTTTTGATATCAGGCGACAATCAATATTGTACAGTCTATGAACAATTTGAGACGCGACCCAGTGAACGTCGTACGTATCAATCATAATTCATCGTCATAAAGCGACGTCTATTGAAGATACAATCCAATTAGGGTTATAAACTATTAAGACCAGAATATGGGTTTTTGTTTTGAGCAAAACTACAATTATTTATAATCATAGTATTTTCTTTTGAAAATACACAGCCTATACACAAAACAAGTGATCTCTGTACGGAAATCAACTTCTCTACTCCAAGATACACTCTTTTTAGAAACGTTTACTGGGCGCCGCCATTATCGTACAGACAACCAACGAGCAAGCCCTCTACCGCAGAAATTTCATCCCCCCCACAAACCGGTTTTTTCATCACCTCCCCGTAGACTGTAAGGTAATGGCGGTCGATTGGGAAGGCGCGTTTAAGAGTCTATAGCCAGATCATTTCTCGGGGGAAAATTTCGAATTTAGCTATAAATTTAAATATAACGATAGGATGCCAATAATCAACTTATATACCGAAAAAATAATGCGTTTACATGTATATACTGAAAATCAATGTTTCCTGAGCCAGCTAAAGTGATCGGCATTTAAAATTAATAAACATCCAAGTAACTTCATTATCTGACCAATAGATGGCCTTAGTCTTCTTCCGTTTTTTAAAGGCCCAATTTTCAAATAAGAGTCCCCGTTGATAAAAAATTATCTCACAACTTACGGACTTTGCAATCAAGCTCGCTCCAAAAAATCATCGAGTTAATTTACGTAGAAACATTAGCCGTTTTCTGTCCAATCGTTAGTCCTTAGCTTTTAAAATCTTTTAAAACAGGGTTTTCATGATCTTTTTAATGTAGAAACGGATGACGGTGGTTGAGGTGTGTTAAATTCAATTTTTAAGTGGGAAAATATTTCTAAGAAGGTAACACTTTTTATCAGCTAACGTCTAACCAAAGTTAACCAAAACCACGCTACAACAACAATAACCGTGCCTGTGATTAATTAAATAATTAAATCTATAGTTTAAGTAGATTCGGGCTATTTACGATATAAAGTTACTGGTGTAACTGTTCTGGCCGGGCCCCGATATCATCGAAAATTATACTAAAATATATAATTTTGGATATTCTTTAGTTTTTCCCCCAAGATATTATTGGGAGTAGTAGGCGACACGATTTCGCGAATTTTGTCTGGACAATACTACATTGAGCTGTAAGAGAATATAGTAACTCTGAATGAGATTTAGAAGGTTTGTTGGTAAATGTTCTTTCGTAACTGTCCTTGTATATTCCATTTAACTGTGATTAGCGGCAACCCCCAGATAAGGAAATCAGCTTAAAATGTGAATGTAATATTCTAAAGACAAACTTTTGGTCTTCTTGTACCCTACTACATACAAAAATATTATAAGGACTGAAACAAAGAACTTCTATAATTTAAATATCAGCTTCAATGAGATTAATGACGTCACACAGTCTCAGTCTTTTGTACAACGAGCGGCCAAAACCGCGCATTTTCTAGGTATTTTTCACTTTTTCTATAGTAAAGCATTAAGCTACACCACACTACTATTTGAAGAATGGTGTTTGGGCATGGCGAAAAAGTTGAATGTGCATATTTTATTATAGAATACTAGCCGTAGAATTTCTAATACTACAAAACATACGATTAAGAATACCAGATATACGATTAAGTATATCAGATATACGATTAAGTATATCAGATATACGATTAAGTATATCAGATATACGATTAAGAATACCAGATATACGATTAAAAATACCAGATATACGATTACGAATACCAGATGTACGATTAAGAATATCAGATATTCGATTAAGAATACCAGATATACGATTAAGAATACCAGATATACGATTAAGAATACCAGATATACGATTAAGAATACCAGATATACCCAAGCCCCTTCGCGCCCCGGACCCTGGTGTAGCACACCACTATTGCTACGCTAATGATTGGCGGACCATAAATTTCACCTAACTCTAATCTAATTATATTTCACATTGATCACTTAATTTAGCGGACTATATTAACGCCTTTGGCAGTGGTCGAAGGTAACAGTGATTTCGAATATAGGTTCAAAGTATCGATTTTTGATCAATAATTTTATGAATTGCATAATACTATTTTTTTAAATTTAAATAATTTTACTGAAATTTCATTTTTTGAGACACCAGGTTTTAAAACTAATTTAGCGACTGCTTTTTGCAACCACCTGTAATTATCAGGCTTAATAATCAAATGTTGACCTATACAGTTTCATTCAAATTAATCTAAATTAACCACTAGAGGCTGATAGCTCCCGTACAAGCTATGTGTAACTTAAATTGTACTAAAGTGATTAGGTAACTGATTACAATTTTAGCATTTCTAAAGGTTGCACTCAATTTCACGCGAAAACAATTTTAGTAAGTGGTTAGCCCTCGATTAACTATCAAACCGTTTAAATTTGTAGATTCCTAAATTATATCTCGATTGCGCGCGAAACTATACTTTAACTCGCGAATCTATAAAGTTCTTCCTTTCGTTCCGAATGCGAAAGTTTTCAGAAACGCCTCAGGTATCGAGCCAAAAGATTTCTAAGCGCGAAAGAGAAGAGCAAGAGGAAATTCTAAAAGTCGAGGTTCGTTCCATCGGTGCCTCGAGTGTCGGGTGATAGTCTCCGGGGCGCGAGATTTGACTCCAGGGATAAGCGCTCCGAAGAGAAAAAGAAGAGTATTAACGCATTCTTCGGCGGCACAGTAGAACCGGTCGTCGAAGCTGGAGAGCGCGAACAATGCTTGAAAAGAGAGCGGCGCGTGCACTGATCTCCCTCTTTCTCGTTTGGGAGAGATTGTTCGCTCCATTCATCCGAATAGCGCGCGCCAGATAGAAAGAGGGGATCTCGATGTTGCTGGCCATTGTCAGCGAAGAGCCTTAATCCGTTTTTGCATAATAGCTACGTAGTTATTCAAAACGAGCCTCCCTCCAGGCTAATTCCGAAAATGGAGAGAATGCTGGCGAAGTTCGCGCCTTTTTCTCTCCCTTCCTAAACTTTCCATAGGTGTTAAAAGGTGAAAAGAAAAAAAAGTGCCAGCATTGTACGAACGAGGGCGAGGCGTGACCCCGGGGTTAACTCCGAACACGCTTACGTCATCAGCGTCATCTTTATTCCAGTGACGGCAGCGCGTATGTCATACGCAAATCGAGAAATATAATTCTTCATTCGGTGTAACTTAGGAGCAACAAACACAGCACCCCACATAAGGAAAATGCAACCCGTCAAAAGTCGTGCATTTTCTTATGTACATTTTTTATTGGTTAGGCGCTTTAGCGCCTGCTGCCGTCGGAAATTTGGAAATTGTCGTCCCCCCTTTCCGTAAAACGTTCAGCGTAAAGGTTTGTCCAATGAAATTTGTACACAACACTGCGTTAGCGTGTTTAAAGGCTAGCTGCGTTCTCCTTGTGTTGTTGCTCCTAGGTGTAACGAAGATATTCTCCAGCCTAATCTAATTTTTAAAGATTGTACCCTGACTGTGTTTTTCGACGGTTACGGTCGGCAAAAGAACTTCAATTAATTGAATTAATTTAATAATGAATTATATCCGCTATAGACGCTAGCATAAACTTATTCAACTTGTTAAAAAGTTCCACGCGCGTCTTGATCTTTTAGCGTAAATGGGCTCGATCAATTTCGCGCGTGCACCCTGAAATAAAAAAATGCACGAGCCTTTTACGCTAAAATATTAAAGAGCGCGTGGAACATTTTAACAAGTTGAACAAGACACGAATTAAAAAGACCGAGTTTCTTAGTTCTTTAGGCATACACACGAAAAAAGCTTAAATTATTGCAATTTTTTTAAAACCTTCTTCTATAGACACTAGGCCGTATAATAAAAGGCAAATTATTATGTAGTCAACGTACAATTGGTTAATATTGTCATTAAACAGTTGGTTGTATTGGGTAGGGTGCCACGCGTTGAGACAGTTATTGCAGCGTTCGTCACTGGTGCTTTTTCCTTGGTTACATGTATATAAATAGGCGTATTTCCCTGGGATATACCGGGTACCCCAGCTAATAGTGTAAGTTTCGAAATTCCTTTTGTTTGGCGTTTAAACGTTGAGAAAATAACCGTTATAATACGACTGGAGTATATTTATTGGAATATTGTAAGCGAAAACTTAAAAGGCGAGTGAGTATAAAGAGATGGTTCTAAATACGAGCTAGTAATCTCTAATAATTGCGAGGGGGCGATCGAAGCGGTTTTCGGAAGAAAAGAGCCTATTAAGGTCCCCTTTATTGACAGCGGTGAAAAGACGTCTTTATTAATGGATTTTCGGGCTCGAATTGCCGTTAAGGCACGACAAACATACATACATATGGGCGAAGTGTTTCTCTTCCTTCCCTAATAACCTAACAAATATGGACACACACGGGGGTACGCGCTTATAAAACTACTTACATTAATTACCAGGCTTGGAGCCACACCGATCACCCGGCACTTCACTAGAAGGTTCCGTTCCGGGTTGGAGTCGAGGGGTGACGTTGTAGGTAAGGGTGTGCGTGGCTGGCGGAGAAGCCAGGCGAAGGGAAGCTTATACCGGTAGCTTTGCGGCGACACCAAACGGAGACCGCCACCAACCGCGTTAAATAATGAAGGTACTCAACGCTAGAGGTCGGGAGTGACCGTGACACGTCTCTCGTTATTCAAAGAGGAGGAGTCCGCAAACAGGCTGCAATTGGCACTTTGGGCGGACGCGAGCGGACCCTATAGCGGGGTCCCTGATGCTCCCCTATACTTTATGGCTTCTGTAGATTATACCTAACAGGAACCATGTTTTGTTTTTACTCGCCACACTAATTAATGATGTGTTGAACCGTAGTTAAAGACACCACAAACAAAAGACCAACTAAACCAGGTAGTAAAGTATAGTGTTGACAATGACTTACTTTTTACCTCGTTACAACAACGCGAAATATTACCGGAAAGACACGCGGGACCATAAACAAAATATATTAAAGTATAACGTTTGTACCCTTAATTACTGAAGGGGTCCCGATTTGAAACGATTCGCACGTTGTTTCTCTTACGTATTCTATAGATAACAAATGCGGTTTTGGTAGAAAGAATTCCAAAAAAAGAATAAATACTACAAGTGTACACCTTTTGCTCTCGCTTTTGAGGTGGAGTAGAAAGTGTAACTCAAATTGCCCTTCACTTGGTCATACGGTAACGGGTGAATAGTTCGATTTAAGGTACAGCGTATACACTTTTAGCTCCAGAACAGCAAAAAAGTATCCTCCTGCCTAAGTGATGTTTATAATTGTCAAGTTTACGTTCCAATTTAATAATTTATCATTATTTTTCCAAAGTAAGCGTTATTTTTATTGTTGAAAGCGTTTCAATTTTCAATAAGCTTTTAGCTGAAATTGACCACTGACCAGCTTACTGGTGGCATTCGAAGCAAGGGGCTCACCCAGTGACGGATTGCTTCGGCTAACAAGGTTTCGTAGTTGTTCGATTTCCTCAATTTCGAGGAAAACGATCCTTAATAATCGATTAGAATAGAAAATTAAGGGCATCCAAACAACAACGCTTAGACCGTGACTGTTGGCCAAGTCGTAGATCCAGTGAGGAATTAAACGGGGCAACTTCGTAACTAAGTTGTTTTCGGGAATTTTATAATCCCTCGTCGCGTGCTTGGAAAGGAAGACCAACAAACTCAATCCGAGTGAAGTCTTCGCTGCGGAAGACCGGAGGATAAACAATCATTAACGCGGAGAGAGAGAAAGCCCTTTTAGTCGGATTAAAAACATTTCTCATCTCGGCTCCACGCGGCTACAGTCTTTTCTATCCTTCAATGGAAATCCCGCTTCCATAAAATAGGAAGGAAACAGGAACTCGATAGCGGCGCATCCCCTCTAATTAATAGGCCTAATCAGACATCGTTGCCAGGAAAGAGCCGCGCCATACGGACCGAACGCCAGATAACGAAGAGTGAGAGAGGATGGGGAAATATTTTCACTTTCAAATGGCGTTATGAGGGCACGCTTTGGGAAGGGGGCCTCTCCTCCCCGCGCGCCCCCATTTCTTATTACCGGTTCTTCGATTAATAAAATATAATCTTGTTAAGACGCCATTAATACTTTTTAAATTAATTATACCAGAAAGCGAAGGAGAAAATTCGGCGGTTGATTAATCGCGTTGCGGGGAAGCCCCCGCGTCTCGCCCTTCATTCTCTTTCGACTAACTTTTATCGGTCGCTAGACTACCCTTTTCAATTCATTCGGAGATATATTTCTGCCTCTTTCGAAATTAAATGAATAAATAAAGCTTTACGCTTGGTTGGCTCGAGACCTGTTTGATCCAGTTTCAGATTTCGTTCATCATATTATTTCGTACATTTGGAATTACAAATTAAGGTTTTATAATTTAATTCGAGGGGGTTAGTCCGGTACAAATCGTAAGGAAATCACTCACAAATTGTAAGAAAGGAAATTAAAGGAAATCGCATTAACTGTGTCAGAAATTAAAGGAAATCACAGAAAAGTTGTGATAAATCGATGGTATCATAGACAAATTGTGAGACATCAATGGGTATCTAAAAAGGTTGTGATTACCGCAATGGGTATCAAAAGAATTGTGATAAATCAATGGAAATCACAGAAAAATTGAGATAAATCAAAGGAAATCACAGAAAAATTGAGGTAAATTAATGGAAATCACAGAAAAATTGAGATAAATCAAATGAAATCACAGAAAAATTGAGATAAATCAATGGAAATCACAGAAAAATTGTGCTAAATCAATGGAAATCACAGAAAAATTGAGATAAATCAAAGGAAATCACAGAAAAATTGAGATAAATCAATGGAAATCACAGAAAAATTGAGATAAATCAAAGGAAATCACAGAAAAATTGAGATAAATCAAAGGAAATCCCAGAAAAATCGAGATAAATCAATGGAAATCACAGAAAAATTGAGATAAATCAATGGAAATCACAGAAAAAGTGAGATAAATCAAAGGAAATCACAGAAAAATTGAGATAAATCAATGGAAATCACAGAAAAATTGAGATAAATCAATGGAAATCACAGAAAAATTGTGCTAAATCAATAGAAATCACATAATCCTTGTAAGAAATTGTAGGAAATCACAAACGTTGTAAGAAATTAAAACATTGTAAGAAATTAAAGGGAATCACATAAACATTGTAAGAAATTAAAGGGAATCACATAAACATTGTAAGAAATTAAAGGACATCACATAAAAATTGTAAGAAATTAACGGGAATCACATACACATCGTAAGAAATTAAAGGATGTCACAAACATTGAGATAAATCAAAGGAAATCAAATAAGCATTGTGACAAATCAAAGGAAATCAAATAAACATTGTTAAAAATAAAGGAAATCACATCAACATTGTAAGAAATTAAATAACATCACACACATTGAGGTAAATCAACGTAAATCACATAAACATTGTGACAAATCAAAGGAAATCACATAAACATTGTAATAAATCAAAGGAAATCACATAAGCATTGTGACAAATCAAATATAATCACATAAACATTATGATAAACCAAAGGAAATCACATAAACATTGTGACAAATCAAAGGAAATCAAATAAACATTGTTAAAAATAAAGGAAATCACATCAACATTGTAAGAAATTAAAGAACATAACAAACATTGAGGTAAATCAACGTAAATCACATAAACATTGTGACAAATCAAAGGAAATCACATAAACATTGTTAAAAATAAAGGAAATCACATAAACATTGTGAAAAATAAGGGAAATCACAAAAACATTGTAATAAATCAAAGAAATCACATACACATTGCAAGAAATCAAATCAACGGAAATCACAGAAATATTGTGAGACATCAATGGGTATCATAAAGACATTGCGAGACATCAATGGGTATCATAAAGAAATTGTGAGACATCTATGGGTATCACCAAAAAAATTGATATATTTATGTAAATCACAGAAAATTGTGATAAATCAACGAGAATCACTGAAGGTTTACAATTTTACCAACCCATCGATTTGATTGAATATACATCTACAAATATTAGCAAAATCCATTTTGAAATGTTTCAATTCCAGTTTACCAAAATCAAGACTTGAACACAATTCATTTCGTCTTCGAAAATTGGTAAAGGTTAATTTGTGTAAAATAGAAAAACAAAGAAATAATAAATTCCAAGAAATTAAACTGTTTGAAATTGTTTAACCAAATGACGAATGGTGAAAACGAACTGATTTTTCGAACGCACCGAACCGAATATTTGCATATATTATACAAAAATCAAAATCAAACTTTTTATCAATTCCGAAATTGGAAAAAAACCAAGGCATTTTCATTTCGCGAAAACCCTTCGACGAAATAGAAAATATCAGAAAGTATCAGTTCCAAACTATTCTTAGATTAAAAAAGTATAAGAAAAAAGTAATAATAAAGAAGAGTAAGACTAGAGAATACGTTGAGAATCTCAGGATTTCTCAATGTATCTCCTAAGCCTAACGCGTATTGGACAGAAGTTGTTAGGCTTAGGAAAAGCTTCGTGGAAGCGTGTCTCGCGTATTTCGCGTCCTTAGCGTAGCTAGGATGAAAAAGGCATCGCGGCCGCTTCGGAATAAAGAGAACGTTGCGGAATTTTTTCCCAAACCGATCGCGGAAAAGCGAAGGCCTATCTAATTAAAAGCTAAGACTATAAAGAAAGCTAGGGATTAAGGGAGAGAGCGCCCAATCTTAAATATCCTTCAATTAGTAAAATGGAGAGTCAGGGAAAGAACACAAAGCTCCTCCGACGCGTGTCAGCCCCCTTCCATCGCCCCTTGTTAATTAATGTTCTTCAAAATCCTTACTCCATATGAATAATATTAGTTGCCGCGGCTTCGGTCAAGCGACCAACAAATTTAATTAGACGCTTGGTCTTTTATACGGCGTTATAAGCGTAAACTGAAAGAACGCCTAAATTGACCCGACAGTTAAATGGATGGTAAATAAAGGGGTACACTCTATCGCGATCGAAGCGTTCCGTAATGTATAGTTAATAGACACGAAACTAAACAGTGATTTGAAGAAAAGAATAACGGAATGAATATAGGACTATAAAGTTACTTTCAGTCACGTTTTACAGTACGCGCGAAACCGCGGCGTAGGAATACATTGTGTATTCTCTCATAGGATAAACAGTAGCTCTACTCGAACAGCGACTGAAACGAAATAGGATAATTACGCGGGCCTTTTGTTTAGAGAAACATTCAGTCGCGAAAATCGTCACTCTAACCTAACAGAGAGGGTATAGTTAATAATATTACCTACTCTTTCCTTTTGTTTTAAGCTAACCTTTCCTGGTAGGTAAGGGTGGCGGCGTATACACTTATATTGAATATTCAGGGCGAGGAGAAAACAATAACTAAATTCATTTGGAGCACCGCCCCCGTTACGATTATAACGAAGCGTATGATGCAGTCCTTTATTTTCATCGTTACGGCGAAAATGTTGTAGCTAGAAAATGTTGGTTTTGCAAAAATATGCTCAGATATTCGGTCTATTAATAACATCGACAAAATTTAAAACAATATGATTAAAATACTATTTAATAATAAAAATAAATCTAATTATATCACTTTTCAAACTTATTCAATAAGCCTTTCTAAAAGTCATTGCACTTGCCGAACTTGTTTTAATGTATCGCTTTCGTCACGAGGTACGTAGGAGTTCAGTTCAGTTTCGAAGGTTAGATCTTTTTAAAAAGGGCGACTCGTCGAATTTTAATTCGTGTCTTGTTCAACTTGTTAAAATGTTCCACGCGCTCTTTAATATTTTAGCGTAAAAGGCTCGTGCATTTTTTTATTTCAGGGTGCACGCGCGAAATCGATCGAGCATATTTACGCTAAAATATCAAGAGGCGCGTGGATATTTTTAACAAGTTGAATAAGACATAAATAAAGTTTATGCTAGCGTCTATTGGCTATCGTAGTAAAACGTCACTTCTACGTCACGAGAGACGTGCCCGATACATCAAAACAAGAAGTCCAATGTTACTTTATAGAAAGGCGAATTGAAATTTATTTTGACAATAATTTTTCAAATTGTAAGCAGCCGCGAAACCAAATAAGTCTAATATTTCAATTGTTTTCGGCCTATGAACTTTGGTTCAAAATTTATTTCCACGTTTTCAATATCTACCTCATTTTTCAACTCATATTTTTCCTCGCAAAAATATAACTCGAAGTTTCAATAATTTATATTATTAGTATATTTATTACAATAATACAACTTTTATTAATTTAATTTTCGTTGTCATTCGCGTTAACGTTGATTAATTACTTAAGCGCGTATTCCTGTCTAACAATCAAGATATTTATCTCATTTTTGCAAAATTCCGAGTTACTGTATTTTACGCAACTCGAGGGGAAAAAGAAAAGTTAACCCATTATATTAAAATTATCGCTTCGTTTCTCGCTTGATAATGTGAGAGTTTCGTAAAAACTACGCGCAAAAATAATAAAACTATATAAAAATATAGCAAAAACAGACACGCTACGCTTTGTGAAAGACGTTAATGCGAAAATAGAAATATAGGAGGCGCCCCAAAGTTAATTATATTTCGCCGCCATAAAAGCCGCATTTGGGTCTCATTTTAGCCTTTATCGGCCACATGACCCCCATCATATCCTTTGACCTCTATTCGTCTACCTTCTTTCTTACGACAGATAAAAACAATATAATGGATAAACCGGCAGAGTGAAGTAAATGTAGCCTAAGTTCTTCTTAAGTAACGCTCGCATTTATTTAGTGGGGGCTTTCAGAGGTGGATCCGAGGGCTCTTTTTCCATCCACTCAAAACGAAGCTCGAGATGGAAGGCGAAAGTTTGTTTTTCGCATAAAAACTAACAATAGAAGCTTTTTCTTCTCTTCTCCCGGTTTCGATCTTTAAGGATGGTTTAGCAAAAAAAAACAGAAAGATAATTTATCGTAAAAATCTGACGTTTTTATTTTCGTTCTTTATTGATTGAATTCTAACGTGATTTCAATGAGTATATACAAAATATTAAGATACAAAGGCTTCTCCTTATTTACATTTATTTTCTGGTAGGTTTAATGGTTCCAAAAGTCTATTATGAACTCCCTTTGGGTGTTCTAACTTGGGTTTTTCTCGGAACATCTTTTGACCGACCAAAAATTGTTCGTCGATCGATGCGCGGTTTCCGTTTTCTTCGCGCAAGCGCGATAAGCAATTCCACGAGATCATAAACTATCTCGGGCATGACTACTTGGCATCCTCCGAATAAATTGAATAAATAAAACATATTCAAAGAAATCGCCTAGAAGTAATATTTCCGAGATTCAGGACCCGCAAGTTACTGTTTATATAGTGCTTGTTGAAATAATGAAAACAATTCACCTGTAAACAAAACATCGTGTTTTTGCTAAGCCTTAACATGTCACAAAAAGCTACCTGGTTAAAAGGAAACATTTTGTTGAATTGTTGGATCTTAAAATTCATTTTGCGCGTGAAAACGCTATACCTCACAATGTAAAGTTAGGTACTTTATAAACAGTAACTTAATTTGCCGGTCCTGGCTATCGAGATTTTAGTTCTTGCAATATCCTTGAAGATGTTTTGTTTTGGTGCCTATTGAACAGTTTACATAATGAAAATGAATTTACAGTTAAGTGATTTCTTTAGTCATTGCCGTTAAAAGCGTAGATAAGAAGAAAGGGCGTAGTTAAACAGTTTGGGCCCTAATAACGCCAAATGTGAAGAGACAAAAGGTCTTACCAATTACTTAGAGTTGTTGTACGTTACCCGCAATAATACAGCGAGTTTAACTTGCCACGAAAACGTACTTTATTGTCACGTTTTGATCGAATCGGTTTTTAAAGAAAGACCAATTACCCCATTTTTCCTCTTTCAAATCACAATTTCTCAGGGGCAACGCTCCCAAAACAGAGGCAAACAGCCCCAGTTGCGGAGGCAGTCTGACCGATATAATTAGGCGCGAACGCTCGCATTCCCGAGGCTCTTTTTTCGATTGAAAATGTCACCGACATCTTTTTCAACTCTAGCCAGGCCGCGTACACCCTCGCGTAAGGGTGTCTCTCTTTCCTAATGATCCAACCTCTCTCTCCCCTATACACCACCACCGAAGCTCGGGGTTCCGTCCTGCTAGCTTTGACTTCACCGCTATCACCACTGGTGAGAGTAACGTCGGGTGAGGTCGCGTTGGCCGTCCTTAGATGTTAACCACCGCCGCGGTATTACTGGGCTGATCGAAGTTAATAGGGGGGAAAAGCTTTCGTTTGGTCAAGCGGTCACTTTTTCTCTCTTTCTCCGTCCGGGGTTGCGGGTTGGGGGTGACGAGTGCGGGGGGTGGATGACCCTCGTGGGGAATGGAAATGCTCGGCGCCTGCGGGAACCCACGTTGTTAGTGTCATTAGAGGAGTGTTGTCAAAGGGCCCCGCTTGCCCCCTCACCCCTATATAGAGGTATATTTACAAAGCCAGAAAGAAGGAGTTCTTAAGACTTTTTCCTTTGATTTAGTGGAAACACTCGCTTGGTGTTATATATAAAAAAGGAAGTGATGAGGGTCTCATCAATACACGTTTCCTAGCGCGGCAGAGACCTCCCACGGCCAGTTCTCAACCAACCTCGATGTATCAACGCGTTACACGTTTTTACATTCTTTTCGTAATAAAATTATCTCGGACGAAATATTATTAGGGCAAATATTTTCCGTTTCGTAAAAACGTTTCATAATATTAAATTTTCGTAATATATTCGAATTCTTATTATTTTTAGCATATTGAATTTCACATGGAAAATGATTATTTTAAATTTGGGAACGAAAGAGCGCAAACACCTCAATTTTTGATAACGTTAATATCCAATTAGATATAAAGTTTCAAAAAAGGGGCAACAAATTTAAAATTAAGATAAATAAAAAAAACCAAATAAAAAGTAAAAATTAGGTCGTATTAAAAAGGTTACAAAATCTAATGAAAAAATATAAATTCAGTCATACGAAAAAATTAAAAACATTTAATAAAAAATAAAATTTAAATCATAAAAAATTAAAAAAAACGAATAAAAAGGTCAAAATGAAGTCAGATAAAATTTTACAAAAATCGAATAAAAAGGTAAAAATTTGGTCAGATAAAAGAAGTAAATTAATCTATTAAAAAGGTTAAAATTAAGTCAGATAAAATTTAACAAAAATCGAATAAAATGGTAAAAATAAGGTGAGATAAAATAGTTAAAAAAATCGAATGAAAGGTAAAAATTAAGTTATCTAAAAAGTTTAAAAAATCGAATATAAAGGTGAAAATTAAGTCAGATAAAAATTTAAAAAACTTGAATAAAAATGTAAAACTTAAGTTAAATAAAAAATTTACGAAAATTTAATAAAAAAATTATTTAATTAATTAATTAATAACAAATTAAGCTATAAAACTTAAGTTATACAAAAATTACAATTATCTCAGATAAAAAGCTAATAATAATAATATATATCATACGAGATAAGTATGCACCTAGGTCGTAGATATGAAGCATGTACCATCGCAAGCTCGAGGCAGTGCTATTTCCCGCCTACCGATTTAAATTGAGAAAAATACCTTGCCTAGGGATATTACTTATTTTTAAATTAAATTTGCCTTCTGTAATAGTTTAATAAAATAATTGTATGACGTATTTCACAAATCCTCATTATTTATTCTTCCCTAATGCATTTTATAAGCAAATAAAATTAGCAATATAGGAAGAGGAGTACATACCTCATAAAAGATATATTAAGTTCGAATATTAACGCCCACTTTTTAACCCTATCCCTGGTGGCTTATTTCACCATGAACACCGAAGTGTAAATAGTTATACATTCTTCCGTTTTTCCTACGCTGCCGTTAGTTTATCGTATTATATCGAGAAGTTCTATTAGTGTATAACTTGTTCTTTTTATCTTTATCTCTGCTTGTGAATCTTATTTTAAATTAGATTCCTCCCTGTTATAAAAGGGTCTTTTGTAAAAGAAACAAATAAATATTCATTCGTTAATTCAGTCTAGGGATGGAAAAACGCTCCTATCTGATCCCTCTGATATCAAACGGCGATTGGTTAAGTTTAGTCAATGTGAAGTATAACAGTTACGAATACCCCATGGCCACGCACCAGATTTTGCCCTTATAGAATCTTACTTTCCGTATGAAGGTATTACTAATATTATGTTGTCAGAAGCAATTTCGTTCTCCATTAATACCTTACCGAATGGCAAAGCCGCGGGTGAAGACACTATCATAAATGAGCAACTGAATTGCTTAAATGAAAATTCTGTTCACACTATATAATTTTCTCGCTTACAATTAGTTGGATACAGTTAAGTGGTCAAATTAATTGTATAGTGTGAACTGGGCTTGAGAATATTATAATACCCAAGGCACCACCTTAGGCCTAAGTCATCAATCGACTTTTAAAGCCAATAATTCAGGTGGCCGGGTTACAATGCGTAGGAGGGTGGTGGCAAGCCCTTCATGCCACGCGAGCCAACAGCTCCCTACACTAACTATTACCGTTAACCTCGACAAGTTATTATGGAAGGGGAAACCGAAGAACTCGGGGCAAATTCCCTTTAACCAGTGGGGAGAGAACTTGCAAACTCAACGCGGAAGGAGTAGTTCCGAGTTTTCACCCAGTGCTACAAGCTGGGATCAAACCCGGCTCCTCTTGTTGCGAGGCGAAAGTGCTAACAACTCCGCCACCCCACTCAAGTGAAATTTTCCAATATTCTTAAGAATAATGCCTCACTGAAAGATGTGGGGGGATTGTCCTAATTTCGACCTATCGCTCTTTCTCAAGATCTGGCTGAACTATATTTGGGAAACCTCAATGCGAGGCTCGAAAAGTTTTTTGAAGAACGGAAAATTCTGGTGGACAATCTGTTTATGGTGACTCAGTTATTTGAAGTCACCCGAATTGAAAAACGAACGTTATATCTCGCTTTTCTCGATCTTCGTAAAGCTTACGTCCGTGTTAGTAGGCCAAAACTCTGGAATAAACTAATACAATTAGGTATGCCCCTTTCCCTCGTTAATCATCTGGCTGTTGTCTCTACTGAGCCCAAGTGTCGCTACTGGTTTGGAAATATTTCTTTGGACTTTGTAACGAGTACTATAGGGCTTAAGCAAGGCTGACCACTGTCCCCATTACTTTTTACATTACGCCTGGAGCCTCTTGCAATCCAGTGGTATAGGTTTTCAACTACGTCACCCTTCTTATTCTCAAACTTTCACTTTCCGGGCGCCTTCTTCGCGGACGAAGATAAAAGATTGGAAATGTAGTATCTTTTGGACATTTGTAGTTCATACGCAACCGATTATGGTCTTGCTTTTAACACCGAAAAATGCCGGTTTACGACGAAACAGCCAATAATTTGAATGACGAGGTTGAATACCTATAGGAAGACAAGGAGACATCCCGAGGTGGTTCTCCCCGATTTTGTTCAAACTCTGGGATTAGGAATACCTTCATGTACCTTGAAAGCTCCTAAAGGGAAAAGTTTCAATGGCCATTCGTTTTGCCATGGCAAATAAAAATGTTTTTCACAGACTCAAGTTTAAACATTCTCTAACAAAGTAAAATAGCATAGGAAAATCACCAAATTAAAAAAATAAAAAAATTAAATTTTTGGGCAAAACAATTGGGTAAAATCAATAAAATTCAGTAAAATCGTAAGGGTTATAGTCCGTGATTTTGCCATTCTATTTTACGCAGAGAGAGTTTAAACTTGAGTTGTGAAAATCATTTTTGGTTGCCATGGCAAAACGATCGAATGGCTATTGAAACTTTTCCCTTTAGGAGCTTTCAATGTAGATGAAGGTCTACTGAACCCCCGAGTTTGAAAAAAATCGGGGAGAACACCTCGGGATGTCTCCTTGTGAGTAATGGTACAGAATTCTTGGAATCTCACGAGCGTTCGCTCACTAGCAAGGCGAACCGGCTGATGGGAGCTGAGATATACCAGGGCTATCACTCGTACAATAAGTAGTGTCAGCCGCACACTATGCAAAGCAGTGGCAGTACCAGCCATGACCTATACTAACGAAGTGCTGTGCAAACCGAGAAACTACGGTTCAGCGCATAGACCAGCAATAGAACGCGGCTGGTAAGACCGCCCACGGTGGAAACTTTATGACTGCTAACGCCGCTATTAAAGGCGAAATGGCTTGGTCCAGTTTTGTAGAGCGGGAAGCTAAAAGTAGGCAGAAGTACCTGGGGAGGTTGAAGTTCCAGGACGATAATAGGCTGGCGAAACAAGTAAAGTTACATTCGAGCTATGGGTCACGAGGCTTGAGTACTTGTATAGATAATTTGGCTGCACGACATCCAGGTCTGGTGCTGACGACTTGAGAAAGTGGTATAATCTCGTAGACCACTCCGTCACAATAAAATCCCAAGAAAGATGGCTCAGAGATTTGAATAAACACCAAAGCTTCAGCACTTATTGTAAAAATGAGAAGCCATCGACATAGCTCTTAATTCTATTCAAACTCAGCCTCAAGCCGACACCTGTTCCAAGCTAGATCTGGTGCTTTACCGACTGCATCGCCTTTGACAACAATTTTTGGTGATGAGCCAGGTTTCTGCCCCATGTGTGGAGATTTATGGGAAGATATAAACCATATAATTATGAACTGCCCTGAATATCGCGAAGAACTTGAGATGTTCGATTCGTTCGGTAGTAATGGCCTTAGCCTCGAAACGGTTGTCGGTTTTACGGACCATAAAATTCAAAAATTGAGGAAACCACCCAACTACTTTTAAAAAAGTGGGAGGAAAAGCGTCCTAAGAAGGATACGTGACTGACTCGTGTTTTCCCTCTTTTTAAAGTTTTGTAAATATGTAGTTAATTGTAAATTAAATTTTGTAACTCGCGAACTTTCAAAAATTGATTTAAAAGGGATTCTTGTAAGAATTAATAAAAAATTCATTCACTCCTGTGAACGTAGCCTCTCCCTGTTTTAAAAGGGATCCGGAGGGGAGTAGGAAAATAAACCATTCATTCATTCATTATTGATCCCCATTTCGAACATATATATTCGAAGGGTGTTATTTCAGGCGCGGACTGGTTCGCTTCAGACAGCGAAGTGACTTTCGGTGGTGTTGGCGGAGGATCCTGCCTGCCATCCGCGAGGACGTACTAGACACCGTAGCCCTGGCCGGTCACTTAGCGCTATACTAGGACCACACTACCCTCTATCAACTCACCACCAAGGCCATTCTTAAGACCAAGTGGTGCGACAGGTGCAAGAGGAGGAATACCTGATTGAATTACACCGCGTCAAATTTATCTTAAACTATATTTTCCGCCTGCCAAGTTTAAAAATAAAATTAATATTACTAAAAATAAGAATAGTAAATTCATTTTTTTAATTGCAGTGTTGACTAAAATTCTTAATTTACTCTTTTGTGTTTTGTAAATTTGTGTATATATCTATTTTTTAATCTTCGAAATGTTAAACAAAATTGTAATATCCAATAACGGAGCTTGACCTATTTTGAGCCAACTTGATTATAATACAAACCACGAAAAGCTGAAAGACTTTTCAAAGAAACTAATATTTAAATTTCGCTAATCGCGGATACAACGTACCGAAAAAAACCGTCAAAAGAGAGCGCATCCTTTATCTCTATTATACTTTCAACGAACGAGGCTAATTAATAGAGGGGCTTAATTAGGCGAATAAATAACGAGCTCACTCTATTACAACCCCTTTTTCATTCCCTCTAACTATACAGGGTGTTTCAAAAGGTTATGCAAAAATTTGAAGGAGTTGTAGGGGGTGAGTTGAGAAGTATGCCTGTTTTTTTTTCCATTTTCCTACGATGAGTTAAAAGAGCGCCAGAGAGCTTCAAACTGTGGCTTACTAGTCCCTGGAAGTAGGCTGCAACAAGCGCAAAACCAAGCAGCAGGGACTTTAAATACTGTTTAAGTTTACTTTTTTACGCTGCGCTGGTTACCTCGATTTGCTTACAAAGTCCTTTTTTACCTATCACACGAACCCAAACTTTTATGTTCGCGTTTCCCTGCTGCTTGGTTTTACACTTGTTGCAGCCTACTCACAAACTTTGAAGGTCCCTGGCGCTCTTTTAACTCATCGTTGGAAAATGGGGAAAAAACATTAATACTTCTCAACTCTGCCCCTACAACTCCTTCAAATTTTTGCATAAAATTTAAAACACCCTGTATTCACAAAACCGAGCAAACTTCATCAAGGAAAACCCATATATTTCCGCTAAGAAAGAATATTTTTTACCATTTCTAAATTTTTTTGGTCGGCAAAAAGTAAAAAGTAGGATAGACTAAAATGAGGGTAAAAACAGAAAGAAGTTACATTTGTCCACTCGTTAAAGAAAAGAGTCTTAAGGACGAAATTTTTTACGGAAAATTGTTGGGTTACGGGTAAAGTCTGCTACAACGTATTTCGCTTTCGGTTGGAAGTCAAAAAGAGCTCGAAATCCCACACTGATCACGGGAAGGCTTTTTGAGGAAACGTAAAAATTTCTCGAGGGATTCGTCTTTTCTTTGCCCGTTCTGAAATTCCCATGAATAATTTAATGGTAGTTTTTTGTACGGGTGCCGGATGCGCTCTCAGTTATTCGAGGAAAGGAGAAGGGGGGGGGCGCTTAAAGCTGATTCTCTCCCTCCCGCCCTTGATAGTGCTCTATCAAAAGTACTTATTTCTAAGAGGATGTGATGGAACGAGTGCTTCATCTTAAAACGTCAAGTTTCTATTTATGAAATTGCGAGATGTATTTTCCTATTTCTAAAAAGGTCGAATCCGGCAGGGCTCACGTTTTACTTCATTTTTAACTCGAGATTTCCCAAATTTTCGTATGCAAACGCGACTACACACTCAAATAGATGGATACTTTTCAGGTTCGGTAAACAACGACTAAGTAAATTCCATAATCGTACAAATGCGGTAGTGAAATTGTAAAAATTATAGCGTTTTCCATTTGACTACTCTCAAGCTCTTTGGTTGCTCTGATAAATATTTTATGTTCCATTTGCGTGCTCGGATCTGCTCCGATCAAGTTTCGCGTGTTCCTTTTCCCGCTCTCGGGTGCTCCGATATCGCCCAAAACCGATCTGCCGATTTCGACAGATCAACGGATTGAGATCGAAATCGGAGCAAATTTTAGATTTTTTAGCAAAATCGCAGACCAAGACGCGAAAATTTAAATTACTAGCAGACGAAAAACATCAAAACGCAGGAATATGTTCATGGAATGTTCCATTTGCGGGTTTACTCTAGTCGATCGGGGCGAGATCTATGACGTCAGAGACAGATTCGGAGAGAATCTAGAGCAATCAAATGGAAAACGCTATTAGTGACTATTAAGCGTACGCCGCGTCACTTGAGATTGTATATAATCGATGAAGGCTTCACAGCGAGTAGCTTGTTTGAAAGAAATTGTAAATGTTGAAAAATATGAACTTAAATTTCTTTGATCCTTGACAGAATGAATCAATCTTGGGTTGGCCTCCGATCGACGTTGAAAGGACAGCGACTAGCGACGAGACGATGACCAGCCAGAGGGGTCTTTGCGAAGAAGAGAGAGTCCCGCCTCAGGGGACGAAGATGAGTCGTCGTCCGTCGCGCGGTGCAGGCCATCAGCCGCAGAGTGTCCGTCATCGGTCGAACCTCCATGGAAGATGCTTCTAGGAAGAAGAGGGTGCCACGGTGCGAGCTGCAGCCTCTGCCCTTCCACCACCACCGCCACCAAAGACGCCGCCCAGCCACGCTACTCCTCCTCCCCATGTTGGCGGGCCACGCGCGAAAGGAAGAGAGAACAGCGCCTCTTCTTGACCATCGCTCTCTTCCTTCTAGTCACGATAGGAATGGTCCCAGCCATCGAAGCGCAAATGGACTTTGCCAGCTCCGACCGAAGGCTTATCGCGTCACTTCCAGGTACAAATCCCCGCTTTTCCACAACCTACAAATAAAAATAAAACAATCATTGTTTCTCGAAGAATTAAAATAATACTTTAACTATAATAAATATATTATTCTAAAATCCTCTTTAAAATGTAAAAAATATATATATTGAAAGTATTTTAGCAGCGATTGTAGTTGACTGAAAATAATAAGTCTTTATCTTCGTAGGTGACATAATGATCGGGGCCCTTTTCTCAGTGCACATGGCCCCGACGCAAAAGCAGGCCCAAACGCGAACCTGCGGTGAGATCCGAGAGCAGTACGGCATCCAGCGGGTGGAAGCGGCCTTTCAGACCATCGATGACATCAACCGACTAGAGAGCATCTTGCCCAACATCACGCTGGGCATCGAGATCCGGGACTCGTGCTGGTACTCGCCGACCGCGCTCGAGCAAAGCATCGAATTCATCCGGGACGCGATCGCCCCCAACGAGGACACGCCCAGCACCCCGTCGCCGCTGACGGGGCCCAATTCCAGCCTCATGCGCCCAACCAAACCGCGCCCCGAATTAAACGCCACCGTGTGCCCCAAATCGACGCGCCGGGTCAAGAACTTAGTGGGCGTCATTGGACCCGGTTCTAGCACCACCACCATTCAGGTGCAAAACCTCTTGCAACTCTTCAATATTCCTCAAATCGGCTACTCGGCCACTTCCAGAGACTTGAGCGACAAGAGTTTCTACAAGTACTTTATGCGAGTCGTTCCCTCGGACTTTTTCCAAGCTCAAGTCATGGTAGACATAGTCCAGAAATACAACTGGACTTACATCTCGACCGTGCACACTGACGGTAAGACGCGACGAAACCTTTCTTTCCTATCATTTCAATTTACTTACGTCGGTGTACAACTCCGAATGAAATTAAGCCTTTGCAATATACGCGTTTAATCACACCTTTGACTACCCGGGTTCCACTCATCTAGGAACATTCTGCCAAAGATAATATAAACCTCGAATATCTGATTAGAAGAATTTAAAACCACTTTTGCATAGTAAAAACGGTATTTATTTTAGAATAAACATAAAATAAAAACGACACTACTAGTTTCGTAACCGTTCGGTAACATCATCAGGTATGTACTGAATCGTGAGGGCTGGTAAACCGCTTTCCCCTCTCAATTAGTTACGTCATCCAAAAGTTGGCTAAAAAAGAACTCAGTCCTTCGTCACGATTAAAGATAACTTCGGTTTTTTTATGGTCTAAAATCTCCAATGATTCTCTTAATTACTTAGTTGTCTAATTCACATTTTATTTTGCTTTTTATCTGTGAATTAGACAACTATGTAAAATTAAACTTAAGAGAATCATTGGAGATTTTAGACCATAAAAAAACCGAAGTTATCTTTAATCGTGACGAAGGACCGAGTTCTTTTTTAGCCAACTTTTGGATGACGTAACTAATTGAGAGGGGAAAGCGGTTTACCAGCCCTCACGATTCAGTACATACCTGATGATGTTACCGAACGGTTACGAAACTAGTAGTGTCGTTTTTATTTTATGTTTATTCTAAAATAAATACCGTTTTTACTATGCAAAAGTGGTTTTAAATTCTTCTAATCAGATATTTTAATGCATAGGGTTGGACTAACCAAATCGATAAACCTCGAACCCTAGATTCGAAATAACTGCCGGAACTCCGAAAAAATTGGCTACACATTTTCCATGGTAACCAGCTGTAGATAAGACCACGGCCAACTTTGATGATGCCTTGTTGCGCGAACAGTGCGTTATCAAAGTGGGAGGTGATAGGACTATTACAGCCATAGAGATAGAAAAGAAATAGAGGCACTATTGTATCTGGCGAAGTTGACCGCGAGTGCCGACCCCCTTTTCGCCAATGTAGGAAGCCATGAGATGGGCAGATTACGTAGCGCCATCGACGCGCGGTGAAATGAAATACATTATGCCTTTTGGAAAATCAACTGTCATTTATTTGATGTAAACAAAGGAAGGATAGATGGCGTTGCAAATTCTGCCCATCTCCGCTTTCATACATGCGTGGGGGGGGGGATGAATTTTCCCAGTTGAAAACCGGGGTGCCTTAACGCGGTAATCTTCCCTCTATTTTTTTTCTATCTCTATGATTACAGCGACCGATGGAGGTCAATTTTTAGGAGGTCACGTGCCGGAAGTGGGTAAACGCTTCGTTACAAAACCGTCAATCAGAAATCTCTCAGAATTCGAATCTAGAGTATGGAGTTCTATTTTATTTTTGCTTCTGCTATCGCTTCTAGCGTTGCGAATTTTAAAATTGTCCTTCCATTCTATAATGGTATTTTTGTCTATCCCGGAAAGTCGACGAATTAGTGGCGTAGCCAGTTTTTTGGTTCGGAGGGCGTGCAATTAACAAAATTTTTTTTATAAAACCATAAATTTCGGGTTGGGAGGGCGTATGTACCTTGTGCCTTCGCTAGTTACACCACTACTTAATTAATGGCTTCAAAAGTCGCTTGATGACTTGGGCCTAAGGTGGTGCCTTGGGTATTAGCCTAGCTGATTATTAGCTGATTATTAGTGCATGGCCTTATCTCAAATTCTATGACTGACCGACAACTCAAGCTTCGGTTTGAGATGGATGGCCAAGGCAGGCTAAAGAGTTTATCTCGGGCCCCTCTAGGCAGAGAGCAAAAGAGTTGCTCTCGCTTTCCAAGTCCAATATCAGGTTGATCGTTGGCCTACTAACAGGCCACTGCCTACTTAACAGACATCTTTACTTAATTGGAATCAATGTTGATCCAATCTGTAGGACTTGTCAGGTTGAGGAGTAAACTTCCTCTCATGTACTTTGTATAGGTGCGATTATTACGCGGTCCAAAAGTTCGTGCATCTTGGTACGCATCAGTTGGAAAACTCTGATTTCTATAACATGCCGGCCAAGAGGATTCTCCGTTCTATGTCGGATATTGGACTTTTTAAGTCATCAGGTCTGGGGCTGCACAATGGACCACTGGTCGAAGTGCACTAATGGGCATATCTCTCACCCTTCTCCCCACTCATTAATAATAATAATAATACACCACTGCTTTAATTGGTCAATAATTACGACAACAAAGATTATCCGTTCAATAACTATTTATTTCACTTTTTAAAATTCCTTGTCTACGCCAAAATGTAGCTGCTTCGCGCGCAGACTGTTTTGTTTTTTAAATATTCTCCATCCGCGTTTTCTCGCAGAAACCTCTCGAGGACAACTAAAAATTTCAATACATCATTCGGCGTTTCAACCAATCGGAGATCGAGCCCACTGCCAAAAATAAGCTGATTTACTAATAAAATACAAATCAGCTTTTTCAAATCTGTTCCTTTTCTCGCGGATCGAAACGGGCAATGAAGAAATATAGCTTCGAGCCATTTCTGTCGGCCTCGCGTCGTTCGGCGTCTCAATTCCTCGCGAAACATTCCGTCGCTATACGGAGACTCTTCGACGGTTACGCGAGTCGTCTACATATATAGAAAAAAAACTAATAAAAAAGAGATCAGCAAATATTTTATCTTCGTAAATTATTAAAAATCCAGCCTCACTAGAAATCCTCGGGGAATTCGCGGATACAGAAAGCGGCCAGTTTCGATAAGAACTTTCCTTTATTTGGATCCCGAAGGGCTGGGAACAACCGGGTCTAGGCCCTAGTAACGGGAGTATAAAGAGACGTATACGACGGGCGTATCGTGATAGGCCAGTAACGTCGTTTTTGCGAGGATGAAAGAAGGGCTGATCTCCGGAGCGGTCCTCGGCTCTTTGATCTGTTGCATTCGTTTTGTCCGGGCGCAACATAAAACGATTTCCAACGGCTTCAAAAAACCAGCTTCTCCACCCGGACACAAATCTTGTAAAAACTAGAGACGGGAGGATACGCACTCGATCGTGCCTCGTCGAAAGAGCGCGGATCGATTCTTCGACTGCCAGAGGATAAACCCGTTATTCTCGATCGGAAGCTTTAGGGAGGACTTCGTCGGAAAGACGGTGAAAAACAAACGCGAGATTCGAGACTGTTTTTCTTAAAAACTCCAAGCGCCATTATGCTAAAAGATCTTTTATACAGTCTCCCTTTTTGTTCCGGATTAGAATATTTCTCCGTTACGTAAAGGAGAACAATTGAGACTGCGGTAGCTATTGATATTCCATTATTTTCCAGACTTTTATTTCACGTTACATCTAGTCTTACCACCCCCAATTATGTATTTACGTTGCAAACCGTTTTTTTCCCTTTTATTTAAAACAGTCTGGGTAATTCAATGAAATTTCAAAATTCAATAGTTATTTATTTGTAGCACCACCGAATCCAAGAAAGGATCTGTAGCTGGTGTTTCTCATAAAACGAGCTTTGGTTATATTCGTTAACTATGGAATTATCTAAATGAAAAATTTACATTTAGGCGCTATTTTTAAGAAATATTTTAAAATTAATTTAGGGTGTAGATTCACGTATAATTTTACTTTAGATCCCGAACGGTGGGAGGGGCAGACAAATATTCTAATTCTACAATAAACTTAAATATAATTAACCGAAATTAATATTAATTATTATTAAGGTGTCTCGATTGATGTATCATTCACCGAAATTAATTATTATTAAGGTGTCTCGATTGATGTATCATTCACCGAAATTAATTATTATTAAGGTGTCTCGATTGATGTATCATTCACCGAAATTAATATTAATTATTATTAAGGTGTCTCGATTGATGTATCATTCACCGAAATTAATTATTATTAAGGTGTCTCGATTGATATATCATTCGCCGAAATTAATATTAATTATTATTAAGGTATCTCGATTGATATATCATTTACCGAAATTAATATTAATTATTATTAAGGTGTCTCGATTGATATATCATTCGCCGAAATTAATATTAATTATTATTAAGGTATCTCGATTGATATATCATTTACCGAAATTAATATTAATTATTATTAAGGTGTCTCGATTGATATATCATTCGCCGAAATTAATATTAATTATTATTAAGGTGTCTCGATTGATATATCATTCGCCGAAATTAATATTAATTATTATTAAGGTGTCTCGATTGATATATCATTCGCCGAAATTAATATGAACTATTATTAAGGTATCTCGATTAATATATCATTCACCATTTTATCCCTAACGGTGGAAGATAGAGGTACAATACGGGGGCAGCGATGGCTACCCCATTCTTGGGATTTTAGTAGAGACAATTACCCCTTTCGTGGCAAGTGTTAGCTGTGGAATGTTTCAAAATCCTTAATAGTCGCGGCAATAATAAGGGAAACCATTTATCGCGGGATAGGTTTTAGAGCTCGTGGATGCGGATAAAAAGTATATACAATGGCTACTTTGTGTTGTTGAAGGGAAGGGGCCTTAGATAAGGAATTTCCAGCCTTCGAGAATTCCTCATCTTGAAATAACGCGAACGAAAGGCGGGCGAAGAGAGGGGCGAAAAAAAGCCCTCGAAAAGGGCCCAGTTCGATAATCGCTTGGGCCGAAAATAAATTACCCTTTAACTTTTCCCAAAGAATTTCCTAAACTATTTATCGAGTGAAGATAGTTTCTTTCTAAAGCGCCCCGCGCGATACGCCGATTTCCCGCCGCCAACGAAACGGAAGATAACCCGCGAAAAGCGGCTCAGTTTGAAGAGCGCCTCCCAAATTTTCCTTTCAAATTTGGTCGCGGGATAGCGTTGTCAATCCTTGGGCGGACAGAATGAGATCCGAGTTGAACGGTCAGCGGCGCCTCGCTTTTCGACTGGCGTGGATAGTGGATTACCGAGGGTAATGGAAAAACATGGCTTTAGTGACCCCGTCGTAAAAGGTCAGATTCCCGGAGATTCCTCCTCAGACTGGGATTTTTCTTTCCGCGACTTCCGTATAATTGCTAGCTATAGCGACTTGGGTCATAGGTCAGCTGACAAATGGCCAGCCCGAATCGCGCCGACAATGAAAGGACGAGTGCGCGCCGGAGTCATCCGCTCCGGTTCAGCCGCTTGACTGACTCCGAATTCGGATCACGGACTCTGTCCGTATCTGGGCCCTCGCGGTAGACCCGCGTTGTCCGACTCATTTACGAGCCTATTTTCATCGGCGGAGACCGTCCCGCTATTACGATAAACTGCCTTATTATAGAGCTTTCTATAAAGCCGCGTAGACTTTTTGACAAGCGAGCTTGGTAGCGTTACCGAATTTCCCTTCCAAATTTTTTACATTACTTCAATATTCTGGATCTAATAAAATTATTATTACCAAAAGATACTGACCGAGTGAAAGATAAAATTCTTTGGTCCGTGCTTCCCTTAATAAGCTTATTAGGTTTTTAAATATGGCCTAATAACAGAGATTAGGAATGCATTAGCAATTTCTACTCACAAACGTTTTGGGTATCGATTTAGCCCCATTAGTTTTGATGGTAAAACTTTATTTATTCGTATTTAAAAGTTTGTGTAGAAAAATGTATTATTTTAAAATTATTAGAAAATGGGAGAAACAATTTTCCTGAGAAGTGGGATTAGGAGAAAGCAATTTAGAAGTGGGATTAATTGGAATAAACCTTGTTTGGGAAAACGGTTTTGGGGATAAATTGGATTAATCCCTTAAATGTAATTAAATCTGTTTAGCCCATCGAGGTATCGCCCACCGGTATATTTTTTACAAAAGGAACTTTGTGTGATCGCGACGCGACGAGTCAAGATAAACCAATTCTAACTGCCGTTTTTGAAAAATATTCGTTTTTATTCATGCTATATAAAGTGAACTATTCCAGTTCATTAACACATTCAATCATGTAACCATTATTCGACGTTTGCCTTACTGTTAAAATAAATGTTGCATCTTGAAATTTGAATCAATGTTCCCGTCGTTTCGAAGTTCTTTTTGTCACGTTTACAAAATCAATATTTATGGTTAGAGGGTTTATTATAATTTGTAAAATAATGAATTTATTTATAAGAATAAAATTTAACTTGACTGGATTTGATAGACGAGCAATATACTCAGCCAAAACAACCATAGCCGCTTGACCTTTGCGCCGTTACTTAACGTGGAATGTTATTCTTATCACTTTATCTATAGGAAAACCTTTCGAAAAGAGGAGATTTCGATCCTTTGATAATTATTGTTTTAGGATAAAAATTAAAATTTGACCGTCATTCAATCCGGCAAAAGTCAACTTTTAAGCTAATGTTTGCTTAAATAATATGGGGTATAAAATTTTTGATGTGAAATAAGCTTCATTTGAAGAAGCAACCACGCTAGACGCGAAACTGATCTTCGGTGGAGGCCTATGCTACTTGGAAACCATCGATTTTTGGGCAGCCTCTAGTGCGGCAAAAACTCGATATATATTTAGTAGAGGAAATGGGAGAAGCGAGAGTTTTTTGGAGAGAGAGAGAGAGAGAGAGAGCTGGAAATTCTCCGGTGACAAAAAGTAGCGGCTGGGTTAGGATGAGTTTCGCAGTTCGTTAAAAACGAGCGAAGCGGGTCTCGGCAGAGTGATGCCGCGCCAGAGTTTCTGGAGCGTATTTTCTTATTTACAATGTTGATGGAAGATGCGGAAAACGAGATGAAAAAGAAGAAACCGGATTTAACTTGATGTGGATCATGGAACGCGGAGACAACTAGCAAACGCGGAGACGTACAACAAAATAAAATTCTATCCTTTTTATTTCCAACGTTACAAAGTTCGCTTTAGTTTTATTTTCTCGTTACGGTTCGCCGTTTCGTCGTGTAAGGAATTAAGGGTCAGTGACTTCACCACCCTTAATGGCATTGATTGTACCGCTCAGTGGTCAACGAGACCCGTTATGTACAAAAAAAATTAATTACTTTTTCTCGAAAAGAAACGAGCTATCTATTTTATTAGCTACAAAATATAAAAGCCCATATTTACATCTAGCTTATTCTTAAAGGGGAACGGTCAAGCTTTAACCAGTTAGATAGCACTATAGCCCATTTAAAACTAAAATTTATGGCGAAAACCGCATCAAAAATATTGAGTGGTTAATTTTTAATAAAATAAAGAAATTTCGGGAAATCGAAAAGCGCGCGTCCGCCGCGACCACTGGTGAGAAGTCGGTGAGACAGAAAAACCACGTAAAAGCGCGCGTTCCAGTTATAAGAGACTTAAGCCTAAATTGCGCGATTTTAAAAGTTAGGATAGTTCGAAAATCGCTCATACGGGGTTAGGGGCGCTGCCGGCAGCCCCTAAGATGGCGGCGAAAATTCAAACCCAAACACCTGGCGTTATTTTTCGTTTCAACTTTTTGGGCCAAAAGCTATTTTTTCAAGACAAAAAAAGGTACGTGTTAGTATATTGAACGTCTTGTTAATATTTTGATACGGAAATAAGGCCATATTTGGAAAAGCTTGGCCGTTCCCCTTTAAACACACTTATAGACTAACGAGTTTTAACCAAGTTGGGAAATTCGGGTGGTTAAAATTTAACATTACTTATTTTGTAATTAGGAATAAAAAATAAAATAAATCACGCTAGATCTTGACTATATACTCAGTTGCAGGTTAAAAAAGGCGCATCCAGTATATATGGCGGGTAGATATTAGCACGAATTTCCTGTAAATTGGCGGTGGGAATTTTTAATTTGGCCTAATTTGGTTGAATTTCTAAGTATACCCGCGCGCGTAAGCCCCTTCCAATGTGCATTTATCCAGAAGTATTCGACTAATCACAACCAGGGCCCCCCAATAATTAATTAACTTAGATAAGATTTAAAAACAGGTGTAATTATTTATTTTTGTTACTTTAGTGAGGCACAACTAAACAAAAATCCGTTTGGCGAGTCCAAGGTAAGTATAGAACGGGTAATGCCAAGATTACCACGTTGACGTACATAAACGGCCGATTTGATGATTTTTTATGACTATAATGTAAAATACGCTATAATGAAGCTTAAAAATAATAATCTACATTAAATATTTATTGATCACTTTGAAATTTTCGCAATAGACATTTCTAAAATGGATTCATATAACACGGGGTAGGTACATTTGTTCAAATTTCAATCTTCCGAACGGTGGAACAAATGTTCGAATTTCATTCGTCCGAACCGCCAAAATAACAAATGTTTCAATTGTTCGAATTGGACAACTGGTTTGTTTCATTCGTCCGAATCGGTAGCATCACTTGTCCGAATTCTGTCGCTAAATTAGTATTTCTTATTGCTGTTTTTTTTTGGTCCGGTTTTTTTTTAGTGCAAGAATTAAAAATAAAAAACCTACATTTTATCCTATTATGTCCATTTTTCCTTTGGCCGATATAGTAAGTGGGAATTGCGTTGAATGTTGTGGATATTTTAGGTTAGGTTAGGTTAGGTTCACGTTAATGTTACTATTTTCTTATATTAGCAATATTTAAAAACAACCAATTCCTAATGTTCGAAAAAACGGACAAACGATTATTCGAACAAATGAAATTCGCCAGTAAAGTTAACATAAATTGAACGACTAAATCACCAACAAAAGTTGTGATAAATTTTTCGGGCAAATGAAATACGTTTTCGGACATACGATCCTGTTTTCCGCCATTCGGACAAATGATCATTCGGACATTTGTACCACCGTTCGGACGAATGAAATTCGAACAAATGTACCCAAATCTATAACACGCGTATTAACCTTTAGGAATCCAATAGTATATAGGTGAAATTCGATATCCCCCCTGCCAGAAATGGGTGCTAGAATCGTTCCGCTAAATGTACTAGATATTTTACCTTCCTTAACCTGAAACTGACAATGTGAGTATATACAATAGCAATATCTGTTTGAATTATTGGAAAAATCTAAACCGATAAAAATATTTCTGTAAAACGTAAAAACAGGAAAGTAAATACTGTTAGCCAGGGGCTGTAGGCATTGAACAAAAACGGGGGAAAATTTATTAGTTTTCCAACTTTCTTCAAAAAAGCTGGTCCGCATAACAGCCCGCGGGATTGGCGTAACAAACAAGAGCGCACCTTGGTCCCAAAAGTTGCGACGAAGAACGATAGGTGTTTGAATCCCCGTAAACCGCGTTCCGTAAATGTTACTCCGAGAGGTTGATATAAAAGACGCGCGAACATTACCGGACACCTCGAGCGTGGATAGAATTAACCTCAGTCACGCTTTAAACCGAACTAGCGGCTGACCCCGTCCGTTCGTATTTTCTTCCATTCCGGTTTTATACGGAGTTATATAGGCCAACCTAAAGAAAACATCACCCCGCAAGAGTTCGGAGATAGAAAAAGGGCGCGACACGGAGAAAGTATAGGAATCCGGAATCCGGCCGCGAGTGCCGAAGACGGATAAAAAAAGCATCTATCCGAGACGGCGAGCTGAGACAGAGAGAGACATTTCAGCTATCTCTTTCCGTGAAAGGAGGCAAAATGATCAGCCCAACAAGAGATACGCCGAGAAAGGAGAGATAGGCTAAAATGAGGTCCGTGGCGAGAGGCAGGGAACTGTCGCTACTTGTCAAGGGAAACATCTTGAAGGAGAAATATCGCCAAGTTATTGAAAAAGAGACAAGTTATACGACGCACTCTCGACGGAAAAATACTCGCGGAGAACTTTTTCGAGAAGCAACTCGCGAATTCCATTTACTCCTTTCTTTACATTTCCCTGTATTACCGTAGTTTAAGAAACGCTATAACACGCAACCGATATTTACCAACGTTAAATCGATATTTACCAACGTTAAATCGATATTTACCAACGTTAAATCGATATTTATCAACCTTAAATCGATATTTTCCAACGTGAAAACGATATGTACCAACGTTAAATCGATATTTACCCACGTTAAATCGATATTTACCATGTTAAGTCGATATTTACCCACGGTGAATCGATATTTACCATGTTAAATCGATATTTACCCACATTAAATTGATATTTAGTAAATATCAATTTAACGTGGGTAAATATTATTTACCCACGTTAAATCGATATTTATCAACATTAAATCGATATTTACCGATATATATGATAAATAAGTTGCATTCCTAGTTTTCTACTTCAATAGAAATTTTAAACACGATATATCAATTATATAGATATTAAAGCGATTCCGGCATTATTGCATAAACCAATACATAGGTTAAAACGATAATCATCAACTTCAATTATACTTAATATCGATAATTCAAATCGATATTAAACCGATATAATAAAACACTAATTATAAACTTTCATTGTGATATCGATATTTCAAGCGGTTTCTCGAATATATCAATATTAAACCGATACGCGTTTGAACCGATAAATAATTAAAAATGTGCAAGTTTCAGCACTTAATTTCCTACTTCAATCTCGGTTCATTTTCTTTCCAAAAGCCACTATCGATAAAGCTGTAATATCAGTACCGATAGTAATTTGATAAATTGTTTATGGCCCAACCTTTTTTTATTACAAGCCATTTGGCAATTTAATATCGCAAACCAGGTTCAACGTTGTCCATTAAGGGATTACAACAAACGAATTATTGGCGAAACGAAGGTTGAACAGCCTCGTAATATTTTGTCTCAAGGAAAAACATTTTTACCGTTATCAAAGAATAAATTTCATTTTGAAAACGTTTCCTCGACTCCGCCCAGACGATCTCCCATTTTAAATCGTTTTGGCGCTCCTCCGCCGCTACATCCATCTACAGGGTGTTTCAAAAGGTGATGCAAAAATGTTAAGGAGTTGTAGGGGGTGAGTTGGGAAGTATGCCTGTTTGTTCCCCATTTTCCTACGAATGAAAAGAGCGCCAGAGAGCTTCCAAGGGTGGCCTACTAGCCCCTGGAAGTAGGCTGCAACAAGCACGGGGATTTTGTAAATATGTTATTGTATTATATATATACTGCTTCTGGTTATCTTATGACTTTAAGTGTTGAATTATAAATTTTTTATTACTTAGCTTTAAAAAATGTAAATTCCTGCGAATCCATTGTATAATGGTTTCCTCCGTGATATAAAACGGATTTGTACCCCAAAAGGAAAATAAATATAGATAGATAGATAGCCAGTTCGAGTACCTTTCCTTTTAGAGACGTTGAGCAGCCAAAGCATTTCCATCCGCTGTAGTCCATACACGAAATGAATATCCGCCAGTTCTTCCGAAGTGAACCCCATTAATGAAGTTTGAAAGTGATAATAAATCGCGGTCCATCACGACTTTAAATTCTGTTTAAGTTTACTTTTTTACGTTGGTTACCTCGATTTGTTTACAAAGTCCTTTTTTACCTATCACACGAATCCAAACTTTAATGTTCGCGTTTCCCCGCTGCTTGGTTAGGCGCTTGTTGCAGCCTACTTCCAGGGGCTAGTAGACCACACTTTGAAGCTCTCTGGCGCTATTTTAACTCATCGTAGGAAAATGGGAAAAACAGGCATACTTCTCAACTCACCCCTACAACTGCTTAAAATTGCGCATACCCTTTTGAAACACCCTGTACATTCTATCCCTTTTTCAGATGGCTGAAACGGAATCTACCGGGACTGTATGAGGGGCTGTTAAGGATCACTGGATAGTGTTGGTCGCGTATATCTACCGCCTCGTAGATATTTGCCTAGTGCCAGTTTTATCCCGTTGAGCTGCGGTAATAAACCAGCGCTATATAGGCACCTCTTTCTTCCCTCGGAGAACAGAGGCAACTATAAAACTATAAAGTAAGCCGAGGGTAGCCGGCCGAAGGTGGTTTTGGACCCCGACTTAAAAGGGAATGGCTTTCGGCGCTGGAATTGGTTTGGAAAGAAGCCCTCTTTCTTTCCCCGAAGAACCACCGGGCCAAAAAAATGGCGATTTTATGCAAGAGCCTTTTTCCGGCTCATTTAAGGGAACCGATTTGGGCGCGCTCTTTTACGCGAGATCGGATAACAAGGGGGTCAGAGATAGACTATTCTCTCTTTCTTCTTAAAGTTACTCCGCCAGTGTTTTCTTTCCTCCATATTGCTTAACGCCGCTATTGTTAGCCGGCCAAATAAAATACGCTTAAGTGGGAATAGCTTCTCCTAAAGAAGAAACGGCCGAGCGAGTCGCCGCCCAATAAAAGGCTCGGTCCCTAACGACAGTGACGAAATTGACCCGTACGGAGTCCATCTTATTAAAGCGAATTCGATCAGTGGGTGACCGCGGTGGCGAGGACATTACGGATCTAGGGACGTCGCGCGCCAAGCCCAATTTAGCCGTACCGGTACAAGTAGTTTGCCGAGACTACGAACTTCAACTTTATTTTGTCAAATTTCTTAGACATTCTCGCGGTCTCTGTTAATGTCCCGGTTTACGGGGAGTTTACTGCAGAGGTAAATGCGCCCCGTTATCTATACACGCGGGAGAATCAAATTCGGGACTAAGTGCTTCGGTGACTAGGGAAACAGCCAAAGAAGTCAAACCTCTCTTACCTTTATTGGTCGAGAGAACTACTTGTAGACTCGCAATATTTCTTTTGGTGTTTCATCCTAACGCGATGGCCGCAATTTTGGCAACTAATCAACTGATTTACCTTCGTTTCTGTATAGTTTTTTTGGTGTAATTCCGTAACGTAGGTTATAAACTCCTCTAAAATATTTTTGACTGGTACAAATAGATGACTTTAATTTTTTTTTTAAATTTAAAAATAAGTTTTTCATCGTTTGGCTAAGATCAAAGTGTAGTATCTTTACGCAACAACAAAATAAGATTTCTTTAAAATTTAATAAGAAAAATTTTCATTGTGCTGGTTAAGTGTCGCGTCAAACATATGCTATTAATTAAACGTGTTTCACCCCGTTCATCATTGAAAATGGGTCGATATATTTGATACATAGTCGCTCAGTAGTTATCGACGTTCTGCTAATGATAGTCTAGGAGTATTAAGTTAGCGGTAATGTCAGTCCATTTTCCATTGATTTTTGAGTCGGGTAACATCTTAGCAGCAGTAGCATGCCAAGATACTAATTTCACTTTGATCTCATTTTTTATACAGGATATCATTTTTAAATCCTTAATAATATTTAAAAATTGAAATCACAAAATCTTTAAAAAACATTATCGAAAAAATAAATAATAAATATATAAATTTTTAAAATAAAATCGGGAAATCTGGTCTGAAATTTCTAATTGGAGTAGCAACAACAAATATTTATACTTTGAATTCGTTTATACTTTGAATTCGTTTATACTTTGAATTCGTTTATACTTGGAATTCGTTTATACTTGGAATTAGTTTATACTTGGAATTCGTTTATACTTGGAATTCGTTTATACTTGGAATTCGTTTATACTTGGAATTCGTTTATACTTGGAATTCGTTTATACTTGGAATTCGTTTATACTTGGAATTCGTTTATACTTGGAATTCGTTTATACTTGGAATTCGTTTATACTTTGAATTCGTTTATACTTTGAATTCGTTTATACTTTGAATTCGTTTATACTTGGAATTCGTTTATACTTGGAATTCGTTTATACTTTGAATTCGTTTATACTTTGAATTCGTTTATACTTTGAATTCGTTTATACTTTGAATTCGTTTATACTTGGAATTCGTTTATACTTGGAATTCGTTTATACTTGGAATTCGTTTATACTTGGAATTCGTTTATACTTGGAATTCGTTTATACTTGGAATTCGTTTATACTTGGAATTCGTTTATATTTTAAATATTCTTTTTTTATTCGCGATCAATAATTCTAAAATAAAAAATGAAAGCTGGAAATGTCTTAGCAACCATATTTTTTTTATCAAAAAGATATCTAACCAAAAACCTTTTTTTAAATCTAGAAAGTTTTAAGCAGGGTAGCTTCAATTTCCCATAAGCGCTCAACCCGCAGGGAAATCAGATGAAATTTGAAACCAATGGGAAAATCCTGTATAATACTTTACCGAGATTGAAAATAACCGGGCCATATTTATTTTAACATTATACTCCTCCGTATTTCGTCAAGATTGATAATAATATTAAAAAATATACCTTTTTCTACTCTACTGTAAAAGATACGCGCTTAAAGGGAAGTTGTAGCGGAGGGTAAGGCGAAGGTAAAGGCTACGCTGATCGCGACGAAACCAACTGGCGTTTATTTCGGCAAAGTTCTCAAAGAATAAATAATGTTAGAATAAATAACACGAAACCCCTCTTGGAAAGCAAATTGAGTTAAAGACAAAACCCGACCATTCCTCCTTTACTCGGGGGCGTTGCGAGGAGGGGATTAGATATTTACCGACTCGAGCCAGGCGGAGATGTCGGTGGACACCTTTGAAGTTTCAAACCCAAAGGGAAAATTTTTTTAGCATTCAGAACGGGCGGTATGTTTGTGTATTAAAAAATAGCCACTAAAGTTTCGATTTTCAGCTAGACTTAGATTTACAAAGACAAACACAGAACAGCTCCCTTGTCTCAGCTCAAACTTCCACGGGAAGATCATTTTCCATTTACTTTTTTCATAAAGGAAATAAAAGAAAGGGATATTTTCCTTCAAATACTCTTTATCGTATTTAGAAACTGTATGGCTGTATGTAGATTCAAAAGTAACATAATAATACATTTAACCGTAAGTATGGCAAATTATAATGGTTATATCTTACGCTTTAAAGTCAAAACACTCAATATGTAGATTCAAAAGTAACATAGTAATAAATTTAACCGTAAGTATGGCGAATTATAATGGTTATATCTTACGTCGCAAAGTCTAAACCCTCAATATGTAGATTCAAAAGTAACATAATAATAAATTTAACCGTAAGTATGGCAAATTATAATGGTTATATCTCACGTCGCAAAGTCTAAACACTCAATATGTAGATTCAAAAGTAGCATAATAATAAATTTAACCGTAAGTATGACCATAGGTTATGGCTCCGTGTTCTGTTTTCCGCATCTCAAGTAGCTTGTAACTTATGGAATTTTTTTTTTTACTTTTGGTATAGCAATTGTAGCCTTGTCCGTGAATTATTTCTCTTAGTAAAACCGTTTTTCGACAGTGACAAAATAGTAAAAAAAAAAAAATAATAATCAGCTAAGCTAATACCCGTGCCACCACCTTAGGCCCAAGTGCTCAAGCGACTTTTAATGCCAATAATTCAGGTGCCCGGTAGGTGGCAAGCCCTTCGTGCCACGCTAGCAAAAAGCTCCCTACACTCACTTTTACCGTTTATCTCAACAGAATTAGCAACTCTATAATCCGGAAAGTAAGTAGTCTTTGTAGATTACTTTTTCCAATTGTTCAGCCAAATTCAAATTCAGCACATCCCGTCATTTTTGAGAAATACTAGGTTGATGTTGATAATCTCAACGCAAAATGATATTAAAGCGCGAATTCCAAAATTAAACCAAATGTCATTTAATAAATATCAGTTAATATGGGCCAAAATTTAAACATAAAGTAATTTGAATTCATTGTTATCCAACTGACAAAAGGTGAACAGATTTCATAAACTCACAGTTATAGAGATTACATATCCCCGGTTAAATTCCTTTAGAAATTTTAACGACTTCCACATAGTTATATACTTATAAACGTATAAGTCATATAACTGTTTGGCTAAATACATCTTATGAGTTGAATTATGGTAGATCAATTCAGATCGGTTATTTAGGATAATAAAAAAATGAGCCAGTTCAGCGAACAGGCAAAACTCGGCTTCTCACGAGCATTTGGAAAGCTATCCTGTTGGAAACGTCGGCAGCTCTAGACGCTGTAATATTTGTCAATTTCTTATTTGTCCATCGCGGAGTTAATACAGCGAGATTAAATGTCAAATGGAAATCAAAAATCTCTATTTTCCCAAATCTCGAATTCCATTCTAGAGTCAGAAGCGTAGCAAATGGCATTATTAGCTCTAGGATTCTAGGGAACATTTTTCTAGATCACATACACTCCGAGAGCGAAATATTTATTCCCCCCCCCCCACCACCGTGAAAATAAAACCCGAAGAAAAGAGGAGACTAACAAAACCGAAATCTTGTTTTCCAAGAAAAGAACTCGACACAAAAAGGGAACGAAAGATTTGATATTTCGGTAGGACCCCCTCCCCCTCGTATCCTTCCAATCTAATTTATTTCGCTAGGAAATGGAGGGGGGGGGGGTGAAATCGGGAAGCGATATCATACCGAGGAAGTGGGGGGGAGTTCTTTTTTAAATTAACTTAGCTTTCTGTCACCGAAATTCCAGGAAAAAAATTCGAAAAATAAAAAAAATCGATTTATCTAAGCTCGGAAGGCGGCATAAGGAATATATTGGATCAACTAATAATATGAAACATTAAAAGTTACATCGGGTTCAGTCAAGGATTAATAACCAAATATTAATTAACTATGCATAATAACAAAAGTAAATAATATTATTCTATACTCAGTTGCTGGTTTAGAATGCAAAATAGCTCGTACATTTCCGGTATTTCGAATTTAACCTATTTTCTGTGGAATTCCTAAAAGTTCCTACGCGTGTTATATGAATCCATTTTAGAAATGCCTATTTCGTAAATTTCAAAGTGATCAATAAATATTTAATGTTGATAATTATTTTTAAGCTTCATTATAGCGTATTTTTAGTATTATCTTCATAAAAAATCATAAACTTACTCGTTAATGTTGTCAACGTGGTAATCTCGGCAATACCCGTTCTATACGTACCCTGGACTCGCCAAACGGAATTATTTTAGGTATGCCTCACTTGTAGTACTAAAAATAAATCATTACAACGGTTTTTAAATCTTATCTATATTAATTAATTAATTAATTATCACTTTGAAATATAACGCAATAGACGGTATTTTCCAAAATTATACAACGTGTGCGGGTATACATAGAAATTCAACCGTAAACAGGCCAAATTCCAAATTCCCGCCACCAATTTACAGGAAATTCGTGCTAGTTTTTACCCGCCTAATGTATTACATATTTTGCCTTTCGTAACCTGCAACTGAGTATAGGAAAGAATTATTCATTTATCTATACTGTTAATGTTAATTTTTATACGTGTAGCTTCGAAAAGTTTCTCTTCTCACCCAAAATACAATAAAGATTAGTGCTTGCTAGTCTTACAAAGGAGACATCCCGAAGTGTAACCCACCGATTTTGTTCAAACTCGGGGGATTGGTAGACCTTCGTGTATCATAAAAAATCCTAAAGGGAATTTATTCAATGGGCAACCGTTTTGCCATGGCAACGAAAAATGTTTTTGACAACACAAAATATTAAATTTTCCCATTGAAAATAACATGGTATTTTGACCTCAAATTGATCAAAAGTTGATCAGTTTGATGTTTTTTTTGTCAATTTTTATCTACTTTTTCTATTTTTGGCATTTTCGAATTTTTGAAATTTGTTAAAATTTTTCACAGGGGGGGGGGGGGGGGCTAGGAATCGGTTAGAATCCCATGTTATTTTCAATGGGAAAATTTATTTTTTTTGTTGTCAAAAACATTTTTCGTTTCCATGGCAAAACGGTTGCCCATTGAATAAATTCCCTTTAGGATTTTTCATGATACATGAAGGTCTACCAATCCCCCGAGTTTAAACAAAATCGGTGGGTTACACTTCGGGATGTGTCCTTGTTAGTCAGATATAACCATTATTTAAATCTTACGAAGCTACGTGTTTCACTATTTCTTAATCTCTCTAGTAGGAAATAGATGATATAATTCTGATTTATTTAAAATCCAATTTGTAACTGAAAAGATCTCATTTTTGACGCTATTTCTTCGGAGAAGTTTGGGTGTCGAATACGTAATAACCGCGAAGAGTCGGATATAAAATGAGAGGATATGTTTGAGATGTGAGAAAAACTTTTTGGAATTCCCCAAGTTGACATATTCCCTTAATAAGACTTTCCAGAAAATAAACGGGCGAATGGTGGTTCCAAATATGACATTTGTCGGAATGCGTGTAAAAAAGTCATTTGTATACGGTGGTTTCGCGAGAAATTTGGTCAAGAGAGCCAAAACTAGGCCTTGTAAATATACCGAGTACCTCGGATCATAAAACTACCCGGAGTCGTAATATATACCGAAAACCGTTTCAGCCGAGGATTTTAATGGAATTTATGTTATTTTCCCGAAAAATATACTTGTAAAGTAATGTTGTAATATTACGCTCGTCTAAAGAACTTCCAAACTCTGACAAAAAGACATAAACCGAATCAGCAGAGTAATAAGAACTTTGTCTATCAAAAGTTTCCCCCGAGTTAGACTCTCTTGAAGAATTATTTATACCAGCGCAACTGTTTTTTGGTGTTCGAATCAAAGATTACTTTCGTCAAGGGCTCCAACATTCGTAAATATCCCGTACATTAACAGAGAAAAATTATTTTAGAAATCTTGAAATAAAGTTGAAAATTCCGAAATCTGGGCGAAAATCAGTTCCAAAATCCTGAAAACAGTTTAAAAAAACCAGAAATCAACACAAAGGCTGCTCAGATATCTCAAAATCAGGTTCTGAGATTCAAAATTTACAAATGTCAGATTTATGATACGTTTGCGAGTAACTGAGCCAAATAATTGTTTTCTGGATCGATTTTTCCAATTTGGACTGCGGCTTTGTTTAGCGTTAGCGTATAGACGATGACAATGGAGCAAAATCAAGTTAAAATTATTCATCGTTTTGTGTTACAATGGGTACGTACAGTAAAGCAAATCTGGGAAAAATCGGTTTTACCTTGATGTTTGCTTGATGAGCACTTGACGTCATAGTGACGTAGGAAGTTACTGAACGGTGTTATTTTTAGTAAGCGCTGTTTTTAAAGATGGCGGTGATAAATTTACGGAGCCCAAAAATCAGAGGAAGCGAAAAATATTATTTTCAATAATTAATGAGTTGATAAATGACGAAATTGTTGACGACAATATTCTTTATTGTTGCAACGGCCATTGCAGTAACTGAGGAATATCAATGAAATGATATGCGTGTGACCAAATCAGTAGAATTGTTGATTAAAACTTCAGTTGTATTATTTTAACTCCTCCGCTAGCTAAAATGTAAACACCGCGTAAACTAAACACCGACGCGTTTGACGTCAAGACATGCTCGTGAACTTAGCTCGTGCGAGCAATGCGCGCTTTTGTATTAACCTTATGTTTTTCCGCTGAGTGGATCTGCGGATACCTCTGATTTTATAGCGATTCAGAAGCTGAATTACCAAATTTGGAGCGTATAAATGTATTTATTAATTAAATTGGGGAGTCAACTTTTAAAACGAAAATAAGGCTATATTTGAAAAACCTTTTAGACCAACTATAGGTAGGTTTCGAATGTCTTCATAACATAGACTCAGTGCTTAGGATGATAGGATAATCGATAATGGATGAGAGATGAAGGTAAAGAAATGAAAATATGGCTTTTGCCGGTTTTATACCCCCAAGATATGACTTTTAGGTCTGTTTTTATGGATGATGAAGATCGTAAACACGTCCACGATTACCACCTAAATACTTTACCCTCTCCGCCGCCTTTATATTAGAATATCTCTATATAGATATATACATATACTCAATATATATATTCAAGGTCAACGTATATTGGCTTTTCTACAGGGAAAATACCGTGTATCCAATTACCATTCTGCTTGGTCAATAACAGTACAACCATTTTAAAATGTTACACTTTTCCAATATAAAAGTAAAAATAAAGCTGACCTCAGATCTCAAACATTATCGAAACTGGCTTATTGAAAATAATTAATAAACTCGCCGCCATCTGTCGACTTTAAAAATAACTATTAAAGGGAATATAACCTGCAATGCAATCTTTACGGAAGACCCCTTCAATTTTTCAAATTACCCTGTACAGTGGCGCCAAACATTTTTAAAGCCAAAGGCAAGAGCGGCCAGACCTGCAAACGTTAGTGTTCCACTCTAAATACGTGAGGTTATATTCCCTTTAACAAAGCGGAAATCGATAATAATAAAGATGATAAAAATCAGCTACGGCCCAAGTCATCCAACGACTTCTAATACAATTAATTCAGGTGACCGAGTTACAATGTTTAAGAGGGTGGTTACAAGCTCTGCATGCCACCAGGTCCCTACGCAACTATAACCGTTAACTTCCACAAGTTTTTATGAATAAGGGAAAACCCCTTTATCAATTGTGGAGATAACTCGTAAACTCTACTCGGAAGGAGTTGTTCCGAGTTTTCACCCAGTGCCACAAGCTGGGATCGAACCCAGCTCCTCTTGCTACGAGGCGAAAGTGCAATTCTTTCAGGTATTTCTCCTCTTGCAAGTGAAAAAAAAATTTGCAAAACTTTGTTTGAAAACCGAATTGTTTAACAAAATGGGGCTAATCTTAAAGTTGATGTCATTGGTCACTGAATGTATGACGTCAAATTCCTTTTTAGTTAAAAAAACACGTTATTTTTTATTGTGCTAAGGAACTAATCAACATTTAGTCAGATTAATTTTCCTTTAGAAATATTTAGTATACTATAAACGCAATAAAGAGTTTTTCCAACTGCTAATATTCATACCACTGCCAAGTTCTGATTATTAGAACTAATCAACATTTGCGTAATCTCGAAAGCGGCATGATATCGTATCGATCTATTTAGTGAAACCGAAAATGGGGACAACTAACCAACCGTGATCTCCCACCAAGAGGGTTATCCTAGAGGTAACCTGACATTTTGCAGAAGGTTTATTTCACGATCCCCCTCCTTTGACGGCGACTGTCAGTAAAACCGGCTATAGAGGTTCACCTTGTATTAATCAAATTCAATTATCGTACGTAGATAAGCCGAGCGAGTTTAGCGCGCATTTCTAACGTACAGTCGAGCATCTCGCCGCTATAATTATTAAATTCTCGCCGTCTTCATCCGTAGCTTGTTTACACCAGATTCGCGGCATAGCCTGTTCTTCCGTCCCTTTGGTTAAAATTAAAGGTCGACGTGGTGAATAAGACCAAACTTTCTCGATTTTAACGAGCTTAAAGAGAAGGTTGATATAGTGGCCTGGTTTCTCCGAGTAAATTGGCTTCCTACTCTCCTAAAAATTATCTTCATTACGTTCTAAGTCAAAGACTTCGTAAGACCACGTCGACGCTGTTTGTACCGAATTAACGAACGGCGACAAACTTTGAAAGCTTTAAATTAAATTTAGCGAAGAGAGACTGATAGTCTCCGCGATAATCTGTTCGTCAACATTCCCCAACGCGTATAGAAGACTTTGGCCCAGCTTTCCCTAGAATATATAGGAAGCTTTGCTCTCTACGCGTTAAGGAATTGCCAAGAGCTTTAATTTTCTAATTTGATATCGATCAATTCGCATTTCCAAATCACAAAGGACTGTTTTTTTTTTAAATAGACGAATTTCAATATTACCATCATCGCCTAATATCGCCTTTAAGGGGGAAGAATACAGTAAAAGCCTCTTTTTCGTTAAAGCTGAGCGTTTCTGTTTTAACAATTTCATAATTGAATTATATTTTTCTTATTAGGCTGAACCTTCCTCTAGTGCTTAAAATAATTTTGATAATTCTAATAGTTAACGAGATATAAGGTCTTAAGTAAAGGGTAGTTTGGGCACTTGCCCAATTTGTTTAGCTCCGGGGTCCGAATTGAAACGTAATAACTTAATTACTTTAAAATTTAAAATTGTAAAGAGGCCGTCATAATGTTATTTTCTTTACGCGCGTAAAAACGGTTGAACGTTTCAAAGCTGAGAAACGCGTCGTTGCGCGCGCCAGTGGAAAACAAGCTTAAGACGTAATGCTTGTTTTCCACTGGCGCGCGCTAGGACGCGTTTCTCAGCTTTGAAACGTTCAAACGTTTTTACGCGCGTAAAGAAAATAACATTATGACGCGCGCTAGTGGAAAACAAGCTTAACATGACATTTCAAATTCATTGGCTCGAAATTTTGACGCGAAAAGAATGCGTCGTCATGGTAACAAATAGGCGATCTTGATTTAAAAACCTCAATGTGTTATCGTACTTAATATTTTGAAGTAATTATAACGTTCTTCGTGAAAGAAGTGTAGTGATACCTAATTTCAGGTATTTCTTAGTTTATAAAAGAGATAATCAGGTAAGCTAATAATATAATAACCATGACTAGGCTTAATGACGAGTTTTCGCCGAATTAGGGTAGCGAGGCGCGAGAGTTTTTCTCGTGAGTTTTCCCGCTTTAAGACACGCCCGTTTCTACGAGCTTCATCACGGCCGTAAAAATCTTAGTTAGACATTCCAAGTGTATACCTTTATAGTTTCCTGCTACTATTAATTAGGAAAATAACAGTTACAAGTACTTTTCTTTAGGCTTTTAATACTTTTTCTATCGATTTTACGTTCGCTCCTGGTAGGTAACTTAGTGTTGAACACCGGTGTGCAGCGGTTGGAACACTTCTACAGGCGTTTTGACCTATTTTTCATCTACACTTTCATTCCTTAATCGTAAACGTTAACGAATTATAAATGTTTAAAGGCTGGTTCACACGGGCAGCGTTTTCCTAGTTTTCTCTATTTCCATATTTTACCGCCTTTTCCCGTTGTTGTGGCGCACAGGAAAACGATTGTGCACACGGACAAAATTAAAATATCTTTTATTCACGGTTTTTTAAGCACTTTGAGCTCGACCAATCACCGAGCGTTACGTTCTCACGTGATATAAAGAGCGAATTTGAAAGTCTTTAAATGTAGGCTTACGAATTTTTGCGTTTATCACGTGACGGCATAATACTCGCTGATTGGTCGAGCCCAACGCGCCTCAAAAAAAGGTCGTCCGTTTTCTCTTTTACCGGCAGCGCTCGCGGCGGTAAAATTAAGAAAATTTTGTCCATGTGAACAGTCGTTTTCCCGTGCATTAGAACAACGGCAAAAAGGTGGTAAAGCTAGAAAATAGAGAAAACCAGGACAACACCGCCTGTGTGAACCAGCCTTAAGAATGACGTAAAATTGGCATTAAATAAGGTAAACACGAGATTTTTGAAAGAGTGTATCGAAAGCGTATTACCTCGAGGATTAGGCACGTGTTTTTTGAAATTAGAGACGCGTAAATAGAGAACGAATAGCGATTTGGAACTACAGACGACGCCTCTTCTCGTTCTGGGTAGTTTAGTGGCCATCAACTCGGTGCCGAATCAAGTAAGGTTAATTAGCAGGCGGCCAAGTTCAATAGCTGCATCAGCAGAGAGTAAGGCAGGGAAGCGGCTTAATGACTGAGATCGCACCTAATTGAAGCGATAACGGCGAAGGGAGAGCCAACCTCGCCCACATCGGATCCTGGAGAGATCCGCAAAGAGGAGGGTTGCTCTAATTTGGGGGTCGAAAGAGGCTTAATTAGAGAAAGAGGGAGACTCCCTTTTAACTATCGGCTTAAATAACAACGACTCATTAAACTATGGAGTTTCCCCAACTGCACTCGAGATAGAACTTATTAGGCTATATCGCTATCTCGGCGCGAATACGCGCTAACTTTGGTTTTAGCGAAATCGAGTGTATAAGAAAATATGCCTTTATTTTGGATAGCCGGTTGAAATTAATGAAGGAGGAACAGATATTAAAGGTGAACTGTCACCACCCTAAATGGATAGAGGACGTCTGAAAATGGTTATACAAAACATTTCATGTTAATATTTCCAGTATTTGATTTATTATAAGCAACCAAATTTCGTGTTTTATCCCCCCCCCCCGACTCGAGAATCTCAGAACCGCTTGGTTGAACCTACCTGCAGCGCCATCTCGTGAACGAAACATTTTTTTCCCCGGTTTTATCTTTTTTCGGTCGGAACTGCCGTCTGCTACGACATTCTCCTTGCCTTTTTAACCTAGTTAAATTGGTAGATTGTAGTTAATCGTGTTTTTAATATGCCTTACACGTCACCCTTTCTCAAATTTTTGCCGCTTCATTCTTTTGGCGCTGCACGTAGGTTCAACCGCGATTTCTGAAATTTTTGAAGCCGTTTGATGTAGGTTACGGAAAAAGTAGCGTAACTTTTTAAATATTTTTCCAATAACTATAAAATTTCAGGGACATAATTATTAATATATTTTCTATCTTTCTGTAAAAAAACCTCGTAAATTAATAATGAACTTTTATTTTATCATCATGTTCAGAAATTTATCGGTGCAAAATATATTGCAAATTGAAGTTAAGATATTTGTTTTTTAGTAAAAAATTAATTTTCTATATTTATGAAGTTATTAATTTTGCAATATTTTTTGTAAAGAAAATAAATAAACTTTTCCCGCATTCTCAGTATAAAGAAACAACGCGGCTATAAGCTTACTTGAAGAATTTCTAAACGTAAAACCATCTCAAATCAAACATTTATAGTTACGAAATGTTTGCTCTGACGTAGCGCCAGTTCGATCGCTGAATATTCTAAACAAACATTACAAATGAAAAGGGATAATTGGAGTTTAATAGCAAATACATAAAGACAACCGTATTGATTCAAAGGGAAACTAATATCCCCATACCAACGGTATCCTTTTGTGGAAAAAAACAAAAAAAGATATAAGGGTAAATATATCGAATTTGAAAGAAGATGATATGTTTGCCTAGGGCTTATTATTTCTTATTATTTGAGACGCTCTAAGCCTCGGGGGTTCTGTCTGGAAATGGGATCATATTTACGCTCTCGTCGACGAGAGCGAGAGATGGATAGAAGAGCGAGAGATGGATAGAAGAGCGAGAGATGGATAGAAGAGCGAGAGATGGATAGAAGAGCGAGAGATGGATAGAAGAGCGAGAGATGGATAGAAGAGCGAGAGATGGATAGAAGAGCGAGAGATGGATAGAAGAGCGAGAGATGGATAGAAGAGCGAGAGATGGATAGAAGAGCGAGAGATGGATAGAAGAGCGAGTGATGGAGAAAATCCCGAAGTGGTCGGATTTGGCTAAATACTCTCTTTTACAGCCTTTCCATCTCCGTGATGATACGTGTTGTAATTGAAGAAGGCCAGCTTAAAGAGATATATAGAAAAGAGAGAGGTTCAGAACGCCAAAAGTACGTCTAGAGAAAGCTTCGAACGTACGGGGCTTTTTCGCGGGCTTGTCCGAAGCCTAACACGCGTAAAGCTAGGAGACGGTAGGCTTAGATATTGCCTGAATATAGAACCAAAACGGTTTGACGCTTTTGGCGTGCCTTCGCCTCTCCATCGGCGAGGCGAAGGAGAGTCGGTGCGGACGGGTCTTATACAAAAGGGAGCCGGAATTCGGCTAAAGCGGCACAAGTGCTGAATAAATAATCCCGCGGCAGCACCAAAGTCAAGCGCCACTATTGCCAAAAAGCCGGCCAAACGCCTTTGGAGGACGCGTCTCGTACCCGTTCCTAGCCTTTCGCTCTAATACCGGGTTGGCAGCTACTCCAATATAGATACGAGGATTATTACTCTTGAGACTACACTTATCCGTTCCGTCATCCTCTCATAAACTCCCAGCAGATGAAGTTCACCCCTCTACTATACATACTCACTCTCGTCTATATATTTAATATTATCTCCATCTATGGCTATCAACGTACTCCCCTCACTCCATCTGGTGGTGGTATAACGTGTCTCGACTCCATTTGCGGAGACGTCTACCGCTGCCCTACCCTGCCAAGGCGCCTCACTTTGAACGGAGCGCCTCCATTTTATCAAGAACTTATTTAGCCTACTACAAACGTGCACGGATGGAAGAACTACTTCGCAGATCAGACTGAAAATCGAAATTCAAATCGAAAAAGTAACTTGGACTAGGTTTAAAGTATTTTTTAATGACGCAATATTTAAGGGTCTACCAACTATTTCGATATGTATGAAGCCCAGTTCACACTATACAATTAATTGGGCCACTTAATTGAAACTAACTAATTGTAAGCAAAAAAATTGAATAGTGTGAACAGAAAAATTGTAACCATTGTTCCAACTTTTTCTGTTCACACTGTACAATTTTCTCGCTTACAATTAGTTGGTTTCAATTTAGTGGCCCAATTAATTGTATAGTGTGAACTGGGCTTTATACATTAAATTAATTAAATCATTAAAATTCAGCTTTTATGAAAGTTGCCCCAACTAAATTGAGAGTTAGATCGAACCTTTCGGTAACTAATTACACAAATTATCTCTGTAAGATTTTGATTCTACACTTTTGAAAATTTTGTGTGGTTTTTGACCCAATATGAGTTCTTTTTTAACCCAAATCTGGGTCAGTATTTAACCAACACAAATTTTTGTTATTTTTTTGATTACCCAGGAAAGGGTTGTTTTTGAACCCAATGCTGGGTCAGTATTTAACCAACCCAAATTTTTGGTAATTTTTTTCACAACCCAGTAAAGGGTTGTTTTTGTAACCCAAATTTTGGGTAACTTTTTTCACAACCCAGTAAAGGGTGGTTTTCGTAACCCAAATTTTCGTCAACTTTTATTCTAACTGAGCCATGGGTTAAAAAGTAGCCCAAAATATGGTTAAAAATTATTATGGGTTGAATGGAATTCAATGATTGAATTAGCCAAAATAAACAGCCCATATAAATTGGTGTGTTTGTCTGTCCTGCACTTCTCTGATTACGGAGCGACTACAGAATGATTACGCAACAATTACAAAGTCAATTTTCGATCCACAAAACTGTCCATGCAAAATAGTAGGCATAGACCTTGGTAGGCCTAAGGTGGTGCCTTGGGTATTAGCCCAGCAAAAAAAAAATGTAAACGCTAAATTTTGGTAAAACTATATAAAAATCAATATCATGCGAAAGGCCCTACGCGGTAATTAAAACTAAATATTTCAAATAGTTACCTTTATTTGTAAGTTTTGATCAACTTTCATATTGGGTTATAACTATAACTAAATATTTTGGGCTGAAAATAGCCGAGCCAAAACATACCCAAAATAACGTGGAAAATGTAAAAACTAGAATAACGTGGAATCGGAATATCGTGGAAACTGAATAACGTGGAAAATGTAAAAACTAGAATAACGTTGAATCGGAATATCGTGGAAACTGAATAACGTGGAAAATGTTAAAACTAGAATAACGTGGAATCGGAATATCGTGGAAACTGAATAACGTGGAAAATGTAAAAACTAGAATAACGTGGAATCGGAATATCGTGGAAACTGAATAACGTAGAAAATGTAAAAACTAGAATATCGTGGAAAATGTAAAAACTGGAATAACGTGGAATCAAAAGTAGTATAAGATCCAAAAGTGTGTCAGCTGTACCTTCGCGCCTATTAAAATTTCTAGTGAGACCTAGTCGCACTATAGACTACATAACGTACTAGTTCGATTTACTCGCCCGTAGACATACGTTCTAAAACGCCTCACTCGGCGGCGCTGGAGTACCTCGAGTTTTTATGACGTAATTTCCGACCCCTTCGTTTCCCCTTTTTACTTTGTGACAAACTCTCATTAACTACTATACCGTTCTGACACACTTTTGGGTCTTATGCTACTTTTGGTGGAATCGGAATATCGTGGAAACTGAATAACGTGGAAAATGTAAAAACTAGAATAACGTGGGAAATGTTAAAACTGAAATAACGTGGAATCAGAATAACGTGCAAACTGTAATAACGTGGAAAATGTAAAAACTGGAATAACGTGGAAACTGAATAACGTGGAAAATGTTAAAACTGGAATAACGTGGAATCGGAATAACGTGGAATTGGAATAACGCGGAACTGGAATAACAGGGAAAGTACCAAGACTGGAATAACGTGGGAAGTACAAAAACCGGAATAACATGGAGAGTATAATTAAAAACGTTACGGTTACGATTTCAGAAGATACCATTTCAGTAGGGACTATCTCACAATCTAACACCATGATTAGCTAGAGGGAGCGGCCGCCCGCCGATAGTGAAAATTTTGGTAGATTGAGTTATATCTCCCTGGAATGTTCTACTTTATTTTGTTTCTACATTATTCCAGTTTTGGTATTTTCCACGTTATTTTAGTTTTGCTCCTTTCCACGTTATTCCAATTTTGGTCCTTTCCACGTTATTCCAGTTTTTAAATTTTCCACGTTATTCCGATTCCACGTTATTCTAGTTTTAACATTTTCCACGTAATTCAGTTTCCACGTTATTCCAATTCCATGTTATTCTAGTTTTAACATTTTCCACGTAATTCAGTTTCCACGTTATTCTAGTGGCCCCATCTTTTCTACGTTATTTAGGCGCCCCAAATAATCTAAACGTTTTAACTATACGGATATCATCTTGTAAACAGTTCAAAAAGCCGCGTTTAAATGGGCTAATCTGGATCATCATCTTTTATCGGCTTTGGAAATTTTACTATTTTATTTCATGTTTACGAGGATAAACAATGGCTTGGAATTTGATCTAGGATAATTGGCTTGGGTAAGATTGTGTCCTTTAATTCACCAGTGTCAATCGCGATTTTTAATGGTCCCTTTAATTAATATAATATTAGTAATGTCAACGACATTTAATTTTAATTTAATTTCATTTAATTTTATTAAATTAAATTAAGTTAAAATAAAATTAAGTCAAAATAAAGATATGGTGAATGGTTTTACGTAATTCGTTTCTGTTTTTCGCGAAATTTTATTTCTGTTTTTAATTTAGTAAAGAAGGTTTATAATTATGGAAGAGTTCTTGCCTCAGCACCGTTTGGAAAGTTTATATTACGTAAGAGCTCCCCCTTCAGGAAGAAAAGAGAACGAGGGTTTGTCCGACCTCCGGTTTCCTTTAGAAGATCTCCAGACTAAACAAATCATTTGGTAAATACGAAGTGAAGTTGGAGTAAAAAGTAATTTTAAAGTGGCGCCGCGTCGTAATCAAAATTCAACACTAAAAGAGAGAGAGAGAGAGAGAGAGAGAGAGAGAGAGAGAGAGAGAGAGAGAGAGAGAGAGAGAGAGAGAGAGAGAGAGAGAGAGAGAGAGAGAGAGAGAGAGAGAGAGAGAGATGGGTGAAGAGTGGCGGAAGAGGCGAGATTTGGACGGAGGGTTTAGTTTTCTTAATTGGATCAGAGCTATTTCCAATTAGGGTCCCTCCTCGCGCGATTTCGAGAGAGTCAAGGCGGCCAGTCGGAGCAACGAAGTCACGTCGGGACTGTGAGGTTAAAAGAGCCAGTGACCGTGGGAGAATGCTCCTGACAAAGCTTAATGAAAATGGGCAGCCACCTGTTTTCGGGCGGCGAGTTGGAAGAGGCGGAGTCGGAAGATCCTGGATTAGCATTTTTATGGAAAAACGTGTCAAACTCGAGACGGGCCAAGGTGCCCTCTTCTCCCTCCTTCCACCCAAATGATCCGGAAAGACAACCTCATCGATTAGAGTCACGCCGAAACCCATTTGCTCATATATCGCCAATTTAGGGCCGCTCTACTCTTTATAAAACTAGGGTTTAGTGCAGTGGTGTCTTCCGCCATCTTTGTTTGTGTCAAGAGTAGAGATACGAATCGGTAATTTACCATGATAATTTACGCGGTAAATTACCAGGGTAACAGTAATTTACAATTTTCTCAGGTAAATTACGAAAATGGTAATTACCCTGGGAATATGATGATACTGATAATGCATCTCAAAAAGAAGATAATTAAATATTTTTGGGCATTTATAACCTATTGTGGTAATTTATAAAATGTATAATATAATTCCTTGTTTTAATCGTAAAAAAAAACCTTTTTTATAAAAAATTACGGTAATTTACCGCAACACAGTAAATTACGGTAATTTAAGAACTCTAGTCAAAAGGCTTTTAAGATAATTAAAAAATTAGTTGGGATTCCGCCAGAATTAGGTGGATAATATAGGATTCCATAGCGAAAAAAATTGGTTCAGTTAAAGGTATGCTAGTCAACCTTTTCCGAGAAATCTAGCGGTAGTTATCGCGTAAAAACCAAACCCTTACAAAATATATTTCGAATATTATCTCGGTTAAGAGAATAGGCGTTTTTATAAAATAAGCTACGCTTCCTGAATTGGCTTATTCTTTAATTTCGAAATCAATTTGATCCAAGGAAAATAATAAAAAAGCTTATTACTAAATTTGAAAAAAGGCTTTATACAAAAATACAATTGCTTTATTTACGGTATCAAAAAGTAGGCTATAAATAAAGCTTAGTTCTTCTCGTAAAATATTATTGCAATTTTTAATTTTTTTCCATATTGTTCTTAATATCGATTTCAGTGAAGGTGCTATGAACTGACAATTGTGAGTAGGGTTATTGAAAAGATGTTTCACATCAAATGAACAAAACGGCGATAAATTATAAATAAAAATATAGTTTAAATTTCATATTTATGCAAATACTGACTTTAAAGTCATCTTCATTTAATAAGATTTAAAAAAAGGAACGTGAAATGTTGATAGGGGTAATTTCAGAGCTATAAATTTGACCAAGACCTTGAGTGTAATGTTAATTTTTAGAGTGGTATTTGATTGGAATGAAACTTGATTCTCAAAATTTTAAACGCTTTTAAAGCATCTAATGTTTGCTGTCTATACGTTTTAGGGTTGAAAGAGTAAACTTCAAGTCTGAGAATAGGCGGAAAAAGAACCACCTAATTATTTTTAGTCCGAAAAACCTAACGTTTATCACAAAATAGGCCTTTATATAAAGTAACTTCGTCTTCTTGTTTTATTGTAGCTCTTACGTCACAATCTCTTTCATTTAGAAATCTAAGTACCCCTGCTGGAGTCGACAGAGGAATTTCGGATTTTCTAGCTCGCGTACAAATCACGTTTGCTCTGTATAGAGCTAATACCCAAGGCACCACCTTCGACCACATAAGCAATGTTGCTTGCGCGTGATCAATACTATAATAAAGCTTTGTTTTGTGACTCGTCATCAACATTTTAACTCGTTTAAATTTTTACAAATAGTACAATTAACGTTGCTTTCGAAATGGAATGCAATCACAGAAGCGGGAAGTGTAATATCGTAGCCCTGATTTCGAAATCCGCGGAAAGAAGACCAATTAAGATCAAAGCGCGTGATCAATTGACGCGCTTCGACGCCGCTCGTAAATATTTTTCGGCTTAGCCCATTCGAGCGCGTATCTGATCCCTTTTAACACGATGAGTCGTCGCGAATTTCAACGGGTTGGCGGTAAAGGAATCTCGCTTTCATCGGGAATTTAAAGCAACTCGAAATTGCGAGAAATGACGCCAGACGCGCAACGAATTTCCGGGGTATTATATCGCTCGTGGCTTCGAAAGAGAAGGCTCGGTTTCGCTCCAGCGAGCGCGCCAAATCTCACCTTTTGTTCGGCCAAAGAGAACTTCTAATCTAGACGAAGGTGTTGCCTCCCCACATCCACCACCCCGAGAAAAGTCAGACGAATCTTTCCCTTCATATCTCGCGAAGGAGAAACGCTCCCCCAAAGCGAAAACGTTGTAAGTGATCTTAAAGGCTGGTTTTCACTAGGACAGAAACGGAACGACGGCGACGGCGGACGCAAAAATATTGTATTAGGCCTAACGGGAATTTTTTGCGTCGAAGCTAACCGTCGTGGCGTTTTTGGACTAGTGAAAACTAGCCCTTACTCGCGGTATCTCGAAGGCGCCAAGAATGTTCGAAACGCGACTTGAGTGAGTTTGGTAACGGTACGAGATCCTTTAATATCGGCCGATCCTAATTTCATTTTGTACCGCGCACAAAGAGCGTCTGATCTCGCCGCCAGCGGTCTTCGTATACGAGGTTCGTAAGTATTAGCGAGAGGTTCCTAGAAAGACAGCGCCGTCACTGTTAAGGAGTAAATGAAAATAGGTATTAGGCTCGTATACAATTCGCCTCTGTACGCGACTAGCGCGTATGCCTCTCCGGAGAAAAGGACGATCGGACCGGTCTAATTTCAATCTGGCGGACGGAAGTTTGGCCGGTTGTCTTCGGGGCCCTCTCGGCCGCGTCCCTGGCGACCGACAAGAAAAGTCCATCGGACACCATTAAGAGTTAATCGGCTGGACAGCTGGGCCGAGTTAGAGAGCGCTCTCTCCCTCGACGCCTAAAATGATCAACGGCTCGGAAAAGAAGGGCTCAGCCAGATTCCAAATGAACCCGGACGAGTGTAACGCGCGCTGCCGATCGACGTATTCGTTTACATTGGCTCCTATTTCACCTATTATTGTATTACTGAGATATTCAAAGAACTCGACAAATTAAAGTACATATTAATCAGTCGCAATTACCGTTCAATTTAGGAGGGTCAATCATTAATTCGGCGAATTAAAATGCTTTAGTGAAAATTAAGAGCAGTGATTCGTACAGCGCGACCCGCGTATAAGGAAAATTACGTACGTAATTATCTCTAAAAGTTTACCACTTCGATATAGTCTTTTTGAGGAACCTTTTACTCGTCTTTATATACGGGTAAATCCTCATTACCTATTAACGCTAAAGAGCTCCCCGGAGGGGTACTACGTACCTTTTATCTCTCTCAATGTTACCGTATACTGGACGTAATAAACTAATTAAGAAATACTAAGCTTCTACCATTGCCGAAAAAAACATGGACAGAAACGCTTCGCGGAAGTCTAACTCGTTTTCGGAAAATGGTTCGAACTTAATCTCTTTTAATTATTGAACAAAAAGAACTACCGGTTAATTTAGGTCGTTTTAATGACACAGGGTGTTTCAAAAGGTGATGCAAACATTTGAAGGAGTTGTAGGTGGTGAGTTGAGAAGTATGCCTGTTTTTTTCGCATTTTCCTACGATGAGTTAGAAGAGCGCCAGAGAGCTTCAAAGTGTGGTCTGCTAGCCCCTGGAAGTAGCCTGCAACAAGCGCCAAACCAAGCGGTAGGGAAACGCGAACATTAAGGTTTGGGTTCGTGTGAAAGGTGAAAAAGGATTTTGTAAACAAATCGAGGTAACCAGCGTAAAAAAAGTAAATTTAAACAGTATTTAAAGTTTCTGCTGCCTGGTTTTGCGCTATATGCAGCCTACTTCCAGGGGATAGTAGGCCACACTTTGAAGCTCTCTGGCGCTCTTTTAACTCATCGTAGGAAAATGGGGAAAAAACAGGCATACTTCTCAACTCACCCCCTACAACTCCTTAACATTTTTGCATAATCTTTTGAAACACCCTTATCAGAAACGTACGAATCCGAGGCTTTCAACTGGAGGTTCACGCGTTAGAAAATGGGTTGTAATTAAGTGGCGACGGGGAAGTACCATGAAATAATAATTGCGCCTTTAGTTCTTACAATATAGGCGATTTACTCCGACAGCGACGCGTACAAAGTTTCCCATAAAGAAAAAGGTTGAGTGGAAGGCGGCCCGATCTCGGGTAAAGTTTCGCGCGGGCACGGCCGTTAATTGGCTGTTGCTATTGGCGACGTTTCTAACGCTTACATTCTAGGGGAGCCACATAGCGTCGCTCCTACTTTATCGCAGGCTGTCTCTTTGTTCATTCCGCTCCGGCGCTCGATCAAAGGAAATCCTGCGAACGGAAAATGCCCGGCCAAGATTGACACTTTTTTTTATCCGACGTCCGCGAGAATACGGGATCGAGAATTTTACCAATAGACAACCCGGCAAAGAGAATAATAAAGAGAAAGCTTCCCTCGAAGTCAAAACGCCGTATCTTTGTCAACTTTAAATTCGTGGCAGAAATACCTACAAGGATGATCATTTATTCATTTTGCCGACATACTTTAATATAAGTTAAAGAGGAACGGTCAAGCTTTAACCAGTTAGATAGTCCTATAGCCCATTAAAAACCGCGTCAAAAATATTGAGTGGTTAATTTTTAATAAAATAAAGAAATTTCGTGAAATCGAAAAGCGCGCGTCCGCCGTGACACCTGCTGAGAAGTCGGTGAGACAGAAAAACCACGTAAAAGCGCGCGCTGCTGAAGACGCGAAAAATTTGTTTTGCACGCGCGGCGCGTTCCAGTTATAAGAGACTTAAGCCTAAATTGCGCGATTTTAAAAGTTAGGATAGTTCGCAAATCGCTCATGCGGGGTTAGGGGCGCTGGCGGCAGCCCCTAAGATGGCGGGGAACATTCAAACCCAAACACCTGGCGTTATTTTTCGTTTCAACTTTTTGGGCCAAAAGCTATTTTTTCAAGACGAAAAAAGGTACGTGTTAGTATATTGAACGTCTTGTTAATCTTTTGATACGGAAATAAGGCCATATTTGGAAAAGCTTGGCCGTTCCCCTTTAAGACATAAGTGTATAATATTGTTACATAAGTGTGACACTTCCTATTCTTCACACGCGAAAGTTTTATTGAGAGCTATTCACGAGACAGACTGCATTACGGGCTTCGTCGCAGTTTTGCGTCCGCTTACTAAGGCGTCACACATAGCCTTTGACAGCGCCTCGCTAGGGGGGTATTTTCTTTTTGTAATGACGTCACTCCGTTACTAGCTCTCAGTAAAATATTCCCCAAAGTGACAAACTTATGGAACAATATTATAGACATATGGTTAAGAGTAACCACCTATTAACTTAACTTTCCGAACACCACTCGCCCCCATTTCGGCTTTCCGTTGCTACGCAACGCGTTTTGAAGTTTTTATTGTTTAGGCTTAGTTTATCTTTTCGGTGTACAGTCGCGAGCCAGATTTATCGCACGGCACTGACGAGTCCCAAATAGGACAAAACCGGTCTATCGTTGGCATTTCTATCTATTTTATTTTCATTTATTTAGTTTTTCACTCATCCATTTGGTCCGAGATTCGCTTCTTTATGTTTGCTCGAAGACCTATTGGTACGGGCTATTTGTATTTTTTTTTAATTTCTTCAAATTTGTTTAGGGTTTAGCTTTTTTATCCTTTTTCATTACGGACTATTCTAGTTATTCGCGTATTTTATCACTATTTGCAATGCACTCCATTTGGGGCTCTCATCAACTGAACATTTCAAAGAATTGGGGGATCTTAAAATTCATTTTGCGCGTGAAAATACGCCGCCTAAAGGCCCATTTTCATGCTCGCTGGCAGCGGATAAAAATCATCAAAATTCGCTTCCGCCACTCGCAAGCGTGAAAATAAAGCTAAAATATCTGTTTGAAATAGATCGACGCGGAAAGTGAACAAGTGTGTAGCGGAAGCGGATTTTGTGATTTTTAACCGCTACCAGCGAGCATGAAAATGGGGCTTAAAGCTTGTTTTCCACTAGCGCGCGTCATAATGTTATTTTCTTTACGCGCGTAGAAACCTTTGAACGTTTCAAAGCTGAGAAACGCGTCGTTGCGCGCGCCAGTGGAAAACAAGCATTATTCTACTTATTCGCGTTTAATATTCCCTATCGAAGATTATTAATTAAGTAAAGACGTGATAAATCGTTCAACGGTTTGGTCTAGCGCTGCGCTAGAGTAGGAGATGAGGGGTCGGACTTTCCCAAAAAAAAAGCGTACGGGATTTCGAAATCTCTGTGATTTCACGATTTCGTCAAAGATTTCGCGATTTCGTCGGAGATTTCGCGGTTTCGTCAGAGATTTCGCCAAAAATTTCGCGGTTTCGTCAGAGATTTCGCCAAAAATTTTGCGATTTCGTCAGAGATTTCGCGATTTCATAAGATTTCACGACTTCGTCAGATATATTGCGATTTCGTCTAAGATTTCGCGATTTCGTCACAGATTTCGCGATTTCGTCAGAGATTTCGCGACTTCGTCAGAGATTTTGCGATTTCGTCAAAGATTTCGTCTGAGATTTCACGATTTCGCGATTTCGTCGGAGATTTCTTGACAAGTGTACGGGATTTTGTAAAAATGTCCGGCCCCTCGGTAGGAGATTCTCCCAAGGTTTTCTATTCGGGTAATTACTTGATGGGTCGCAAATTCCGCGTCTCGGGCGACATCGTGTTTCCGTAAAAATTCGAAGCGAAAAGGGCGCGTTCCGACTGACGGCTGATTTGTTTTTCTCGCACTCGAACCGAAAACGGAAATGGCTCCGCAGCGCCCCTCTCTCCCCCGGACCCGCGCCAAAAAACGAGGAAATGGGTGAGGTCGGCGCCACCATTTTAACACGAAAGATGGCGTGCGGTGGCTTCCTCTCTCTCTTATTTCCCCAAACTCCCAAAGTGGAAAACTTTCGCCTCTCTGATTTATCACAATTCGCCGTTGGCCGCGTGCTGGCTGTTGCGTATATAGATGCCGAAGATTTGTACGTCTTCTATCGGGTTAAAGTGGAAACGAAATAACAGGACTTAAAGCGCTCGTTCTTTCTTATTAATGTCAAAAATGACCGCCACTTTACGAAGAATAACTAAGCCGATTCGCGGATCTATTTCGAAGTGCTAATTTCAATCGCTTTCCCTTCTCTACTCGCAGTCTCGGAAAATTGTACCCGAAATGTAAATTATTATATCGTCAGTATTTTCTCTTTTCGCAATGAGGGGAACTTCAGCCAGATGGCATTGGGGAGTAACGATTTACAACAACTTAATGAGTGGGTTCATAAGTTTATAATATTGTAACATAAGTGTGACACTTCCTACTCTTCACATGCAAAAGTTTTACTGACAAGGAGACAACCCGATGTGTTACACACCGATTTTGTTCAAACTCGGGGATTGGTAGACCTTCATGTAACTTGAAAAATCCTAAAGGGATTTTATTCAATGGGCAACGTAATATTCTCTTATAAATATTATTCAAGCGCCAAAAATATAAAAATAGGACGAACATCACTCAATAAAGTTATGGCGGGTGAACCCCAAAGCGCTCGTAAAACCTTTAAAACAAGATGATTTATCTTTGGTAAACACGCGCATTGTGAATTTCCTGATAAGGCGAGATCGGAAGCCTTGTCTATCCAATCGCTATAGCGCGTAAATACCGGGCCTACGCCTGATCAATAATTTCACAAATAATCCTCTCGCGAGCCGCCGAACTTACATACCCCCGAAGCGTGGATATTGTAACGAAATTGTAACGAACGTCTAACTTATAACTGTAAAAAAAACGTGGGGCAGGTGTTCAATTAAGTAGAACAAGTATTTTTTTTTTAAATAAGGGTTATCTGGAGAATTTTAAAAATTGAAATATGTCGCTGCTATTTTTTTTTTACAAGAATCCTTTGAAAAAAAAGTGTAGTTTCTTTTATTTTCCGGTGAAAAAGGAAGGCTGTCAAATTTTGGAACTACTTTAACGTATCGATTAGGTTTCCCGCGTGACAGTTCGCCAATATCTTCGGCCTTCATTATCAACTACGCCGACCCTTTCATCTCCGTCGAAAGGGTCGGGCCTTCCTGACACCGACCCGGCTCGCGAACAAAGTCGATCTTAGGGAAATTGATTGTTAATCCATAACCACGCCGCGCTTCCTCGTTGCGAGTCCGCGTCGTAAACCAAAAGAGCCGCCTCATCATCTTGTAAACAGTTCCAAAAGCCGCGTTTAAATGAGCTAATCTGGATTATCATCTTTTATCGGCTTTGTAAATTTTACTATTTTATTTCATGTTTACGTAACGAGGATAAACAATGGCTTGGATTTTGATCTTGGTTAATTGGCTTGGGAAAGATTGTGTTCTATAATTCACCAGTTTCAATAATGTAAAGATATTTTCAAATACCACAAGTACAGTCAACTTCGATAGTTTTGACACGCGTTTTTGTTCTATCGCGATTGCCCAAGATGGTACTTTTACGCGAGACTAATTTGAAGAACGCGCTGCCCTATTCAGTGCGATTTTTTTAAACCTATAGATGGCGGTAATGGGATTGAAAGGGCATATTTTATCTATTTCTGGCCTACAAACGCCTTTAAAAGTGTTCGAGTAGCGATACGTTGGTGTTCAGGGACAAGTTAACAATTAGGAGGGCTGGTTTAACCAGTGAAAATGTTTTAGTAGTTTATGAAATATGTTGTTTTCATTCGAATCAAGTGACTTTAATTCGGGTGGGTAGTAAGCCCTGCATGCAAGCCAGTAGCACCCTACACAATTATCGTTAACAATGGGAAATCTCGGGGGAAACCCCTTTAAACGGTGGGGAGATAACTCAACGCGGAAGGATGTTTTTCACTCACAAGGGGACGACCCTAGGTGTAACGCCCCGATTTGGTTCAAACTCGGGGGTTTGGTAGACCTTCATGTAACTTGAAACACCCTAAAGGGAAATGTATCCATAGCCAACCGTTTTGCCATGGCAACCAAAAATGTTTTTGACAATACAAAATGGAAATTTTCCTATTGAATATAACATGGGAATCTGACCAAATGTAAGGGTACCCCTGTAAAGATTTTAATCAACTTCGAACTTTTTCATTATTCTCTTATTTATATTTTCTATTTTTAGCATTTTCAAAAATTAAAATTTTTTACAGGGGGACCCTTAATATTGGACAGATTCCCATGTTATTTTCTATGGTAAAATTTCAATTTTGTTTTGTCAAAAACATTTTTGGTTGCCATGGCAAAACGGTTGCCTATGGGGACATTTCCCTTTAGGGTGTTTCAAGTTACACGAAGGTCTACCAAACCCCCGAGTTTGAACCAAATCTGGGCGTTACACCTCGGGTTGTCTCCTTGTCAGTGCCACAAGTTGGGATCGAACCCGGTTACTCTCGCTGCGTGGCACAAATGCTAACCGCTCTGCCACCGCAACTACGAATTCCTTGAAAATGAGGCGTGGCGGAGTAACATCCTACAATTACAAGGGATAGTAGTAGTAGTTATAATATTGGGTTTAATTTCAATCTGTGGATTACTTCTCACGTGACAGGAAACTACGGCGGCAGCGGAATGGAGGCGTTCATTAAACTAGCGCACGAAGCCGGCATCTGCATCGCGTACCAGGACTCGGTCTTGAGCAACGCCGACGACGACGCCTTCGACTCCGTCATCCGAGGGCTGACCAAGAACCAAAACGCTCCCGTGGTCGCCTGCTTCTGCGAAGGCTTGACCATCCGCGGCCTGCTCAAGGCCACCAGAAGACTCAACGTCACCGGCAGATTACTCTTCATTGGAAGGTATACTCCCCGCTACCCTATACTCTGGATTATATTGAATAATGGTAATTTCGTGAATAACAGCGACGGATGGTCAGACCGGCACGAAGTGGTCCAGGAATACGAAGAGGAAGCGCTGAGCGGGCTCTCCATCCGAATTTACTCCAAATATTTGGACAATTTCGATCCTTACTATTTCAACCTGACGGTGAAAAACAACTTACGCAATCCCTGGTTCAAAGAGTTCTGGCAGTTCAGGTTCAACTGTTCGTTGGGAATCGGACCCAAGTCGGTCAGGTACAACCGCACCTGTACCGGTAAGAAAGAATTGCCATAGTCACTCGAGTAAGCCACGTCCGTTTCTAAGTGTATTTCACTGGCGCCCGCGTGCAGGTAAGGAGAAGTTGTCGGACAAATACAAGCAAGACACCAAAATGGCTTTTGTCAAGAAAGCCATTTGGACCTTCGCTCACGGACTTCACAACATGCAACGGTCCATGTGTCCCGATCACAACGGCCCCTGCCTGGCCATGGTTCCCGTCAACGGCTCCATCTTCTTGCAATACCTGATGAATGTCTCCTTCATCTGGGCCAACGAAACCGTTGCCTTCGACGAAAACGGAGACCCGCCAGGAAGGTGAGACGCCGTTTTAACAAACCTTTGGCTTATAATGAGGGAAATGTTTCAGAGCAGACACCGATTAGATGGCGCCACTAAGTACTAGATATTTGCAGCAATGGGAAAGCGGGTGAAAGGTTAGCGCCCTTTCCGCTTATTTTATATCGGGTAATGAAAAAGCGTGACCTTTCACCCGCATTCCCATTGCTGGAAATATCTAGTACTTAGTGGCGCCATCTAATCGGTGGCTGCTCTTAAAAACTTCGCTCATCACATTCACTAAAGTGTGACAGTTCCTTGTCTTCAACCGAGAGCCATTTCTAGAATGACCACGCATTTTGGTGGAGCCATACCGAGGCTTAGGACTGGCTAGAGGTCATTTGTTTTTAAGTATTATCTTTTCTTGGTATGGCGTTAGCTCTACGCTACTCCTCAATTTTTCGACTAACTGACACACCATAAGTCTATAATATTATTCTATAAGTTTGGCACTTTGGGGAATATTTTACTGAGAGCTAGTAACGGAATGACGTCATCACAAGAAGAAAATCTCCTCCTAGCGAGGCGCTGTCAAAGGAGGCTACGAGTGAGCGGACCCAAAACTGCGACGAAGCCCGTAATGCAGTCTGTCTCGTGAATAGAGGTCGGGGACGGTTAATCATTATCCATGTTTAAATTGATTTTTTTCGGGAAAAAATGTAAACAAAGAAATTTACCGGATAATATTTCGGAAAATGATTAAAAAACATGTATTATTCGTAGAATTTGAGCTTTTTATCGAAAAAAACGTCGTTTTTCCGATTAATTTTACAAATTTATCAAAAAATTAATCGGATAATACAGAAATATAAATTACTTGATCAAAAAGTTTTACGAATAATTTTGAGAGCTTTATCTATTGAATAAAAGTTAACCACCCCCGACCTCTACTCGTGAATAGCTCTCAGTAAAACTTTTGATTGTGAAGAATAGGAAGTTTCACACTTATGAAACAATATTATACACTTATGGACACACTTATATGTCCTAATACAGACTTAAAATTAAAAACAGCTTTAACAGTAGAACGCTTAATTTATTTATGAACGGAAAGTTTGGAAACAACCGCGAGCGCCCTCTGCGAACGTCTAAGCGAGGTGGTTCATTAATATTTCGGGCGGCATGTTTTCGTTTTTAATAAGCGGCTACATAGTCGAGTGTATACGAGCGCCGCCTAATTAGAAGGATACGTTCTGGCGACTGTATCCGGGGCTTAAGGTTCGCGTTACGCGGCCGGCTGAACTTGGCTAGCTCTAACTATTCGTTATAAGAAAATTCCTCGAGGAAAAGCAACGGCTCTGTAGCTTAAAACGCGTACACTTCACCCACCACCCAACAGTAAACGGGACCTTTAACGGGGCTGGGCTCAAACTCGCTGGAGCGGAATTAATACACACACACACACACACAAAGAGAGATCCCGGGAATTATATTCGACGAAGGGAACCAGGGAATATAATCCCGTTATTAAGGGTAGCTAGGCTGTTGGAGGGACGGCCAGTGGCTTGGCCAGAGGCCGAGCCAGCGTTTAATCGCCTTATCAAAGCCCATAGCCTTAGGGATAAGCCCGAAGGAAAGCCTCGCTCGCCAAGGAACAAGGTCATTTTTCGCTATATAATTACCCTTTACAAGACCCGTATATAACGCCCCCTCGCGAACGAAGGACGAACTAACCTACCCGACAAGCGCCCTTTCCGTTTCGGTTTCCCTTCTCTCCGAAATGGGAAGATGATTTCTGATGGCCGCGCTGCCTACGAGACTGGCATCTTTTCGTTTTTTCTCTCGCCGCAGTTTTTCTCCAACCGTATCTATAGTGAGTGAACTCGGCTGGCTGACCGCGTTTCGGAATACTTATAGATCAATCTAGATTAGGAGAAACAAGGAGCTTCCGAATCCCCCATTTCTTATATCGTATATAAAACTACATCGCGGGAACGAGCGTAATACCGATGGGCATTCCTCGATCCGATGGCTTAGAAACGGAGGCAGGCCTATCTCGAAAAAGAAATAAGGTCAAACAATATGAACTCAAGAATTATAGCTATATTAAAAGTTTCACGAGCCCCGAAAAAACTAAAATGCTGGGAAGTAAATGTTCATCTTTTAACTCTAGAGGGGTTACACAATATTCCAAAAATGGCCCGGATGTTTCGTACCGCGACGCTATGAGAGAAAATAATTTCATACTCTTTACAGACTTCGCATTTTTATCCTGCAATTTTCACGGAAAAGAAATGGATCATTTTAGCTTTGTTCTTATTTCTCCTTTCTAACGCTTAATTTCCAAAATAAAAAGGAACCCCGTGTAACGTCAGGCGCAATTTCGTGGTCTAGATATAAAATATTTACATTAAATTGTGTGGTAAAACCGTTAGACTCGCTCTATTTTCAACCCGTTCCTTATTCTTGAAAGGGCAAACTCCAAAGTTTTAACTTACGGACGATGAAAAATCTTTATTTTACGACGAAATCCGGTTGAAGCTGTTGTTTTGCGATGAATTTTTAAAGAGTTTACTTTCTTCACTTCAGAGCGACAACGGTTCCCTCTTCTGAATCTTTGACGAACAACGACTAGCGTGTTCCGAAATCCCGTTCGTAACCATGGCGACTCGTGGAAGCAGTGCGCTTTAGTATAAAGGCTGGTTCACACGGGCAGTGTTTTCCTGATTGTCTCTATTTTCTCGTTTTACCACCTTTTCCCGTTGTTCTGGCGTGCGGGAACACGACTGTACACACGGACAAAATTAAACGGATTTTTCCGCCGTCAGCGCTGCCGGTAAACGAGAAAACGGAGAAAAAAATGTTGAAATATCTCTACTTTTTTTCCCGGTTTTCTGAAGCACTTTGAGCTCGACTAATCAGCGAGCGTTTCGCTGTCACGGGATTTTGAAATTCTTTAAAAGTAGGCTTAAGAATTTTTGCGTCTACCACGTGACGGCATAACGCTCGCTGACTGGTCGAGCCCAACGCCCCTCAAAAAAAGGTTATCCGATTTCTCACTCCCCGGCAACGCTCGCTGTGATAAAATCCGTTAAATTTTGTCCGTGTGTACAGTCGTGTTCCCGTGCGCCAGAACAACGGGAAAAGGTGGTAAAACGAGAAAATAGAGAAAATCAGGAAAACACTGCCCGTGTGAACCAGCCTTTAGGGAGTGAGTTTTTTTGGGATTATTAAGTTCAAGTTCAATTAGAACGTTTTATTTTAAATATGCAACAAAATTGATTTTACTCCAAATAAATCAAACAATTTTTTACAGTTTAAAAGTCAATAATTAATTAGTTTTAGCGTTTTTAAAGATAACACTTCATTCAAAAAAATTTGAATTAATCAGATAAAAATTACCATATTTTTTAAACACTATATGATGTTTGGGTTATACAGTTTTTGGATGCAAATATTAAATCAAAGACGTACTATTTGTTGTGGAAAGCGAAGTGGTAGTTAACGTTCATTCAAATTACAAGTGTAATTAAAAATATAGTTTTCAGTATCAACCAAAATGATCGCTAGTTCAGCCCTTGGAAATGCAATTAAAGGGCGTATGAAAAATCTGCTTGATATCAATTCGAACTAGTGTTCGGCATCGATTAATTTTTATCCATGAATAAAATAAGCTCGGCTATATTTAAATAATATTTATTTAAATAACCAATAGTTGAATAAAAATTGTAAAACGTTTAAATAATCGAAGGTGAATAAACCTATTATTTAAATAAAACAAACAATTATTTAAATAAATACCACTTTTATTCAAATTAATGCTTGGTTGCGTAAAAAAACATAATTAAATAAGTTAGAATGATATTCGTTTTACCAACGTTTTTTTAAATAAATCGGAAAATTTGTGGATAATGAATAAACAATTCCGAGCACCAATTTGAAAGAATCATATTCTGCTATTTTCCAGCAATATTTCAACGGAAAATTAAAAAAATTCAAACACGGGGCGTTAGAAAGGAGAAATGAGAACAAAGTTAAAATGATCCATTTCTTTTCCGTGAAAATTGCAAGATAAAAATGCGAAGTCTGTAAAGAGTATAAAATTATTTTCTCTCATAGCGTCGCGATACGAAACAACCGGGCCATTTTTGGATTACTTTATTCTCGTAACCCCTCAAGAGTTAAAAGAAAAACATTTACTTCCCAACATTTTAGTTTTTTCGGGGGTCGTGAAACTTTTAATATAGCTATAATTCTTGAGTTCATATTGTTTGACCTTATTTCTTTTTCGGGATAGGCCTGCCTCCGTTTCTAAGCCATCGGATAGAGGAATGCCCATCGGTATTACGCTCGTTCCCGCGATGTAGTTGAAATATATCCCTCAGAAAGCGCTAGAAATAATCTTAGGCCATCTGAGTTAATGGCTTTAAAAGTCGCTTGATGCCTTAGGCCTAAGGTGGTGCCTTGGGTATTAGCCAAACTGATTATTATTATTATTAGGAATGATTAAAATAATTACTACACCGCCTACGACAGTCAGAATTTCAAAGTTTCTCTAAATTTAAAGGTTTGAGGAAAGAGAGAGAAAGAATATGGGAAAGCTATCGCTGCGGGTTTCGGTAAAACCTTTTATCCGAGGTAGATACCTATCTTAGTCCATGGCCAATACGCCTTCCGTTTTTACTCATCCTCGAAAAAAGTAAGAAGAATAGGGACTTTTTTCTCCTCCCCGTTTTTGGTTTAAAATATGAGGGTTGAATAACGACCGGCCTCCTAACTTTGAAAATCAATAGAGCGCGGGTTCACCTACACCTTATCATCCTTCAAAAAAGGAAGAAAAAAATGAGAACGATTGAAAAAGAACTCCCAACCATTCCGAATTGGATCTCTCTCAGCATCCGCTCTCTTCTTTACTCTCTACGTAGGTACGACATAATGAACTTCCAAAAGATTAACGAAACTACGTACGAGTACGTCAACGTCGGCTCTTGGATAAGCGGACAGCTAAATATATTCAAACCTCTTCAGTTTCAATCCGGAGAACCGCCGGAGTCAGTCTGCAGCAAACCGTGCGATAAAGGAATGGTCAAGGTAATTTTACCATTTCAAATACATTTTGTATCGTACGCTGTATTGGTAAATAATTCGAGACAGTTCTTGGACTTGGATCTATTAGCTCAACTAGATATTTGAAGGGAAAATATGGTTCAATATATCGCTTTCAACCACCCCATACCATTTTATAACAATTTTATCAAAACGTGTACTCTTCCGACGTAAAATGTAGTGCCCTTCTTTTCAAAGTCTTAATATGGCAAAACTAAATTTGCAGTCACTTCTTTCTATTGATAATTTATATTTTTAATCAAAACCGAGGGGTTAACCACTAATTAAAATTCAGTACACTGATTACAGAGATATGAAATTAAGTAAAACCTTTGGTAATTCTAATTCTGTAATCAGTTACGTATAGCATAATTAAATAGGCCTACAATTCATACCGAGCAGTTCTTAAGTATTTCAATTGGCTATTTGAGTAAACTGTTATCCTGGTCATTTAAAAACATAAGTTAATAAGTACCATGGCTATGAAGGGCATTGCAAAGAGTGATAGGTAGAATAGTTCATAATGAAAAGGGATAAAAAAGCTAAACCCTGAACAAATTTGAAGAAATTAAATTACTTACAAATAACATTAAAAATATGTCATCCACGTTCTTTGAGTATTTACATTTAGGTATAGATCAGTTAAAATATCTACGAAATGTAACTTAACTAGTTGACTTAACGACTATATAAATTTGAGTATATAAAGAACAAAATGTACTCATTTGTAAAGCAGAAAGACGCGGGCGTGAAAAAGATTTATGGTCTGGCGAGGATAACGATGGTATTTTCCCGCAATAAATTCGCGTTATTTTTATAAATCTTATTCCCATCTGTCGCGGTTTTTCTTTTGATCGCGGAATTATTCTTTCTTTTCGTCGTAACGACAATTCTTTCGTGTTATTCAGAGCATACAATCCGAGAGCGTCAAATGTTGCTGGGTGTGTCTTCAGTGCAAAGAAAACGAGTACCTGATGGACGAGTACACTTGCCAGGCCTGTCCGCTGGGCTGGTGGCCGAACGACAACCTCACTGGTAAGTCGCGGATAATAACCCGAGACTTCTTTAAAGCCGCGAATGAAATTGGGAAAAGAGTCGGTCCAAGCTTTTATCAGATCTCGGGACTTGTCAGCGGGTCATTATACGCCATCCATTCAAAGGGACGAATGTTTCTCTGGCGGTTGGCGAAGAGGCGGAAGAGGGCCGCCCGGAGGAAGCTGCGAATTGAATTAGCTCCGTCCCTTTGAAAGATGGTGGGAAGCCTTAAACGACGTCGTGACGACCGAGATAAGCGCGCGCTCTTCGCCATACATCCCTCTCTTTCTTTTCCTTTTGACGAGCTCGCGGATACAGCCATCCTCGTTTAACGGCGCGTCTCGAGAAATCTCGCTTGACTGCTACTGACGAGCTTAAGACCACAATGATCCCCCTTTGACCACATTGCGGTGATAATCAGCTAGGCATGTACCGAAAAATTTCTATCTTACTAAGCCAAGGTGTATTAAAGCGCGTCTAGCCAGGGTTCATTTTCATTCGCGCTTAGATACGAAAAAGTGAGCCGATCTCTTTCTACATTTTGACGTACTGGGTGATTTTGAGAACATTCTCCTCCCTCTATCGCAGGTTGTTACATGTTGAGCGTCGAGTACATCGCCTGGACTAACACGACGGCAATCGTGGCCATGACGGTAGCTTGTCTGGGTTTCATGGTCACCGTTTTCGTCATGGTGGTCTTCGTCCGTCACAACGACACGCCGGTGGTCAAGGCTTCGACCCGCGAACTTTCTTACATCATCATGGTTGGCATGTACTTGTGCTACGCGACCACCTTCGCCCTGATTGCCAAGCCGACGCAGATCTCGTGTTTCCTGTCTCGCATCCTGCCCGGCTTAAGCTTCGCCATGATGTACGCCGCCCTGGTCACCAAGACCAACAGAATCGCCCGCATCTTAGCCGGTTCCAAGAAGAAAATCATCACCAAGAAACCCAAATTCATGAGCGCCTCGGCGCAAATGTTCATCACGTGGCTGTTGATCTCGGTTGAGGGCGGCATCATCTCCGCCATGCTGGTCTTCGAGCCGGCTGACTCCATGCTGTCCTACCCGGCCCTCAACCGGGTCAAACTGGTGTGCAACACGACGCCTTTGGGCGTGATCGCTCCGCTGGGCTTCGACTTTTTCCTGATCGCCATGTGCACGGTGTACGCCGTTAAGACACGCAACGTTCCGGAGAATTTCAACGAGGCCAAGTTCATCGGTTTCACCATGTACACAACCCTGGTCATCTGGTTGGCCTTCATCCCCACCTACTTCGGCAGCAAATCCAAGGTGATCACCATGTGCTTGTGCGTCAGTTTCAGCGCTCTGGTGGCTCTGGTGCTGCTCTTTTTCCCCAAAGTGTACATCATCCTTTTCCGACCGGAGAAAAACAACCGGAGCGCCTTCACCACGGCCAAAAACGTCAGGTGTCACATCGGGTACGTCAATTCCGGAGTTTCCAGAAACTCTTCCCATTCCACCTCGGATTTTAGCATGGAATCTCCCAGGTTAGTCTCATTATTATTTTTCCAACGCGTATGTACCGATTTGTTTGGCTTTGGTTTTACTTAAAAATATTTCATCGCGATGTTATTTGATTAGTAGTTGCTTGTTTGGTTTATTTTGAATACAAAGTGCCCAACTTCCCATCTTTAGAACAAAACCCGCGCGGAATATTAATTTCGACGGTTGCCTCGTTAAATATCGCGATCGCTATTATAAATCCCTCGATGCTAAGCGAAATTTTACGACTCGAAGCCCGTCATTTCGCCCAAGAAGATAGTCTAGAACGCGTTCCATCCATTAACGGAAAATATGAAATTTAAAATCTATAAATGCGGGAAAACACTTAGTGGGGAAGACGTCGTTAAAACGATACGTGAGCGTAGACGTTCGCGATTCGTAACCTCCGTATTTGTCTTCCCGCGTGGTTCAGATTGGTAGACACGTATCGGGCCTTTGTTCCGGGGGAAGCCATTAAAAGCGAGTCCCCGCCACGAATCGAAATAAAGCAATCGTGACTCCCGCGAGTGCCTTTCGCGCGACGAGACTTTCGGGAACCGCCCCAATCGAGTATTTGATAGAGCGAGCGAGGTCCGGCTAGGATTTCCGGACAGCGATTTCCACGGTTTTAATACTTCTGCCGGTTTACTTATCAAATAATCCCTGGTCAGCTCTTTGCCGCTCTCTTCTTCTTTTATCCTTTAGTCGTTACTAAACTTTTCTCGGAAAGAAGCTTTCAAAGAATGAAGAGAAAAAGAGACGCCTTTATTTTCTGACGCCAAAAATTACTTTTGCCAATCTCCGAAGAGATAATAGAACTTCCCAGACTGCGTAAGACGATGGAGGCGCCCTCTTTATTCGCTTTCAGGCGGGAAAGCGAAGTATATAAAATAATCCGAGCATGTAGCTCAAGAATCGTCTAGGCTAATTGGTACCAAGTCCAATATCTCCCACTACGGATCAAATTTAAAGGCAACAATCTAGTTGCCTGGCCAACGTTTTCGAGAACCTATAGAAATAGACGCTTCAATAAAACATCTTCAATAAAACATCTTCAAAGAAATCCCCCAGAAGTAATATTTCCGAGAACCAGGACCTGAAAGTTAATGTTTATTTAGTGCTTGTTGAAATACTGGAAAATTTTCACCTGTGCGGTACGCAATAAGTGTTTCCTTTTAACCAGGTAGCTTCTTTGACTTTTTAGTACGTTTCATTTAAGCTCTTATTTCGTTTTGAGAAATATAGAAAATAATCAACGTTAGAGTCATAGACGAAATACATCGTATCGCATCTTTAATCAGTAGTTGGTCATAGTTATCTCTTATAGAAATTTTCAAAGCCCTAGTAGAGACCCGAGATATTGGTTTCGAACTTTCTAGGAGGTCGATAACGGAAAGGATCCTCGAGTTTAGTAGTTACTTTGAGGATCTCGTTTTGGCGGTCATCTATTGGATCCGGCCAAGAAGAAAGAGGCCTTTAATCCGCCTCAATATTTCTGGTCTCAACGGGCCGATGCTGTTTCTTCGAAGTTGTTTATTTTGAGTGTTGAGCGTAGACGTTAGACCGCTGGAGATGAAGACTTAGCGCCCTCACCTTCTAAAAAATAAGACTCCTCTAAATAAGGTTCGCACCCTGCGCCTTCGAGATAGGCGCCACTGCCAACAGCAACGGCAAAATCACACCTCACTTTGCCACCTTCCCAGTGGCTTATACCCCCTCGGAACGCCAGAGATGGAGAGCAAAGTTGGCCTTCTTAGGTTTCGATGGGAGGCTGCGGAGCGAAGAATCGGCTAATCGGCTGAAGAGGCTGCGGGGGCTCTCCTATCGCGAGTTCGCGTTTCCAAGTAGAACGGAAGCGCGAAATACGAGACGAGAGAGAAAAGGAAAGTAGGCTTAATTCATCTCCGCTCGGAACTATTAGTTCGCCACTCGCCCCGTTAGGATCTCATTTTTTTCTTTTCCAAGTTTCAACTATACTTCGTTCGATAACTGCTTTTCCCGAAGTTTATAATAAAGCCCCTTTGCGCGAAGCCCCGAACTACGCGCTTTCCGGGATCTGGAAAATAGTTTCTCAGCTAATGGCTGATCAATAATTAAGGAGAATATTTATACTACAGATTCTACGAACTATAGCGAACGTTTACGGGTTTTACTTTGTCAATGCCAACCATTACTCCCGTATTTATCAGTCTGTTGCAGTGAAGTTATTTCTTTAGTCATTGCCGTAAATAGCATTTTAGAAATGTTTACGCTGATACTTAACTGTATCCAACTAATTGTAAGCAAGAAAATTGGTAAGTGCGAACAGACAAATTATAACCATTGTTCCCACTTTTTCTGTTCACATCCTACATTTTTCTTGCTTACAATTAAATGGATACAGTTAAGTGGCCCAATTAATTGTATAGTGTGAACTGGGCTTGAATGTTCGAAGATGCGCTAAAAACTATTTTTTAAATTAAAATTTTTTTCGCGGGGGTTTGGCAATTCCTTGTACCCCTTTTAGCATCTCGGTTGGAGAGTTACAAAAAATGGACAGAGCGCTATTTTACCGAAATGTTTATATCTATCTCATGTAATCATGAACCAAAAATCTAAGGGGACTCACTGTAACCGATATTTTGACACGGTAGGCGTGGCCTAAATCGGAAGGCTTACTGAGGTACACCTGCCGCTTTGAAGCGCCTCAAGAATTCAGTTCAACTATCATTACGAGATGTTTTAGTCGATGCGATAAAGTTAGGCTAGGCTTAGTTCATTAAGTTTAGAAATGAAATGGATTCCAGTTAATTTGACAAAAAGAAAACTCATCCATACGCAGCGTAGTGGTTATTTTTACTTAACACAAATGTTTACTTAAACTTTCAAAGAACCAATTTCTAAAAGAGGTCTGAAACTTACTAATCATTTAACCGACCACAACGGCGCCATTTGGTCAAAATTGAACGTTCTCGCTCCAGCTTCTCTACGAAACTACGTCGGAAATCGACTTCAGCGACGCCAAGTTTGTCCACATTGAACTAAATTTATCAGTTATTTTTCTATTCCCAGTAATAACGCGCGCTTTTCAAAGCCCGAATCAAAGCCATTAGTTTCTTGGTCCATGTATCATTTACCTTTTTAGCCCTAACGATTGAAGAGCTACCTACAATACAATGGCGGCGGACTACATTGTACGTCAAACTAATACACACAACTCCCCAATTAGGATCGCGCGTAAGAACACCCCCACCCAGTGACTTTGTTTTCGTTCCTAGAAATTTCAACCTCGTGTCGCTTTTTTCTGAGAAAAATGGGCGTAAGGGAAATGGGGAAATATATCTTTAAAAATGGCCATCTGTCGACTACAAGTAGGGAAAGAAAAAACATCGTGGCGAAGCGCTTTTGATAAAAGGCTGTCCTTTCAACGCCTGATGTTTCCTCGTTCCAAAGGAAAAGCTCAATAAAGATTTAAAGACGTTGGTTTTTAAGAATTCTCCTCTTTCCCCTCAAAAGAAGTATCTCTCCAATGTTTACGAATTACGATTTATGAGTATAGAGATATTTTTTAATTTACGAATTCTTTCATTTTTTATAGTTTTTTTCCCTTTTAACCAATTTGATTTGAAAAGTTTGATGCGTGCTTCATTAGTGAATGTTCGTTAGTTTTAGTCTAGAGCAACTGAATGATAATATTACGTAGACATATAAAACGATTAAAAAGTATAAGAATGCACGATCTCGAGATAAAAAGTGGATTGGCACTTTCGCCTCGCAGCATTGTTACCCGGCCCACCTGTTTAAAAGTCACTAGATGACTTGGGCCTAAGGTGGTGCCCTGGGTATTAGCCTAGCTGATGATGATTATTATTATTAACGTTCAGTTGTTTCGCGAAAACTTGAAGGAAGAGTGTTTGAATATTTAACAATAACGTTGTCCCTTCCGAGCAGGAACCACTCTGTGGAGGTGGCCAACGTCTTGAAGCAGCAGCAGAAGGACAAGGACAAGGCGAAGAAGGAAGAGAACCGGCGGCCCAGCTTCAACATTTTCGAGCGTTTCCGCATCAGCAAACAGGACAAGATCGCGGCCAGCGTGGCGCAGCACATCCGGGCAGTCCGGGCGGCCGAAGCCTTGGACCGCAAAACGAAATTCAAAAGGACGGATTCCTTCCACGGCGGCGAGGCCATCCCCTGCAAGTTCCCGGCTCAGCGGAGCGCCTCGAGCGGCGACGATTCCCCGGGCAGCCTCGAGAAGAAGAAGCTGATCGGGATCCTAAAAGGGACGTACGGCAGCGAAGCCGAAGAGATCCCCGGTTTCGAAGAGCTGCTTCGTGGCGCGCGCTTAGTGCCCAAGGAGGAAACGGCCAGCCAGACGACGGACGACCTGCTCGAATCGTGGTTGCCGGCGCTCAGGCGCCGCGTGGTGCGATCCGAGACCATCGTCTCGACTTTGACCCCGGACGAAGACGAAGAACCCCCGCGCTATTCGGGAGTGGTCCTCAAGACCAACGCCACCACGCACCAGTTGTACGACACGGACGTCGGGTTCGCGCGCCCCATTGCCGAGAGGCCCTTCTCGGACGAGGACCGCGTCGAGGTCGAATACGCCATGGGAGGCTCTTCGGGTGCTAAAAGTCTTCAGTCCGGGCGCGGGATCGACAAGGACGCTTCTCGCTTGAAGGAACGGGCCATGGGCATCATCCCCAAACGAACCACCTCGCCCCACTACAACCGCATGCAACGCGTCGGCTCGATCGAACGCGATCGTGGCGACAAAGAAGACGCGGCCAAAAGAGCGGAGCTGCCCTCCATCCGCAGCGAGGAGAGCTTGCTGGACGCGGCCAGTTCCATCGTGGAGGAGAGCGCCAGCAGCGGCAGCGAGGACACTCCGGGCAGCGGCATTTACAAACACATCATCATCAATCTGGGCAGCCCCGGCACCTCGCGACCCCTCTCGGCCCAGGGTTTCGAAACGGACGCCACGGCCATTAATCTGCAACCCATGAAATCGCCGATGGTGGACAATGGCGAGATATGGACAACCAGCGCTAGTCAGGGGGGCGGCCGACCGGCGTCCTCCAGTCTCGGCGGCGAGTCATCCAGGTCGGACAATAGACACCTCAACGGATGAGGCTGACCACTCGACGGACGCTCCCGAAGTATACATCCCGAGTCTTTTGTCGGCTCCCCCCCACGCCACCTCTCGCTTTAGTCGTTACGCCGGTTTCGACTTCTACATTATTAATAATATCATCATTTTAAATTATTTATTTTCCCTTTTTACAACCAGAGGGCGGTGTTGCCTCCGAGCGAATGGAAGGCGAACTTTTAGAGTCTAGTCGAAAAACTTTCGTAATAAAATAAGCCATCCCGACTCTGACCATGAAACGATCATTACGAATTTTAAAAAAACCCGCTTTTAATTTAAAAATACAATGAACTTCGTACGACGTTTGTAAGTTTAATCGCACCGGATAATTAAATAAAATAATTAATAAATTAAATACCTAATATTCGTTGGAGTTAACGGCGAATATACGAAACAAAAGGAAGACCGTTTCAACGTTTTTCACTTATTATAGCGACGATAGTTATAAAGTAATAAAAGAAAAACAATTGAGAAAATGATTAGTAACAAGACGTTAACCGATTGTAAATAAAATATAAATGTGGATGTCGTCCTCCGTTTTAATTAGAAAAATCTAGTCAGTAAAAATAATAAACCAAATTGATTTCCGTGGAGTGAAATAAAAACGAATATTTGAGAGACTAACAAATGTAATAATAAATATATGATAACCAAAAATAATAAAAAAAAGCTCCAAGTTTCGCGAAACTATAGTTCAGCCCTCGATGCAGCTACGAATAACAAAACAAAGGGAAATCCTCGTCCTTAGGAAACAAAAGAAATGAAGAGGGAAATCGAATTCACGCGATGAACGAAATAATGTAGTAATTATAGCATTTTATCCTCCTGCGCGATGTCTGTGTATGTAGTGTACCTCCCCGCCCTCATCAAAGGATACACGAAGCGGCGAAAATTAAAAATTAAACCATTTCGGAAGTTTAGTTTGGAAATGATTTCAATTTCATTTTCTTGTCGAAACGGTTAAAAATAATCGGTACATTTTAAATTAGGCCTACTTTTAAAATTTAAAAATATTTGGAGATAATTTTCTTAAATCATACATCGCTATTCTGGTGGATTCCGTGCTTAAAATTTCTAAATGAAACCAGTGACCCTTTCGATTAGCCAATACCACAAATAGGACAGCAGGCTTAGCTTTTTGCGACTTTAAAAAATCCATTATTTCGGTTCTTAAAGGGAATATGAACTGAATTGACTTGTTTTTAACGTAACTAGCGGCAATCCCTCCCTAGCTTCTGTTAAACCTAGTCACAGAAATGTCAAATTCGTCAATCCACCATAAACATGGAAGTTCATACTTTCTTTAATGGAAAAATACAATGTTCAAATTCAGTAGCGGCGCTGGGGGGGGGGGGGGGGGGGGGTAATAAATTTTGGCCTTAAAATTTTAAAGGGGTTCAAAATATTTAAAATTAACGAAAATGTTTCGGTGTTAAATTTTAAATTCCTTAAAATTCTATTAAATTTGAAACAGGGAGTGTAGAAATTGAAATTTGGACGAAATATAAAAATAGGGGCACCTACTTATTTGGCCTACCTGACCGCTACTGTTGAAGTGAATTACAAAATTACAATTCTGTTCCTTGATTTTTTACATCTCAATTTGGGAAGCATTTATTATCTCGACTCATTTTGAATATTTTAGAGAACTTTTTCAATGTCTCTTTTCTTTGATTGTTTTCAATTCAGCGTATTAAATCAAATTTACGGTTGCCTTGGTGAACGAATGGGTTACTTGTTCAATATTTAACCACCACGTGCCGCCACTGTCGGCCAAAAAAAACTAACTAAGCACGGGGCAAAAGCCGCGCTTAAACCTTATCTTTTAGAAATAAAGCTTAGTTGTAGACCGATACACATTTGACAAAGGAGAAGATTCTTTCACGGAGATAATTCCATTAAAGGGCTATTTTTTAATATCCGAAGTGTTACCAAATGGCGCCAACAGTCTCAAACGGAAAACTTTTAAATTATCTAAAAGACACGAAAATGAATTTGTCGGCAGCGCCGTATTAAGACCTTTAGAAGTTATAATAACTTAAAAATATTAACAAAATTTAAGAAAAAAAAATTACAGTAGGATGGAAAACATTCCACTTAATATACTTTTTAGGTTATTATTATTTTTCTTAATGGTTATTTCATCCATAATTTGACGCCATCTGGTATAGCTGAAAGCGCGAAATCCGACCCACAATGAGCTTATTTCTAAGTGTTTGTTTCCCTGTAAGCCATTTGTCAATCGGTCTATGCTACTAAAAGGAAAGATCAAAATGATTTCGTGAGAGGAAAGTAAAAAGTCTAGTTCATCCGAGTGCCAATATTCAGAATGCCCTTCGTTCGCCGCTCCCCCTGCTGGCCAGTCGGATGGCTGTCGTATTCCCTAGTCATTTGATATAAGCGAACAAGAACCATCCCATAAAACTATAATTGCTCCAGGTTTTATAAATAAGGGGAAAAAACCCGAAAAATAAAAAAATCCGAAAAAAAAACCTGATCATAAGAATGGAACGCGGTATGGATGAAACATATACTTACCGTGATTTTTGGGAGTTTTTCTAATATGATGTAAAGAAATAGCATATCAAAAGCTATATATGTAAATCGTCAAAACAAAGATAATAATAGTAATACCAAAAAAAAAGCGATAAAATAAACATTTACGTAAAAATTCCTTTTTTACACCGTTTTTTGAGGTTTTTGAAAGGTGTTAAAATTATATTTGTTGTATACAGAAACGTTGATAAATATTAATATCCCCCACCCAGGCTATTATCGTGTAATAACCAAAGATATATCTACTGTGAAACAAACAAAAAATACATTGGTGTTTTCTATCAATATTGATTTCAGATTGAATAAGTTGGGTAAAAAAAATATAAAATTATAAAATATAAAATTATTGTTATCTAGTCAGATTTTAAAGATCGCGAAAAGTGGAATGTGACGACGGGCTTAGAGTGATTTCGTGAGTGACGTCACGAGACATAATTTGCGTATTTAGGCTCAATCGAGCTTATTCTATTTTTTAAAATTATGTAAGTTAGTTTGTTGGGAATTGCGTTTTTCTTGCACATATTATAATAATGTATCTTTAGTTTTGAAGCTTTTAAAATATAGTTATTGAAAAAACAACAGAAATGTATCAATAATTTTTTACAAAATTTTTCAGTCAATTATGTACCGTACGAATCAAATCGTGACGTCACCAATGACGCCATCCTACTCGTTGTAATAATTATTGTGAATGAACGAGGTGCTGTTGTTAAATTTATATCCCCAAGTGGATTTTATCGGAACTATATTAGCATTAAAAATAATAATTAATAGAATATAATGGGTGACCTAATTCGTACACTTTTAGATTTCAATTTTATATTCAATTTATAAGGTATTGTAAAAAAATATATTATTTTAAAAGCGTTCAAGGTCACCCGTGTAATTCTAATAATCGAACTAAAAAAACATGTATCAGTGTAAAAAAGGTCTTCCACGGAAACGTATTGGAAATTATGAAACGTACTAAATTACATTTGGAATATTGTTTAAGAGATTATAAATTGGGTATAAAATACTAAGAAGAATTAAAAAAGACCTAAATTTTAGGTCCAATTTTAAAAGTGATGGGCGCGTAAATCTAATATAAAATAAACGAAATGAAAAAGAATTAATAAAAAACCAATCGGCCTATTTTACACTTTTCCACGCTGGACTCGCGTATTTCGTAACATTGTTCTCCGAGTTGAAGTATTTTTATATTGTATCGAAAAACAAAATAAATTGATATTGAAATTAACGTAATAAAATGCATTAAAAAGAGAGAGAAAATAATTCGAACTTAATATGTAAATATAAGCAGTAGCAGTTACAATCGAAATTATATTAAAGGGGAAAATCCGATTTGTTCACCGATATACAAATTTTAAAAACGGCCTAACTGATCAAATGTGATTAGAAATGTGTTAATAAATATCCAAAATATTATATGGTCAAGTTGTATCGTGAAAATTATTACCAGAAAAAATCTTTGTGTTTTTCGAAACTTGAGCACCAAGTGTACAATACGGTTACCAAAGAATAGAATAAAAAAATGACCCAAAAACATTTACGAGTTTTTTCAATGACTCCAAACTAAACGTCTAAAGGAACCAAATTCCCGAATAAGTGTTGTCAAAAGAAATATTTTTAATAAGGCAATCTAACCTTTAAATATGACTGATTTTATGTCCATTAATTCAACAAAGAATCTTAGGATGACGCTGCAGGCCACGTTTCGATCGTTGGATTATTGAATCACCAAGGCGTTTTCTTATTTACTTACTTATTTTTATTTAGTTACTTATTTTTATTTAGTTATTTAGTTACTTATTTTTATTTAGTTATTTAGTTACTTATTTTTATTTAGTTATTTAGTTACTTATTTTTATTTAGTTATTTAGTTACTTATTTTTATTTAGTTATTTAGTTACTTATTTTTATTTAGTTATTTAGTTACTTATTTTTATTTAGTTATTTAGTTACTTATTTTTATTGAGTTATTTAGTTACTTATTTTTATTTAGTTATTTAGTTACTTATTTTTATTTAGTTATTTAGTTACTTATTTTTATTTAGTTATTTAGTTACTTATTTTTATTTAGTTATTTAGTTACTTATTTTTATTTAGTTATTTAGTTACTTATTTTTATTTAGTTATTTAGTTACTTATTTTTATTTAGTTACTTGTTTTTATTTAGTTATTTATTTTTATTTAGTTACTTATTTTTATTTATTTACTTATTTTTATTTAGTTACTTATTTATATTTAGTTACTTATTTTTATTTAGTTACTTATTTTTATTTATTTACTTATTTTTATTTAGTTACTTATTTATATTTAGTTACTTATTTTTATTTAGTTACTTATTTATATTTAGTTACTTATTTTTATTTATTTACTTATTTTTATTTAGTTACTTATTTTTATTTAGTTATTTAGTTACTTATTTTTATTTAGTTATTTAGTTACTTATTTTTATTTAGTTATTTAGTTACTTATTTTTATTTAGTTATTTAGTTACTTATTTTTATTTAGTTATTTAGTTACTTATTTTTATTTAGTTATTTAGTTACTTATTTTTATTTAGTTATTTAGTTACTTATTTTTATTTAGTTATTTAGTTACTTATTTTTATTTAGTTATTTAGTTACTTATTTTTATTTAGTTATTTAGTTACTTATTTTTATTTAGTTATTTAGTTACTTATTTTTATTTAGTTACTTATTTTTATTTAGTTACTTATTTTTATTTAGTTACTTATTTTTATTTAGTTACTTATTTTTATTTAGTTATTTATTTTTATTTAGTTACTTATTTTTATTTAGTTACTTATTTTTATTTAGTTATTTATTTAGTTATTTAGTTACTTATTTTTATTTAGTTATTTAGTTACTTATTTTTATTTAGTTACTTATTTTTATTTAGTTACTTATTTTTATTTAGTTACTTATTTTTATTTAGTTATTTATTTTTATTTAGTTACTTATTTTTATTTAGTTACTTATTTTTATTTAGTTACTTATTTTTATTTATTTACTTATTTTTATTTAGTTACTTATTTATATTTATGTACTTATTTTTATTTAGTTACTTATTTTTTAATTTATTTAATTTAATGTTTCCTATTATACGCCTAAGCAAAAGAATGCATTGAATTAAATTTGAATCTTATTTTGTCTACTTAACGGGTACAGATTTTTAGAATGTTTATTGGAAAATATCCCATTATCAATTATACTCGTTAATAACAGAAAGATATTCACCATTTTTAACGTTAATATTTCATGTTTTATTTCTAGGTACAACCCTTCATTATTATTCTTAAGATTCAAGAAGAAAATAATAACCATTAATCTAACTCTAAAATAATAACAAATATTTAAGGATGTGACTACTAAACAAATTAACAAGTCACGAATCAGTGGTCTTACGCTCTATTAATTGGATTAATCATTAAAAAAAATTCAACCTGGCATAAAATAGTATCAGGGATAATGCAGAATTTGTTCAGGATTATCCAAACACGACGCGCCCGAAACGTTTTGTAAAAATCAGTTTGAACATACGGCACCCTCTTTCAGTCGTGTTTATAATAATCAGCTCTACATCGATGGGTTTTAATTTTAAATTATTAGCTGTATTAGGCCAATTTTAAATTTGTTTCAAAACAACAATCCGAAAAAAAATAAGAGATCTTTACAGCGATGAAAACTTCGTAAGAAAATTAAATTTATTTCGTTAGAGAGTGAGAGAACGAGCTACCGAGAGATTAGTGCAGTGTGGCATTAGGCCCAAAGGGAAAGAGACTAATGTACTTTCGTTCCATCTCTGTTTTTAATACAACTTTATAATTAAAAAAAACCCGCGCTTGCATTCGCGACCTCAGGTGTGGCGTCACTAACAAACTACACGTACCTACGAGGCGCTTGTAACCTGGTAGGCAGATTGCGATGTCACCATCCTTTGACTGCCGCTTTTTAATTAGAACAACGATCAGGCGGCCACGCAAATGCCCTAGGAGTGACCAAATGAGAAAAACTCGGGCTTTTTCTACAAAAAAAGAGAAAGATGTGACGGCAGAAGCGATAAATTCTTCTCCTTCCAAAATGCCGAAAAAGAGCGGATGTATTCGTGCGACGCGTACACTTATTAAGTTAATCTTTCATTCGTTTGGCAATAGAAGACTTAATTTATCAGAAATCCTGCGCTGGAATACGAATACCGGCTTTCAATCGACAGCGCAGCCTTCACCTTGATAAACAAAACACCGTAATTTGGTTTTCCTGGTTGGTAATCGTCTTCTTCAGGGCTTCAGGCGCGTTACAGGATCTATAAAGCCACTTTCACACTAGAGCCTAAAACCCAGTTTAGGTCGGTGTGAATGCCAGTTTTGACCGCCGACGATAATTCTTGGCTCACACGTGCGAAATCACTTATAGCCAAGGCTTAATGCCATTTCAAATTATGACTAGAATTTTGAAAATACTAAAATGTATCCCAAAACAATTTGTTAATCATGTTTACTATACATAAAGTAATATTATTTGACAATATTTAGAATTTTATTCCCATTATTTTTGAAGAAACGAGCAATATTTCTTGCCCGCCTTATCGTTTTGAAAGCGATTCTAAGCAAACCGACTTGGACAAGTTGCTTCCCGAACCAACACGAAGCGATTTCTCACGCTGGATTTGGAAACTAGTTATCTAAACGAAGCGATTTTAGGGGTAAGTGTGAACGTGGCTTAAGTCTCGTTTACTCCCGAAAATATTGTCAAAGTGATTATGGAGCTCCCACCAACACCGCGAGCGAACTGCGGATAACGATGGTGAGGAGTCTCCTTCGACAGCTGACTTTGGCTTGAGCCGGAATTTGGTTTTGGGAGGGGGACACGCACAATTGAAAATAATTACAATTGTACATACAACGATAACCTTCGAGGGACACTCGCAGCTTTTGCCCCCCCGGCTACGCCTCTGCTTGAGACCAGCGCCTATTGACAAAGAACACGCTTCATTATAAAAAATCAGGTTAGTTCGGCCACAAAGTGACAAACTATTGAATCGGAACATAAAATTGATTATTAACTGAAGGTCGTTAGAGCTTTGAGCTGCGTGCTAGCTGTGTTTCGTCTAAGCCTACGAAGATTAAAGTTCCTTTGAGACTGGTATATTGAAATGTATGTTAACCGGAAGTACCCGAGCTTTACAGGGCCGTCTTTACCTAATTGAAGGCCCCTGGGCAAAGCTATGGGCGATCCCCCGTAACTCCACTGACGTCTCTAACCTCCAGTGCGAAGTCCATCGTCGCTCTAATCTACAACTATCGGTTCAAATAGTTTCACTTGTCCTACTAAAGGTTAATAAAGAAGAAGCTTATTCTGAATTTAAAAATACCAACAACCAAAAGTCTTTATTCGTTTTAGATTTACCCTGTCTATACACGCGACTAAATACGAAGTTTAGGACTTTCGAGCAATGTTAAAAACATTTTTTGTGATTAAAATTTCTTTTGCATTTCACAATTGGAAAAATGGGGCCCTCCAGAATCTTGGGAAAGACGGCACTGGAGCTTTAGAACTACTTCACAAATTTTTAAAGCTTGTCGAATTTAGAGTTAGTATTCCTTTCGATATTTTCCGTGATAACTGTCTGCTACAAGCGCATAATGGTTTTTGCGTTCAGCAGACGAAAACCCACAATGAAGATCCTTCAACTTCAACATAAACGACCTTATATACGCAATTATGCCAGGAGTTCATCAGGCTAGACGTATTCAACAGACGTCACGTTAATTGTAGATTGTGAAGCGCCACCTGTTTAATTTTATGCGAGGCTAGAACTGAAGCTAAAAAGTTTCGCTACCTATCGTGAAATGTCGAGACTAATTATCCGTAAAAGCCTGGCAGCATCGTTTATCAGGTAGGTTCCATCGTGGTATAATCAAAGATAATATCCCTAATTCGAATTCAGACAGCTTTCCTATTGAAGGTTTTGTAACGAAGTGATTTCGTACTTCCAGCGAAAAATCGGAGGCAGTGATTTCGAATCAAGGCTACGATTTCTATATTATCTTAAGTCTAATTTACCCCCGGCACGACCGGGGAAGGGTGTTTGGATTTCTTTTAGGGCGAAGGAGCTTATTCTTAGACAATAGACGGTAAAATAAATGGGGGTGGAATTTTAAACCGTCATTGCCACTTAAAAACTGGACACTAGCCAGGGAGGGAACACCGGATTGGTTGGTATTGGAGCATGCGCAGAGACCAATTTTTAACTTTCGCCGAGTAACAAATATCTAAATCGTGATTCTTCGTAGAGCACGTGGGGCCATCTAAGTAAACTGACCGTTATATTTCGGGAATAAAAGCTTGAAAAAATGGTTGTTTAACTGTAAATTTACCTATAACTTGAATTCTTTAAATTAAAATACAAATTATTAACTGAGATCAATCGTAATGACGTGAAAAACGGTTGAAATAATTTCAGTGACAATTAAAGTCGCGAAGCGGAGAGGCTGGCAGCCATGCTGTCACGAAACGTTTCCCCTTTTTTCGTACCCCCAAATTCAAAAACCCTTCAGAGGCTGGGAAGCCGTTGGAATTTATTTTACCGTCTATTGGGGGGATTGGCAGCAACTCTATATATCATCTTACTAATTATAAATAAATACATTTTTAGATCCATTCAAAGTTAGCTTCTCCCAGTCCTGAGACTGTCTATGGAATATAGTATCATATATATAGGCTTACATCAAAATGCTGAGAATTCTACTTCAGAATGAGAAAAGGTTCTCAAGATGTTCAATTCGATTTAACCATGAAAGAACTTTTCCTCAAGGCTTTTTGTAAGTATTTTGACACTCGCGTGGTCGAGTTCGAAAGAAATAACTGAAAATTCGAGTTAAATATTTATTGATAAGGTTAAAAATCGATATGTAGAAGCGGAAGTAAATAATTTATCTAAATAAGTATTCATCTCTTACTAATCTTTTTCACTTGAAACAAGCTCCCACTCCTTTTCAAAATGCTTTTTGGAGGAACAAACACGTCATATTTACTACCTTTTTAAAACTATTAAAAATATGGGATTTATACATTAGGTATATACAGATGGTATATGTAACTCATAAGTATGCCTCTGTATACCATAAAAAAATCTACGAGACCTAATTTCACTCGGGATCCAAAAATTGAAAAATTCTTATAATACTTACGCTATTGAAAAGGTTACTATGGAAACGAAATCTCAAAAATACCCTGTCTCAAACATTCAATACAATACGACTGGGAAATTATCTTTCCATATTGTCCACAACCTTACTGAATAAACCCGCGCATTGTAACTATGTCAGTGATATTTCGGAGGACATGTTCCAAACTATATTCAAATAACTAACATAACAAAGTATTGAACAGGATACATTTATCTTGCGACTTTGAAGCCACTTTTCGCTTTCCAAAGATTCGGTTTGAGTTGGGTTGTCAGAATCCTCGAGCATGTTGGAAAAAAAATCTCTACCTCTAATGCGTGGTTAATTTTTAACTATACTATTAAAGTATAGTAAGAATAGTAAGTTTTTAAATTTCTTCAAATTGGTTTAGTGTTTAGCTTTATGATCCCTTTTCATAATGGACTAATCTACTTATTCGCTAATTTTATCATCCTTTACAATGCAGTCCATAGCCGTGGTTCCTTTTAACTTAATTTAACCCCGTTATATTCAAAAACTCGTAGGTAATCCCTAAGTGGGTCAGTCCGGCGCCAGTGACAGCCTAGTTACGGTGACTTGTATTAGTAGATGAGAAACCGACACTGGCACCAGTAGTCTGCAATTTTGACATTTTGTGTTGTATTTTATTTTGAAATAATTGGTTGTATTTTTGGGGGTTTTCTAGTGTGCACGGGTAAATTCTTGGTTAGGATAGTTTAGAAGATGCCGCAGGGATTAGGGATGCCAGTGCCATCCTGCCTAAATGCCATCGTAGATATAATAATTATAATAATAATAATAATATTTATTTTGAAAAAACACAAGCTTTGTTGGCAACCACGGAGGCAAAGCTTATTCGTGGTGGTTAATCTGTCAATAGCAAAGTTTTGTGTTGCGCGCGTTTACCGGTGGTTTTAAATTTCTTACCCCTTTTGACCATTAGTCGGGGACAACTCCACCTTCAGCCATAAAAAGACTGGTGATAAATAATAAGTTTAAACCGAAGATCTAGTATCAAGGCAGATGGCACACAATTAGGTTAGGGGAAAATGGCATCTAAATGGGGTTTAGCTTAGGAGGTTTATTAGTAGTGTTTAGTTTATTTTCATTTAAGAGTGTGCATTTTTTAAACAATTTTTATGTCGTGGAAGTGTTTCAAGTTATTCGTCAAGTAGTTATTAAATTTGGTCTTTTGGTATGGCAAAACATATTTCCTTATTCGGGATTTCCCGGGATTCCCATCCCGGGATTGCTGGTGGCTGAAGATATACATTTGTCATTCAATTATCCCGAATTATCTATTAATTTATTATTACACTGACTGAAAATATTTCCTTGAAAATTTTTTACATACATCGAATTTGAAGTATTTGGTGGTAAGTTCGTGTTATTTATGAATTTCAACAACATTGCTAAGATACAAGTTTCATTCGTACAGCCTAGATGGGTAACAGATATACATTAACGACTTCATTAAATTCCTAGCTATGAATCGGTAGATCTCGTTATTTCTAATTCCACATATAAGTCAGAAAGGCAATTTCCCTTTTATTTTACGGTATGTGCCTCGTCAATGTCTATAACCCACTTTTTTTTTCTTTCCGAAAAAGTCGAATTTCAGACACATTTCGCGATATAGTCATCGTAAAACCGCGCGGCGAGAAATGACTTTTGCTTTTTCTCCCGATCTGCCTCTTTCCTCTCGTAAGTCAGTCCCTTCTTTTCTCCGCAACGATACAGTTTCTCTTTCGCGTTAAATTTAGTCGTGAAATCGCCAAAATCTTTGTCAGTATATAGCATTTTGTTTGCACCAAATCTAGTCCGTATTTAGTCGGGGTTTGGGTACAATTCACGCGCCTTTGCCTAGAGTCTGGTAAATCGGGTAACCAGCGTGAGGATCAAAAATTATAAACCGGCTTTTTCAGGCGGGTTAAGGCGGCGAAGTTCCTTAATTGAAATTGATTTTCATTACCTCGACCAGCGCGTATTATAGTTTAGACGGGCTTCCTAGCGACTAAAATTTAATAGCGAAGCGCGTATATACAGGGTGTTTCAAAAGGTTATGCAAAAATTTTAAGGAGTTTTTCCCCATTTTCCTACAATGAGTTAAAAGAGCGCCAGAGAGCTTCAAAGTGTGGCCTACTAGCCCCTGGAAGTAGGCTGCAACCATCGCAAAACCAGGCAGCAGGACTTTAAATACTGTTTAAGTTTACTTTTTTACGCTGGTTACCTCAATTTGTTTACAAAGTCCTTTTTTACCTATCACACGAACCCAAACCTTAATGTTCGCGTTTCCCCGCTGCTTGGTTTGCGCTTGTTGCAGCCTACTTCCAGGGGCTAGTAGGCCACACTTTGAAGCTCTCTGGCGCTCTTTTCAATCATCGTAAGAAAACCCTGTATAAAAACGACGGTAGTTTCTATACAATCAAAACTGGCAAGAAATCAAAGTTAACCCTTAACGAAAAGCTAGAGTTTCGAAAATCGCAAAACTAACGAGGAGACTACCCGAGGTGATAATCACCGATTTTGTTGAAACTTGGTGGGTATGTAGACCTTATGGTAACATGAAATTTCACCAAGGGAAAAGTTGTTTATCTCATCGTAGGAAAATGGGGAAAAAACAGGCATACTTCTCAACTCACCCCCTACAACTCCTTAACATTTTTCCATAAACCTTTGAAACACCCTGTATATCCTCTTTGAAATAAAACTCGATGCGGGGGAGAGCGGCCACCGCTCTTGAAGTGTTTAGCAGCGCCAGTAAACTGTAAATTCTCAATTACGAGGAGGCTGTTTTTAGAGCTGAGCGTCGAGACTCGCTTCTTGATCAGAATTTACGAGCAACTCGCGTGCCTCTCTACCCTCGCCTCGTTTCTCCCTCGGATGGTGTAAAGACAAGCTTGTTTCTCGGTTACTCCTACCAGAAGTTTATCATACAGGGGGTCCACTAAAAAACTAAAAATGATAAATAACTGAAAAACTTTATTTTTTTTTAAGTTTCAAATTTCTGTGGAACATTGCTCGTGCAGGGGGACATTTACTAGTGTAAAATTGAATGACCATGTCTTCAAGGTCATTCAAAAATTATCTCTAGAACCGTTGGGTTTACGGATTGGGTTCCAAATTGAAAGTGGTTGCTCGCCATGTTTTTAGTTCAAGTAACTTTGATTTGAACAAATTTGACCAATCAGAAGCCGATTAATTGAATGTTAATGAATTGAACCTGATTTCTGTAAGATTGGTTGTCATGAAAACAAGTTTTAGAATAATTGAATTCCGTCGTTAAACGAGATCAAGCTTGTAGATATCGTGGCCGATGGTAACATAATTTAACCGTTGTAAACTATTCCGTATTTATTTGATTTAGTCACATTAAAATCAAACAGATAATTTTATTATCAAACCTTCAATTTATCGGCTTCTGATTGATCAAACAACTTCATAATTGGAACCAAATCCGTAAACCGAACGGTTCTTGAGATAGTTTTACATAAGTAAATGTCCCCCTGCATGACTTAGGGGCCCGAAATGAGGACGAAGAAAGATCAGCAAGGGCCCCTAATAAAGCTTAAGCCTAGGGGCTCGAAATGAGGCCAGAGAAAGATCAGCAAGGGCCCCTAATAAAGCTTAAACCTAGGGGCCCGAAATGAGGCCAGAGAAAGATCAGCAAGGACCCCTAATAAAGCTTAAACCTAGGGGCCCGCAATGAGGCCAGAGAAAGATCAGCAAGGGCCCCTAATAAAGCTTAAACCTATATATAGGGGCCCGAAATGAGGTCAGAGAAAGATCAGCAAAGGCCCCTAATAAAGCTTAAACCTAGGGGCCAGTGTGGTAGTTAATGCGCACACCCTTACCATATGTAACATGATCACTAATTAATATGCCATAAAAGCAAACCTAATTCATGGAATAATTACCTCACTTCCAGATCTGACTCCTGAGTAAACGGAATTTAGCGAAGAATTACAGACGCGTTTCTAACTTGAACAATTTATAGTTGGCTGAGATATCGTTTTCCGATTCAGCAACACGTTTTGGGATAAAGTCCAAGACACAAACCACATTAAAGAGCAATACATCAAAATTTTATCATTTGTTTTTTAAATTATTATTTTACTTAAAGACTTTGGCCACTTAGGTCCAATTTAACCTCGTTACATTCATCAGCTATAAGCAAGAGGGCTGCGGAACTAAGGCTTCGATGTAGTTTCGAGAAACGTACGGTTTTCAAATTACAGTGTTTGGCAAACAGATCTAATTTTGTAGCAAACAGTTTGACCTCGATTCTAATTACTCCATGACAGAGAGAAACAGCTATTTAAATATCTTAAATTCTTTTTCACATTATGTTTGCCTATTTTACACGCAAGGCTTAGGTTGATATATAAATGATTTTATTCAGAATTATTGCCCTTAAATAATGAGAAATCACATGGAAACTTTTAGAGGTTAACGGTAATAGCATAAGTCTATAATATTGTTTCGTAAGTTTGTCACTTGGAGGAATATTTTACTAAGAGCTAGTAACGAAGTGACATCATCACAAGAAGAAAATCTCCCCCTAGCGAGGCGCTGTCAAAGGCTGCGTGTGACGCGGGAGCAAGCGTACGCAAAACGGCGATGAAGCCCGTAATGCAGTCGGTCTTGTGAATAGCTCTCACTAAAACTTTTGCATGTGAAGAATAGAAAGTGTCACACTTATGTAACAATATTAAACACTTAATATAATAGTAAGTGTAGGGAGCTGTTGGAACGCGTGGAATGAAGGGCTGGCCACCACCCTCCTACGCACTATAACCCGGCCACCTGAATTAATGGCTTTAAAAGTCGCTTGATGATTTATGCCTAAGGTGGTGCCTTGGGTATTAGTCCAACTGATTATTACTATTAACATAAGAGGGTAATAACCATAAGTGGGACAGTATTTAATATACCAATAGAAAATACTCAATGAATGCTTGTTTCAATACAGATCACACAAAAACAGCCGGTCCCGAATTGTATTCTTAGTCTATATGCTATTAATACTTGGAATTTAGATGCTCTTTCTATTGGTTCACGTGACTTGATTTCTGCCAATGATATGGTCCCTTATGAAAGTAGTATGACAATTTTTTCGTTATTGTGGCGGCTGAGTGGTCTGGTATATCGGCGGAATTTATCGCGTACTAAAACATAGTAAGAGCGAACCAAAGACGGCTTTAAAATCGATTCTGCGTCCTTAAAGTGAGGAATTTAAAATTGAAGCTTCCACTTTCTGGAAATGAGCCAAGTTATAATAATAAATAATAATAATCAGCTAAGCTAATACCCTAGGCCCCACCTAAGTCATCAAGCGACTTTTAAAGCCATTAATTCGGGTGGCCAGGTTACAATGCGTAGGAGGGTGGTGGCAAGCCCTGCATGCCACGCGATCGAACCAAAAGCTCCCTACACTAACTATTACCGTTAACCTCGACAAGGTTTTAAGGAAGGGGAAACCGAAGAACTTGGAGAAAAACCTCTTAAACCAGTGGGGAGAGAATTTGCAAACTCAACGCGGAAGGAGTAGTTCCGAGTTTTCACCCAGTGCCACAAGCTGGGATCGAACCCGGCTCCTCTTGCTGCGAGGCAAAAGTGTCTGTTAATAAAGACTGAACAGCCTGAGCCTGGATAGTTTAGAGAATGTGAACAACAACCATCATTAAGACATAATTATTAAGAATAAGAACGACCAATCCGAGTCGAACCAAATCCAAGTATGTTCAAGTTCAACCTAAACAAACTAAAGAACCTAATCTTTGAAATATTTTCTTAGGATGGAGTTCAAGATGAAATTTCGGATCCATTTAGAAACCTTACCTGTGAATATGGCAACGTTGAAATAAGTTTAACAGGAAGACGTGTTACTCGCTCGTAGGAATATTAAAAAGATGCGGAGTGCCGTTAGCCCGGTTCTGGAGTTACGTAGATCCGTTTCCGGTTTGGTATTGCGAAATCAATCTGCGACAAGTTTTCATTGAGGAATTCTCCTAATGTCCCACTTACTGTTAGCTAGAAGCAACAAACACAAGGAGAACGCAGCTAGCCTTTAAACACGCTAACGAAGGGTTGTGTACGAATTTCATTGGACGAGCGTCACGAGCCTTTACGCTGAACGTTTTACGGGCGAGGGGGAAGACAAATTCCGAATTTTCCCCTTCCGACGGCAGCAGGCGCTAAAGCGTCTAACCAATGAAAAATGAACGCAAGAAAATAGAAGACTTTTGACGGGTTGCGTTCTCCTTGTGTGGGGTGTTGTGTTTGTTGCTCCTAGCTGTTAGTATCCTCTTATGCTATTAATAACTAGTTCTTGTTGCCATTCTTCCCTCTTAAGCCCGAATCCAAGAAACAAACAACGAAAGAGTATGTAATTTATTTGATATTTATCCGCTAAGTCTACTAGTTTTGTACACGCCCAAATTGCACTAAAATTAACCATTTGCACGTGAGATCCTCTGTGATTGTTTCCTTTAGATCAAGCTTCAAATGTTTCTAGCTAGGTGGCGCTGGAGAAACTCTTCTTCGTTCTTTCTCAATGTGTCTCTATAGTGTACGGGTATACTCCCTCGGAGGTGACCTCGAATCGGAGTGGCCCATTAAAAATCGCGACAAGACGAAGCGCTCTCTCAAAGGGAATTTTAAATTCCCAAAGAGAATCATTGGAGCAGGACGCGCGCACCGACCAAAACCCTTTACCGACAACCCATTAATGTAACACGCTCGCATTTAAGGGTCCTTGTCTTCAACTCTTATTACAACTTCTCCAAGAGCTAAATTCCGTACAACGCCAAAAGTAGAAAGATACACCATTCGTACATTCACCGAAGAGCGAAGTGGCGTTAGACGTTAATTGGATTTTGGTAGACGACAGGGTTATATTGAGGGTTGGAAAAAATCCGAATAATTTTAATAAAATCCAGACCAGTGGCTTTTATTGGATTAAACCGGATTTTGTGGTTTTACTCGAATTTTTTTAAAAGCCAAATTGTTGAGCCGTTTGACTACGTTAGGTACTTCTTATGTCAATATGTGTAGCCCTTATCTCAGGCACGGCGCTCGGGCAGTGTTGCCAGACGTACGATAATTAATCGTACGCGTCGATAATTCCGAGATAAATTTTGGGACGTACGATATTTTCAATGGCGTACTATATAGGACGCATTTTTCGATAATTCAGCACACGCGTACGATAATGCGCGATAAGTTTTTAAATTGGCTGAAATCCAGTTAAAACTGCGACTTTTAGTTTCAATCGGTCGAACTTTAAGTGTTATTAAAAATTTTGATTTCAAAAGTTTAACGTCACTATTTATCACACAATTTAAATCTACCGCCAGTTTTCAGGCGTATGAAATTTTTTTCTGAGATCGATATTTTTTTAGCTCTGGTACGATAGTTTGAGTTTCAGGAACTGGCAACGCTGCGCTCGGGGCTCTATCTTAATGTCGTCTGCTTGTAGGGCTGCTAAAAACTGTTAACTATTTACCGGGAGAGTTTCGTTTGTTTGACTTCTCATTTGGCCGACTACAAAATACACGTTACGCCGACTGTTCATTTGGCCGACTGAACATTTGTCTGACTGTCCATTTTGCCGACTGTTTATTCGGCCGACTGTCCATTTTGCCGACTGTTTATTTGGCCGACTGTTCGTTTGGCCGACAGCTCATTTAGCCTACCAGAATCTCGGGTAAACGAGTAGTCGGCCAAATGAGCAGTCGGACATATGCACCCCACCCTATTTACCGAGCTATTTACACGGCTTATGTAAACAAGTCATGCTATTTATTTCCAAATTCATAAATATTAATGCCAAGAAATCACTATAAAATGATATTTAAACATTATTTTTTATATTGGTGTATTGTTTTTACTAGTAATTTTTAAATGTGGTAATTTTCAGTGAGTTTTCACAGCATGTAGCGGTGCTTTTTTTAAAGTGTTTTAATCCGGACTGGATAGATTAATTTTTGCCAAACCTGGTTATATCACAGCATTAGTTTTAATTAATAAAGATAATACTCAGTAATATCTACAGTATACGATATTAATTAACGACGCCCTCCTACTGTTAAATTTCGATTTCGTATCAAAAACAGATTTTGATTTAGCTGCTTACTCGGAATTGCCAATAACGATTGGGAGCCTATCAAAAACGTGAAATCAAATTTCAAGTCGAATACTTGTAAAAGTCCCATTCTGAATAGAGATAAATTATTTTATTTCATCCGGAACAACTTATTGAAGATCTTGAACAATACGCCGCGTGATTAAGAGTTTAAGGGTCTACCGCGAATATGAAGCTTAATTGGGAATGCAACAATGAATTCGGAGGCCGGAGGCGGCGGTAGAAAATTCAAAGGAAATTTGCCTTTAAGGAAGTTCTCGAGCTGCGTGATACTGCGGACGGGAAAACTCTCGAAATCTCACGCGAGAATAAATAGGAATAAACAAAGAATGTATTTCCATTACGGGCCTTTCATTAACCCCAGAATTTGAGCACCTCCGAAGTTAATGGTATAGCGTATCAAGTTAGGAGCGTTTTCGTTAGAATGAATTTCAACAAAATAGAGGACCAGATATACAACAAATCCAATCAAAAGGAGTAATTATATAGAGCGCGGGTGGTCGAGGCCGAGGCGATAACGCCTTCATTGGATTCGCATTTTCCAACGCTAAGCCTTTGGTTTAGTTTATCGTATTGAGAGAAAAATTCTAATGTTTCAAAACATAAGGACAAAATGTGGAATATAAAGGGTGCAGCTGCCCCAAAACTTATTTGCTTTTATTTGAAAACGCCCTAGACTTCGTAACTATTTCATTATCTCACGTTGTATCTGATATTCCATTCACGCCATGCCTTTTTGAGCTCATATTTATATCATTTGCCCTTCACGTTTTGATGATTTTCGACGGTCGTAGACTGTTCAGTGTAGTCTCAAGTTCAAGACTGTAAAGACCTGCTCTCCTGCATCAACCTGCGCGTACTCAGTACTAACACAAGATCAAAGGAAACTTTTTATGCCCCTGATATTTGTAATAACCCCATTAAAAGAACTCAAAAAACTTTCAACTTGAACTCAAAAAATCTGTATATATTTGAACCAAATCATCTAAAATTCCGCAAATCTTTGTTAAACGAGTTAAAAATAAGCACGAAAATGAAATTGTAAATAGAAATAGAAATAATCTGGAAATTAATCTTTTAATCGTAATATAATACCACTCTAATATAACTAATTTTTAGGTCATAAAATTAATCCCGAGGTCAAATCTTGTTAAATCTTATAGTAGTTATAGTAGTTGTAGAATGAGACAAGAAATGTATTACATCTATTTTATCCGACGATGTCTTTTAACTGCTTACTTTTTAGAATTTTCATTACTTTTGCTTGACTATGTTGTTGTATAATGTATTTTGGTTTTTGACGTAGAAGTTTTATATATTTTTTTTTCGTTCCTGTAAAATTGTAAAAAGTGTGCAAACACGTTATCTTACAGGCAATAAACACCTTTTGAATTGAATTGAATTTCCATCATTTAGTGTTATTATTAAACCATCTCCCCCATGTTTGAAGTAACAACATTCTTTTCTTTACAGACCAAAAATACTTTTGTTCGTTTGGTGTTTGTATTTCTCAGTAAGATGAAAGCGTGCGAGTGTAACAATTTTATGTGATTTTTCGAACAGTTTTCCTGTCTTTGGTTGTTGGTAGAATAAAGTTATTTTTGGAGATAAAAACTAGAATTTGTGCAGAACAATTTTTTAATTATGCTTTTAGTTTTAAAAAAACTCAATTAATTTGACGAACCAACTCGAAACCATACATTTTTGAGAATTTTTAAATTATTTTTTTTATGAGAACGCCGTAAGATAAATTGATGAGGTCTGTTAAATAAAGTGGTGGCGCCACTAAAAAAACTTTGGATGCTTTTCCGTATTACACCAAAAGGTAATAAGGAAGAGATACATATTTAAATTGTATCACCCGTCGAAACGTTTTCGAGAATTTCTCAAATTAACCGACGAAAACAATTATTTGAAACTCTTTAAAAATCTCTGTAGGTGTGTACCTTTTCATGATTTAGCTTATTTTGGTTCAATTGAAGATATTTTATTATAATTTACCGCTAAGCATCGGCCATAAGACGGCTAATGTGTTAAGTGCAAGAGAGTAGGAAGACATTAAAGCCACGCCGCCAACCCCGTTGCGTACGCACGGTAATTATTTAGTCCCTGTACGTAAGCTTTGGAAAATTCAACCAATCAGACTTAATATAATAGGTTGAACACACCGCCGAAAACGCCATCTATCGTACCATCCAGGAACTACGCTAGACCGACCACTTGTTTTAAAAGCTGATGTTTAGAAGCGGGCAGGGTTTTACTATCCTGATAAGAGCTTTATTCACAAAATACAGAGCGATGCCGAGTAATCCTTACTCCATCTGGTGGCAGAAAACGTTATTAAACATTCACAGGATTTCCCCTTAAATTACAAGTGAATAGACAGGTTAAGCCACCGCCCGAAAACGTGCAGGGAGAACTTGTAAGATTGTTGACGTATCTTTGTGCGTACAGCCTGCACCTTCTACAAGTTCCCTCTACACGTTTTGTGGACATTTTCTGGTGGTGGCTTAACCTCTCTAATGATATACCATAAAAGTGAATGATAATTCTTGAAAAATAGAGGTCATTCTACAAAGTTACGGCAAAAAATAGTTCATAAAAGCAGAAGTATATAATATATATCTTACGGGATAAGTATTAGTCTAACTATCTTGCTAATGTTATTCGCTAGAAACACGTATCTACGCTGGCTCCCGTTGATTTTTCAAAAAACGTTTGTAAAAACAAATAGTGTATGGCTAAAACCGTTATATATTGATTTTCTAATACAATTTCATCGAGAAAATACGGTATGTCAATATAAATATTCCTACATGTTTCATTTTAATTGATACATCTCTAGTAAAAATTCTCTGATAAAAATTATATACCAAATTTGAAGTAAAATATTGAAAATCTGGAAAAACAGTGAATTAACCACTATTTTAATGTCATATTGGAGAAAATATGAAATTCTCAGACTAAACCTTATTGCTCAGTGATTTTCCAAAGCATTAAAAACTTTTTATAGAGGTCGGGGACGGTTAATCATTATCCATGTTTAAATTGATTTTTTTCGGGAAAAAATGTAAACAAAGAAATTTACCGGATAATATTTCGGAAAATGATTAAAAAACATGTATTATTCGTAGAATTTGAGCTTTTTATCGAAAAAAAACTTCGTTTTTCCGATTAATTTTACAAATTTATCAAAAAATTAATCGGTTAATACAGAAATATAAATTACCTGATCAAAAAGTTTTACGAATAATTTTGAGAGCTTTATCTATATTGAATAAAAGTTAACCACCCCCGACCTCTAACTTTTTAAGTCGTAAACATTGCATAATTTTAATAAACATATTCTGACATTAAGGTAGCGAGTTTTCGGTTATAATTGCAAATGTTTCAGTATCGATTTCCAGGGAAATTTGTAAACGCCACAGCACTACGACAGGATTTCCTGAATAGTAGCCTCGAACGTAAAAGGAGCTTTATATGGTAATAACGGATCGCGAAATGTTGTTCACCGATAAAGAGATATAACACTGAAAGGATCTTAAATAAACTGATTTTAAATGACAATCCGTTTTGTTTAATTTTCAAAGCTTGTAAAAGAAAGACTTAGGTCTCGAAAAACTTTGATCTTTATAAATAACAAAACAACCATATGGATCGAAATAAATAACTTGAATGTGACCGACGAGCCTTTTCTACATCTTTGAATGAACGCCGATAAAAATATCGAGGTAGTTAACGCGTCCATTAAGATCTTTATAAGCAAATTCCGCGTCAGACAAAGCGATTCCTCCGCCAGCGCCTTTACCGCTGCTCTATAGATGAAATTTTATAGCGGTGCTAAAGGTCTAAGCCGAATCAGGTCACCTAGTTCCGAATGAAACGACACTATAGCCGACATCAGGAGCGCCAAAGACGTTGAATGGATTCGGAGCTAATGGGCAGACTCCCGTTAGATGGCGCTTCGAATAATTTAAGGGAGTAAATCGCGCGGCACGGCTTTAAACATGGCCTATATTCACGAGCGTCGCCGGCCAAGGATTTGCAGTGGGAGATGGTTCGACTCTAAAGCCACCGATATTTGACCCCTTCCCGGGACAATCTCCTCTCGGTCACGGAACGACAAACTTCACTACCACCAGAGACTCGGTACTTAACTAGCGAGGTAGGGTTTCGGAACGGCTATCAGCCACAGACATAAATGGAAATTATGGAATAATGGCCGACGACAGCTAAAGACAACCGTCTTAAAGAAAACCAACGTAACACAGATACGAACATCGACCGGGTGACTGCGGAAAACTCAAAAAAGTTTTATAGGAAGAATAGGAAATTTAAGGAGATATTGTTTGCAAAATAAAGGAATATAAGAGATAAATTTCATTAAAATTATAGTTAAAGTATTTATGAAGTGAAAATCCATGATTTTTAAAGGGAATTTGGTTGAGCGAGCGAAGATTTCTAATATTTCTAAAATTCTTTCTACATTTGTTGATTTTAAAGCTAAAAATTTTCACAAATATAGGATAAAATAGGAAAGTAATGTAATTATAGGAAGTCATAGAAACACATTGAAAAAATAGGAAAAATTAAAAAATATAGTAGCTGTGTTCACTCTGCATGTACCTAAACACCAAAATACTACATAATTTTTATTAGTTTACTCTTTACATAATTCCGGTCAGTAAGTTCATAATAAACTTCATTGGAAAGTTCACTTATTAGGCGGGTAACATAACTTTTTTTAGTTTGAGGGGTCTTCGCTCCAGTTCTTCGGTTTCGCCCTTTCCATAAAAACTTGTAGAGGTAAACGGTAATAGTGATTGTAGGGAGCTGTTGGCTCGCGTGGCATGAAGGGCTGGCCACCACCCTCCTATACGCATTGTATAGAATTAAGAATATTAGCTTGTTTTGACCTATGAAAGGGTTTTAAAATTAGACATATGAATCGATAAAAACTGTTTTAACAATTATAGGCTGATGAACGGATGAAGTTTTTTTTTAAATTAGGAGTTTGAACCAATGAACTTGTTTTACATGAAATAAGTGAAAATATTGTTTAAAGAACCACTAGATGTCGTACAATAAAATAAGCTTTATTTACAACCAATATTTCATTTCGTCATTCCATTTTAACAAGATCATGGACGAGACAATTTCAAACTTAAAAAAATATATATATATTGAATCAAACAATTAAATTGTATGTATCAATGCACGTTAGTCACGACAACGGTCTACATGCAGTAAGCTATTCTCTATCGTAACAACCCCCGCGCTAAATCTGCTTTTATCGAATACCGAGAGAGAAATGAATGTCTGTTGTACAAAAGTAATGAATTCATAGAAGCCGTAGCCCCAGATCGAGGGTTTGACCTACATTTCAAAGAAAATATAATAAACTATGTTCAGAATAAATCGGAAACCGTAAAAAATACCAAACTAAACCCATTTATTTAGAAAATATAAAACACGTAAAAATAGGCCATTTATGTAAAAAAAAATGTCAAGAATGTATTTATTTTTTACTTGATGAATTTGTTGAGACAACCAGCAGCGTCAAAGATAATATAAAACTCGTACCTTAGATTCGAAATCAGAAAGCTTTAATAAATAATCAGCTAGGCTAATACCCAAGGCACCACCTTTGGCCTAAGTCATCGAGCGACTTTTAAAGCCTTAATTTAGGTGGCCGGTTACAATGCGTAGGAGGGTGGTGGCAAGCCCTTCATGCCACGCGAGCCAACAGCTCCCTACACTAACTATTACCGCTAACCTCCAAATTTTTGATATGGAAGGGTAAACTGAAGAACTCGGGGGAAAGCTCTAAACCAGTGGAGTGAGAACTTGTAAACTCAACTCAGAAACAATCGTTCCGAGTTTTCACCCAGTGCCACAAGCTGGGCTCGAACCTGGCTCCTCTTGCTGCGAAGCGAAAGTGCTAACCACTCCGCCACCCCATTATCGGCACGTGATCTTTGGGCTATTTCCCTTTCAATACTTCAAAAGGTATTGTAATAAACATGAAAGAGTTAAATGGATCTAAAATAAATTAATAAACCTAAATGTTTCGAAAAAATTAAATGTCCAATTGATTTTAGCCGTTTTATAAACTTTTATTTTTAACAGTGTAAGAAAATTTAAAAAACATCTATTCTGTCTAATAGATTTATGTAGAAATTTAAATAGTTTAAAAGTGAACCCACAAATGTGATTTAAAGGTTCGTTTAAAATATCAAAGGTAGACCATCAGCTAAAAAATAATCTAGAATTCAATTAATATTTTTAAGTATATTACTACAGCCCTATTATATAGGTAGCAATAAAAATATTCTAATGATATTTCCCGCGACCTTTTATATTAGTTATAATTAATTAAATTAATATTTACGAGGATTGCTCACGGATCAATAAGAAATTAAAAAAAAACGATGATTTTTAATATTTTTCAAAAGAGGATATGACTAGAGTCTAGCGCCGATTTGAATTAGGTCGGCGGCGGCGTTTCGCGAAAATCACCCGGCGGCGTCGGCTCGGCGTCAAAGGAAATATCGGAGGTGGCGGGGTTAGGCTCTAGATGTGACTAGAGCTCGGGGATGGTTAACTTTTATTCAATAGATAAAGCTCTCGAAATTATTCATAAAACGTTTTGATCAAGTAATTTATATTTCTGTATTATCCGATTAATTTTTTGATAAATTTGTAAAATTAATCGGAAAAACGACGTTTTTTTTTCGATAAAAAGCTCAAATTTTCCGAATGTTTTTTAATCATTTTTCGAAATATTAACCGGTAAATTTCTTTGTTTAAATTTTTTTTCCGAAAAAAATCAATTTAATCATGGATAATGATTAACCGTCCCCGACCTCTAGATGTGACCATTTCAATTTAAAACGCAAATATAAATTTAAAATAACAAACAGCATACAACAACAACTACATTAAAAGAACAATACTTTATACGATTAACAATTAAGCATACTTGAAAAGATACGTAAGAATGCAGTAACTTTGAAAAAAGCTAGACGTATAATATACGTATGGAGAGAGACTGCGACCTATTCCGTTGGCGTTTGGCGAAGTGAACGGCTACTGTAGACCAAATGACCCGAGCGCCGTTACTTTTAGGCAGTACAAAGAGAGAGAGAGAGAGAGAGCGTAGGAGCAGTGGATCCCACCACGTTTATTCGTCCCAACGGTATCGTTACGGGAATTACGGAGGCCGGATAAAACTAAAAGAGGTAGAGAAGGAAATGGAAGGCAGCTAGCAATACGAAGGTAGAAGGGAGACATTGGAACGGCTGAGTTATGACGCGAGGCCTTGGCTGGGCCAAATTACTCCGTCGATGAACCCTGGTGCGGAAGGCTTCTCGTCCCGAAGTGCGCTAATATATTTATGAGCTTATCCGCGTATAGCCTCGCCGCCACCGGGGCTTCTTTAATCTTACTACGATTTATATCAACACGCGTCGCATTGCCCTAAATGATCGCCCCAAAGTGGTTCCAGAGCAGCGTACGCGGACGACATTTATTTACTCCTAACGACCAGCCCGGACTGGCGAAAAACCTTTTATACTTAACGTTCCGCAATTTTGGCTATTTTAAATGCCGTTCTCATAGTGAGCCGCCAATATCATTTTCGTCTATTATTGGTCTACGAACGCCTGTAAAAGTGTTCCAACAGCATTACATCCGTGTTCAGGGAGAAGTCAACATTAGCCAGGAGAAGAAGAAAAATTGTGCTCATTACGCCAAATCTAGTCTTACTATTTTGTCTGCGCGATTAATAGTTCTTTTTAAAAAATAACCTTGGCCATCTTGTTGAAATGTTGCCTCCCCGCTTCAGCTGTGGATCCGTTTTCTCTCCCACTAAGGAGCTTATGAACTCATTCTTAGGCATTGGCTGAACTATTCCAGGGCAACATTTCAACAAGTTGGGCAAGCGTAAAGACATTTTATAAAATCAACTATTGCGCGTGGACCTCTATTACTAGTCACAGGAATCCATACCTCTACTTGGAATGCTTATCTGGCCGTAACACGTAATGTAAGAACACTCTGACGGCTTTGGCCTCGCCTACGAGAGAAAAATTCCCTCTGCGCGAGCTCCCCTCTCACATAGTTGTTTGTTAAGTTAACATAGTGACGTCAAAAAAACCGTCAGCCACATCGAGACGAAAATCTGCCGCGATAAGCATTCCAAGTAGAGGTATGGATTCCTGCTAGTCAGAGAGTAGCTCGGTTTGTGATCAACAATGTTTTGATAAAAAGTTGACTCGTGTGAATAGGCCTAACGTTTAAGTTGGAGGAAACAAAATTTACATAAATATTTCACGGAGGCGAAATAAATTAAGGATAATGTTTTTTCTATACTAAAAACGCCTTTCATGTTTTATACATATAGTAAACTGTACGGCGTATAGGAAAGGACTCGTAAGAAGAACAAGATCTCGAATTTCGCGTCGTTTCAGTATTCATAGGAGACACCGAAAGAGAGAGAGACAAAAGCCGGGGGACAAAAAAATAACAAAGAAACATAATGGCGCAGTGGCTTTCAAAAGGAACTCTATATTGTCGAGTTCGCCAAAGAAGTCGTACCGAATAGGAATGCTACTATCCACCCTCAATCCGAAAGTAGAGTTGCATTGGGCTGCGGGAAGGCGAATGGGAGAAGGGCTTGAAGTGGCACGAAAAACAGGCACCATTGGTGACGAATAATAACGGACTGTTAGACGTCCTAAGAATAAAGGTCCAGATGAATAATACAGGGCCAGGTGAAGACGTCCTCAAAATATAGGTCCAGTGTAGTAGCGGAGAAAGGAGGCTTTTGTCGATTCCCGACATCCGAGATTACGCGCGGATTTCGTTGATCGACATGGTCCCGATTACAGTTGACAATAACGAGGGTAAATACGCTCGTTCATGGAATCTTGGTGAGTTCCTTTTGAAGATACAGATAATAGGTAAAGGAAATTGATAACTACAATTGACATATTTGGCCCGTAGAAGGATTATACCAAAGGACCACTTTAGCATTTATTTCAGTGGTGCACCCAGAAATTCATTGAAGAAGGGAGCGGTGGCTTGTGGAAGGCTAGGATAAAAAGTAAATAGCATTCTTAGTAAGTCCGTATGTTCTGGAGCACCTCCCCCCCCCCTGGGTGCGCCACTATACAGGGTGTTTCAAAAGATTATGCATAAATGTGAAGGAGTTGTAGGGGGTGAGTATGTCTGATTTTTCCCCATTTTCCTACGAAGAGTGAAAAGAGCGCCAAAGAGCTTCAAAGTGTGGCCTACTAGCCCGTGGAAGTAGGCTGCAACAACCACAAAACCAAGCAGTGGGGACTTTAAATACTGTTTAAGTTTACTTTTTTACGCTGGTTACCTCGATTTGTTTACAAAGTACTTTTTTACCTATCACACGAACCCAAACCTTAATGTTGGCATTTCCCTGCTACTTGGTTTTGCGCTTGTTGCAGCCTACTTCCAGGGGCTAGTAGGCCACACTTTGAAGCTCTCTGGCACTCTTTTCACTCTTCGTAGGAAAAGGGGGGAAAAAACGACGGTAGTTTCTATACAATCAAAGCTGGCAAGAAATCAAAGTTAACCCTTAACGAAAAACTAGAGTTTCGAAAATCGCGAAACTAAGTTGGACTCCAAACTGAAATGAATTTTGTTCGTTCAATCAGAGGTCAATTACGAAAGACGTTATAGGCTCGCCAAATAGGGCAGCGACCATCCGCTGGAAGGCCTTTAAAAGTAAAACGAGATCTTAGCAAATCCCCCAAATGCGGCGCTGCCGATAAAAAAAGATGAAAGCTACATACTGACTCTGAGGAAGAGGAAATTCGATTCCGTCAAAAAATAACAAAAAATAAAATGGAAAAGCGCGTAGAAGAATACGATACGAGGCGGCTAGAGCTCCTAAAGAGTTCGTCTTTTATCGCGAAAAAATAGAGAGCGGAAAACTAAATGGAAAAGAGAGAAACGAACGGAAGGAGAAAATTGGGTTGGTTGTCAGGGGAAACCGGATCAAAATTGCTTTTTAGATATTTAACGCGCACGCGTAGATCGGAAATTATTTAACTTTCCTATCAAAATTTTAAAGCGGATTTACATTTTTTATATTTTCCCCTTCGTCAACTTTAACTAAACTGTCAGGTTACGCGAAAATGAGAGAGAGGTTAAGAGCTTTCTGATCAATCTAACAGAGGGGTATGGCAATACCAAAAAATGACGATTAATTTACTAATTATTCTAGTATTGTAAGTCGGAAAATTTTCCGTATTTTTCCGAAAAAAATAAAAAGTGTTTTCATTCCATGATTAGTCTAAAATATTGTTTACAAATTTAAATAAAGCTTTAGACTAGTTTAAACTGGTTAACAATATAACACTATTAATGTTTTGTAGTATGTTTACTATTATTAGACATTTTATATCGATAAAAATATAAAAACATTAAAAACCCTTAAAAAGTAATCTATGTTTCAATTCAATTTTCTGGAAATCTTTCCGTATTTTATTTTTTCGGGAAATTAATAACTCTAAATTATTCTTCTTTTTTTTTCGTTTAAGGTTGAAACCACCAGTCCCCCCTCACTATCTCCGTAAGTAGTCCTAGAAGGTAATAAGTATAGAATAGATTAAAGAAAGCGGTCGGCGTTAATCTATAAAAAAATTTATAATGGGCGGAGCATTAAGAAGTAACCCTAGGCCTAAATTATCCGGTGGCTCTTCCCAGAGGATCCGCTAATGCTCCTCTAACCTAATTACAGCCCTAAAAGAGCTTCCAGCCAGGACCCCGCTTTTCCAACATTCATTATTATCGAAAGGAGCGAATAATATTTGTCGTCCGAAGGTATATAGGCGCTTAGCGGGGAAGGCCTGAACTTAATGGGCCCAAAATGAGCGGATGCCGAAATCCGAGTCGCCTAATAAACATCCTCTACCAATTCCAGGATTTTCCAACCGAGAGCGTTTAAGCGGGCCTGCCATATTGTATAGATGAGGCGAATATTCGGCAATGGTTTCGGATTACGAGAGAAAAGTACCCGAACGGTAAACGCGGATAAAGGAAACACCGCGACTCTGTCTTCATTCATATGTAGATCCTAAACTGGCGACGAATTATTTCGTCTAAGCCTAGATTCAATAAATAAGACGCGATAAATTTTAAATACTCTTTCCAAACCCCATCTAATGGGGTAAATTTAGGACACCTATTTAAAAATGAACAAGATGGCACAGGTCATAATAGTTAGTTGCCAATTATTCGTAACCGCCTTAATTTCGTTATTAAACGAAGTGCTTAGGTTTAAAATACCGAAATATAAAGTTTCGTTGCTTTCCGTTTCGTAGTTTATGTTAAAATATTATATTGGTTAAAATGTATAAATATAAAATGGCGCTAATGTATTATATTGTATTATATGAAGTTTTGTTATTTACGTAAACGTATGCGCATTGTTTTAAAACGAACTTGATTTCTCGTGCGAAATTATATTTTTTGCTGTTTGAGCGCGTAAATATAAACACGCGAATTATTTGGAGATTTGAATTTGATCTCGTTCGGTTTGTTAAAATTATCGTTTTAATAAAAAAAGGTATTCGTAACGTTTAAAAAACCGGTGTTAAGCCTAGTTTGTACAGTCGGCTAGAAAAATATTATAAAGCTCTCCCAAAATCAAAATAGCAATATTATTATTTTATCAGTTTATTATAAATAATTAGTAGAACGCCAAAACAATTTGAATTTTAGAGTTTCCTATAGAACCATGGGATTCTACTACTGAATTTTTTACGTGAGTGCTTACATGGTTTTGAAAATACGCGCGTGCTAAATTGACATCGCCATATCTAGCAAGGATATTACAGGTATGAACAGGGGCGCCTTTAGGCACAGAAACATTTGGCGCCCCTTGGCATTTTCTTAAGGGTTGGTCAGCTAAGTAGGGGCGTATCGGTTTTTAATAAATAAATAAATATATTTTAGTTTCCCTAAACGTTGTTGGTATTTTTTTTCTTTTAAGCTTTGTTTTAAGTAGGGGCAAGCCAAATACTTAGACCGAGGGGCTTTATCAAAGCTTTGGCGCCCCTAGAAAAGAAATAAATTGAGCAATTTGAGAAGTAGCACAAGGAGCTTGAAAATACCCTACTTTTTAACATTTGATAATGAAATAAGGACTATACTTCATTTTTAATAAATTATGGTTTATGGTTACTTTATCTAAAAATCAAATATGTTATTTAATATGTCGCTAAATTACATTTTTCAAAACTGCTTTTGATGTTGGGTCACAGACTTGCTTTCAATTTGTAATGATAAAGAAGAAATAGGCTTAATAGTAATAAATAACGACTTTTCGAAGAAAATTACACAAAACTCTCGTTTCTTCGTAAGTTAATTCAAGTCAGTTCAGTTCATTTATTGTTAGAATATTTCGACTGGAGCTATCGTCTAAAAACGTTTATTTATTAGTCGTGTTACCCCCTGTACCAAGAATTTCAAAACGTTACCTAAAGTAGGCGCTTACGATATTCTACTATTTATGCGACGCTTCGTCGGCAAATAAAAATGCGGAGCATTACTCCGGCTATCGGCAAGTTAAAAACCACTTGCGTTACTCATCTTACTGGGTGATAGTGGGTACGTTCCGCAGCGCTCATCGGACTCACCGATTAGTAATCGCTGACATCGGATTCCTACTGTACACTTTTTCGCGTTTCCGGTTTTGACGTCACGATGGTCATCGGTTACTCACCGAAGTCATCGGCTGGAAGAGCTGGTTTTTCGGTTTATGCCCATTTGCGCAGTTCCCATTTACGCGGTTTCCCATTTGCACAGTTCTCAATAGCGCCAGGGGCGTACCGAAGAGAGTACGTTTGGGGGGGAGTTAAGTGAAATTTGTCAAGTAAAAAACAAAGTTTGTCAAGTCGTCTAAGTTTGGATTGTTTCGGTAGATTTCAATTTAAATGTTTCATTAAAATTATAATCGGTGGCGCCATCCGCTGTTAGCGGCGGGAACTATATACTATATAATTGATTTAATAGTACTAATGCACCTTGAAAGTTATAGATGGCGCCACCCGTATAATGATAGAGTTTAGTCAGTTGACGGCTAAGTGCGCCGACTGGAAATTTCAGAATTTGTTTCGGGAAACCACGACTACCGAACGCGCCTATGTCATTCTAGCGGTACTATTCCCAATTCAATGGCGAAAACGGCTCGGCGTCTAGTTATAGTGGGTGAAGCATTTGCGTAGTCTCTTTATATATAAAGCGTGATACACGAAGAAGAAAAAGAGATTGAACGATGCTACAGCAATTTAAAAATCCCATCAAACCCGTTTACTATTTTCTCGTCGTGTATCCCGCTGTAGTAAAAAATGCATACATTTCATCCTGACAAATACTAGTTGTTGTTTAACTGAACAGCTTTGAATAACTGGAATTATTCAAACCCAAATATAACATAAACAATTCAAACACTTAGTTCTGAAATATTAACGTAAGAACAACCGACACTGTATCACACCATATGATCACACGTTATCTTTACTCAACGCAACTTTAGGAATATTGGCTTGTGAAATTTTCACTTTCCTAAAGAATATCACTATAATATTCACGACTTACCTAATTTACCCGAAGTAAAAAAAAACTGTAACATCTTCTGTAGAAATTAAAACAATTTTTATAAATTTTATACAGATTGCCAAATTTAACGTAGAAAATGAACACTGAAATATTAACGAACAACTGATATTCTCTATCACGCCGCTTTCACGCGTCTATCTGCCTTCCAATTTTATAAGGTGCTGTAGGAAAAATGACTATTTAAAAAGCTTTTACCACAAGGCTGAACTAAAGTTCCGACACACTAGCTGCCTAGCATAGAAATCTGGTCTTGTAATTTATACATAAGGAGAAGCAACTACATAGAAATCTCAAACATAGTTAATGATTTTAGGGAAGTAAATTGCTGGGAAATTCTAAATGATTTGTTGCAATATCGTTTACCATCGATTCAGGAGTTTTTTTTAATTAACTAACATGTTTCATAATTTTCATTTTGCCAAGTCCACCTCGATTTGCCAACTCTTCAAAGCTTTGCGGGGGAGCCTCCCCCGCCCCCCCCCCAAGGTACGTCCCTGAATAGCGCTAATAGGCATATACCGGTTTTTCCGGTGACTGACGTCATTACTGACGTAAAACTACTATTAATTCAACGCCATTTAAAAAAGAAACACCGATGACTGAATAAAAGCGTTCAACAACTTACGACGTCATTATGACGAAAAAACTCATCCGTTTACTGTTACTGAACTTACCCCAAGTTATCTATTGTATAAAGTTAGATGATTTTTAAATGTGAGTGTATATATACATGTACCACGTTCAATTTACTTTGTCTATACGGGGTTTTGTTTCTCTTTAATTATATTATCTAAACAAACAGTTTAATTTTTAAAAACTGTCTCGTCTTTTCATCAACTTGACTGGTGTTGAATCAAACACTTCAACTGTACGCTTCCACTGCGCCCCTGGTAGCTACTCCTGCTCAGCTGTATTCTCATTGCGATAGAGGATTTCTTACAACATGACGTTGAGAAGCTGGTTGGTTGTGAGAATTGGCGGAGTTGGAAATCAAGATTCGAGATGTGTTCGAGATCTTCACCGGCAAGTGGGTCGAGCCCAAGTGGGTCTCGATCAAGAAGATGTTTGAAAAAATATCTGTACGAGTTAAAATTGATGACGTCATCCAGATGAGCCTCCGTTGATTTTCAATACGTCAAAATTTTACATAGCAACGCAAAACCCGTTATATTTTGATAAAAAACCATGCGATAGAGGCAACCTTATAGTTCCCTTTTTACGAACCTTGGGTCGATCCAACTGAACCCGTACCAACCGCAAGAGAGTCAGAAACCGCCGCGTATCGAGTTGCATTCAGTACCGCCCACATCATCATATGGTCTTCGCTGTCCGGCCAGATACAGTACATGATTAGGAACTGCGATACACTACAGGAGATGTGGAACAAGTTGCTCGAAATCTTCAAGCAGAATGTATTTGAAGACTCATCATGGTAGATTAGAACGACGAAACAGCGCAGGGCGATCTCACGTAAAGAATCAGCGGGAACGTCGGAACAGCCGAAGACGTAGATATTTCAATTGCCAGAAGCTCAGGCATGTCTCCAAAGATTGTACAGAACCGAAGAAAGCATCTAAGGGTGAAGTATCAGCTTAGTCGCTTGCACATCGGTAGAAGCAGCCTGGTTCTTCGACTCAGGAGAAACTCAACACATATTATGAATGATGCTTCGAAATTCATTCGGTTCCGGAAATTCAACACCCCCGCTTCGGTCCTGGTTGGCAACAAGGCGCAGATGTTCGCAAACGATGAAAGATATAAGAGTCCAGTTCCGTAATCGGGAAGAAGCTCTGTCTGTCACGAAGTCGTTCACAACGTTTGGCATATCCCAGGTTTCGCGTGCAACGTCTTCTCTCCGAAGAGCGCCAAGAAACGAATCAACAGGGTTCTTCAAAATGCTTTTTGAAATTTGAGTTACTAGGAAACTATTTTGCATTTTGCATTTTACATTTTGTGGGTTTGATATGTGGAAAAACATTTTCCAAATATTTTTACTCCGGCTCCATCATTGCAGCTCTTGTAGAGAAAGTTCGTCTGCTATTTACTCCCAAGTAATCATAGATGGCGATACTCAGTTACTCAGAAGCAGACGAACATTCGTACAGTGCCACCGCTTTATTTCCCACGCTGCCTGTCAGGGTGCTTTTGAAATCTCTACGTAATTATTATTATAAATTAGTAATAATAATAATAATTAATTAGTAATTAATTATTAATAATAAGACTAAAATAGTAATTTTGTCTTATAAATGTAAATTTGGGAGGGGGCTCGAAATTAGTTTTTTAATCTGATACGCCTCTTGGTTCAGATTTGAAGGTTAATTTAGCGATATTTGGTAAGAGCACGTTGAAACCAATCGAATGATACCAATATCAGGTCATATCAATTTTCAAGGTCACCGGAAGTGACGTCACGTGGTTCGTATTTCCGGAAAGCCCCCAGTTTTACCCGTAAGACAAACAGTTCTTTGTTACAAATCATTATCCTAATTAAATAATACCTTGACCCATCGTATAACTTATCACATGCTTATTTTGTCATGGGCTCTTGGACTAAACAGAATGGGGTAACTGAACGAGACAACAGGACTATCATGGAGTCGGTACGAACAATGCTGCACTACAGAACGGATTGGCCTCCGAAGCTTTGGGCAGAAGAAGTAAATACCACGAGCTATATCCTGAATCGGACAGCACCAAAAGACATGTCGAGTCAGGGCGAGTAAATTTCGAAGATATGAAGAGCCAGGGCGAGCAGTTATCCGAACATATCTATACAGTAAAGCGAGTTTTCAGTGATTTTCAACAGTTTGGCAATGTAGATCCTTGGTGATAATTTTGACTTTGAGAACACTGTTCGTGCATATTCATTATCCATGATTAAATTGATTTTTTTGGGGGGAAATGTAAACAAAGAAATTTACCGGTTAATATTTCGGAAAATGATTAAAAAACATGTATTATTCGTAAAATTTGAGCTTTTTATCGAAAAAAACGTCGTTTTTCCGATTAATTTTAAAAATTTTCAAAAAATTAATCGGATAATACAGAAATAGAAATTACTTGATCAAAACGTTTTACGAATAATTTTGAGAGCTTTATCTATAGACGCTAAAAGAAATTATTCGCTCCAAAATAAAAACCGTCAAAAGGAAGGGTTTTTAAATTAAAAACGCGTGAATCTCGATGATATCGCCCATTTTTTCGTCGCACGTGTAATTATTTATTCTGATAATAAAATAGAATCACGTGGGCTTAGCAATATTTATCCGCATTTGTCTTAGCCAATAAGATTATCCCTTCCGAGCAAGCACGCGCCAATTTACACAATATAACCGTTGAATTTTTCAAATCAATTTCTTTTAAGATCTATTGAATAAAAGTTAACCATCCCCGACCTGTTGCAATGTAAACTGTTCGGTTGTACACATCGTAATTTTGTATAGTACATGTACCTATATTCGTTTTCAAATGTTTATATAGCGCACGCGCGCGTGAAAGTGAGTTTTTGGTTGCTGTTAAAAAAGGTGTTATTTTGCGCGTGTAAAAATAAATTAACGGCCAGTTCTGTTTTGAAATAAGAGGAAAAAGGTTTACCGGTTTTTATGTCGGAAAAGTTCGCGTCTTTTATTTCGCTGTTCACGACATAAACCGTGTTTGGAACATTTTACGCAAATATAGGTATCATACAGAGCTCCACCAAGGACTGATTGATCGGAATTTTCTAACCCGTTACAACTTCTGCAAGTGGCTACAGGTATTCCTTAATTGGTAATTTCCGTCGATTCCTATGATTCGTTAATGAGTGCGTATCTTTGTTATCTCTTTCCCGGATCAAACAAGTTTATTTTGGCTAGCCCAGTAGGTTACAGATGACGCTCTACATATTCAATTGACCAAATTGATCTAGCACCTTATGGTAAATGGTTTTTTCTAAAAGTATGAAAATGTTTTCAGAAAACGATGAAATTTCACCAATCAATGTCCCCGGTGTATTTACTTACCCATATAAATTGCAAATTTCTACCTTCGGTAGGTTTCGTAAAAAACAACCAGCATATACCTGTACCGAATTTTAAACATCATTTCGCTCAATTTAGTTTGTCTATACAATGTTCTGTTTCTCTTTAATTATGTTGTCTTTTCCCGTGGTCTATGAAACTTTGTAGTTTGATTAATTTATGTTAGGGTTAGGTTAAAGTTGAATTAAATGAAGTACTATATATACGAATGCCAAAGTTGCTAGAGGAGTTTGACCAATGAAATCTGTGGACTGTTGCTAAGTTTAGTCACACGTTTCAACTCAGATGGCTAAAGCCAAATAGTCAAACTCAAGCCTCTCTTTAGGAATTAAACGATGGGTAGCCGCTCTGCGAAAACTCGAGTGCCGGCGTAATGAAAAGTCAACAAATCTGGAGTCCACCCGATTACTATGCCTTCAAGGAAATCAAGCAGATATCGAACAATGAACATACATCTTTTTCTGGTAACCATATTCTTAAATTCTTGCAACGAAATCGAGGGCTTCTTCAGCGTCAAAGAACACGACGAAGAATCTCCGCCAACGTTCCCATATTATATCAACTAAGGATGATAAAATACGCGAAAAAGTAGATTAGTCCATAATTAAAAGGGATAATATATCTAAATCCTAAACAAATTTGAAGAAATTAAAAAACTTACTAATAACTCGTACCGATAGGTCTTCGAGCGAATCTCGGATCAAATAGATCTTCGAGTAATAAACTACATAAAAACTAAATGAAATAGCCAGAAATTCCAACGGTACCGTTGGAATTTCTGGCTATTTTATTTAGTTTTTATTTAGTTTTTATGTAGTTTATTACTCGAAGATCTATTTGATCCGAGATTCGTTCGAAGACCTATCGGTACGAGTTATTAGTAAGTTTTTTAATTTCTTCAAATTTGTTTAGGATTTAGATATATTATCCCTTTTAATTATGGACTAATCTACTTTTTCGCGTATTTTATCATCCTTCTCACAGTCCATAGGTGGTCTCTTGTAACTTATATCAACTAATATTAATAATTTTCTTACTCTTTTTTTATTTTTTATTAGATTTTCATTTATTGTACAGTTTAATCGTTTTGTTATTTTTCAATAAAATATATTCTTTTAAATATAGAGATTATCCAAAATATGCTTTTATAGCAATAAAATAGTTAATAATAACAAATTAAGAATTAGCCTTTTAAAAAAGGCTTAGAATATACCCAAAGTTGTAATGTATAATATTTCGTATTATAATTTATTATCACCTGTAACGCTGAGGAGAGAGGTCAAGCTCGATGACGATTTACACTTAAAAGTTAATTAATTACGAAAAACATTGCGAAATCCATATTATGGTTGTTAAAATTGTAAACTTTGAAAATTGAAGTTAATTTCATTTATTTTCGGAAATCTTTACATTTTAGGCCCGTGTGTGGGGGCCAGAGGAAGCTGTCGAAGATATTTGTCACATGATTTATATACCTTCAAACTCAAAGGTTGTTTGCCCTCTTAACGACATTTATTATCATTTTTCCGATATCAATAACTGATAAAATTTGATATGAAAAACCAATGTTAAAACTTACCAGTCAGGTATGCCGATATTTCGCAAACTTAAAGCTGCCTTATATTATAAATTATCTATCTAGTCAATGAAATAAATAGCTTATTAATAAATTTTATATTACCCCTATTTGAAAATTTTAATATCGTCATTGTGACAGTTTTTTAATACTTAAATTATTATCGTTTTATTTAATGAATTTATCAAGTCATCAAAGTGGTTTTTTAAATGAGGCTTATTTTAACTATATAAAGCCGCTTTTTCGATCTATCACCGAACCGACTTCAAAAACGTCACTCTCTACTTATATTCCTCTCGAAAAAGGGAGCCGGATACGAAGGAGTTAAAATATAACTTCAATTTGGTGAGTATATCGTAACGCGAGAGTCCCAATATTAATGTTCGAGGAGCGAGAGACGCCGCCAACAAAGGCCAAAAGAAGCTCTCGTATAAATGGAACTCATTAGCATATTTGAAAGCTATCAAGCCAAGCGCGTAATTAATTGACTTGTCGGCCCCAAAGAGTACGGGCCCCGTCTCTCGCTGTCCGGGCCACTGCCACCTCGCCCCCTGCACGCGGATAGACGCGCGCAGCCAAAGACTAATAGCTAAAGTAAATCAACCTAAGTTATCAAACTGCTATACTAGAAATGTTGGAGGCGTTTTCCTTATGAAGTTACATTTTGACCTTGAATTTTAAATTTTGCGCTCTCCTAGGCCGATAATTTTTGTTTGTTTTTACGAAACCATTTTTTACGCGTAGAAATAGCTATACCCACAATTCCAAAGTGCAATTTATCGCGTCAAAAGACGGGGATGGAAATTATCTTTTATTTGACTAGATTTTCTCATAATTTTCATAATGAAAACGCCCTCCGATTCTGAGCGCTATTCGATAACTTCGGTTCATTTACTTCTGCTAATAGCGAATATAATGGAGATATTTCTATTCATTGGCCTCGATGCGAACACTCTCGCTGCGTATTCCCAGAATAACACCTCTCCACTCCGATACAAGAGCATTTGCCAATCTAACGGCCAAAGAGTCGACCATGATACCTTCTCTAGACTTAGTAACTGAGAAGTAGCGAAAATTCGTCTCAAAAAGTATAATATTCTTGACGATATTGAACATTTCAGTCGCTTAACATCCGCATAACGTACTACTAAAGGTACTTATAACAAGATGGCACAGCCACAATAGTAGCCTCCAGGGGCGTAGGAACGTTCTAGAAGTTGGAGGGGGCAAAGAGAAACGAAAAGGGGTCTGGCGAATGGTTTTGAATTTTTAATCGAGTGTAGCTTCTCCGAATGCGTGTGTACTGTTTACTACTATTTAAATTGGCGGGAAAAGACTGAAATTTAAACACAGTTGAGGTTCTATAATCTGTATATGCTTTTAAAATGATAATGTTAGGCTTTTGAAAATTTCAACTGACCAAAATTTTGGAGGGGGCCATAACATTAGTTGCCCCTCCCAGCAAAATTCTAGGGAGGGGCATTGCCTCCCCTGCCCCTCCCGGTTCCTACGCCCCTGGTATAGCCTCTTCCTCCTAGCACTCTTGATTTTACCTCTTTGATTAAAAACGGCGGCTCAGAACTGGCATAGGTAGATAGAGATAACCAATACCAATCGAATGACGCCTGAAATAAATTTATTCGTCAATTCCCGGGGACCTATACGGAGCTATAGACTATACGGAGCTGTAGCTTCCACTGTATTATTCACCTTCACCAGCATCACCACCACCGCATACATCAGGAGCGAAAATAATAGCCTCTTTCCTCTATACTAGAGGAAAAGGCTAAAAACGAACAAAGTAAACAATATCATTCGTAGACTTATTTCCAAATCAAAGTGATTTCTAACGTTCAACAACAAATTGTAATTGCGAGTCATGTTGAGCGTCTGCATTTCCCGATCAGCAAATAACCGACCTTAATTGAATTTTACGTCTAATTGTTAAATAGCAAAAGCTAATTACAGGAGTATCAAATACGCGAAAAACATTTTCAAGTAGGCGGCGAATACCGCGACAATTAAGTAGAAGGGAGAGGAGAGGAAATCATTAAAGAGATACCATATTCCAGCAGCCTCGCCGGTTATTTAAAGGGGAGTCAGGTTGCACGACGAGTAGTTCCGGGGAATTTGCATCGAGGGGCAAATAGCTCGGTCAACATCGGCGTCATATTGCATCCATCGAGGGAGAGCATATCGGATATTAGATAAATTAAAATTTAATTCTTCAGCCGCCAGCAAACCAGGGATGGGACTTTGGAGAAATCCCGAGAGAGAAAGATAGAAAGGTACCAACAACCGACAAATCCAAGCAAATAAGGAAATCTAAGGTTATTAGACTCATTTTCACTGTTCATCGACGCGCCATTAAACTATGGTTATTATGGCCGCGATTATCATTATCATATGTAACATAATCACTCATAAGTATGCCATAAAAGCATTTTCGTGAATGAAACCTTGTTCACGGGATATGACGTAAATTACGTCACTTACAACTCCGTGACGAAATACGCGTCATCAACTTTACTGATGGGAAACGGAAGTTAGTGAGAATTCCTCGCGCGTTTCTGGCTTTGCTCATGTCAAGTTTAGCTCGTGCCTCGCGATCACATGATTTCATTTCCATGGTAACCTTTTCAATAGCGCAAGGAATATAAGCATTTTTGCATTTTTGGGTCCGCTCAATGTATGTTCCGCGTGAAACAAGGTCTCATTGAATTTTTTTCAACGGAAATGTTATACAGAGGCATACTTATGAGTAATTATGTTACATATGTCATTATTAAATATCAAAACAATGGATAAATTTCCACGTCATGTTGTAACGTTTCTACTATACGCGGTAACTGTGCTTACTTTTAATAAAACTTGACTTTGTAAATTGACGCCGCAAATGACTCTGACAAGCTTTAAGGTTACATCAATAAGGAAACCTTTGTATTTACATTTCATGTTAATTTTTACTTGTTATCTTAACTAAATTAAGTATAGTTTATTTTTTTATGCGTGTCTTATCTTTTTTACGATAACACTACGCGTGTTTAGTTAGAAAACCAGCACTACATCGCTTTAAAAATGTAACACAACAAATTGAATGAAAAATTAATTCCTCAGGCATCAGTATCTCAGGGGAAAGAATTCGTAGAAATGCTCAAAGGGAATTTTAATTCAGGAAAAGACGAAAATCATTGGAGCAGGACGCGCGCACCGACCAAAACCCTTTACCGACAACCCATTAATATAACACGTTCGCATTTAAGAGTTCTTGTCTTTAACCCTTATTAAAACTTCTCCAAGAGCTAAATTCTGTACAACCCCAAAAGTAGAAAGATACACCATTCGGACATTCACCGAAGAGCGAAGTGGCGTTTGACGTTAATTACTGGTGCTGAATTATAATTGCGCGAAAAATAATCCGGAATACTTGAAGAATACCTTATCAGGCTTTAGAATGTCAAGAGCAGGGCTAAGATTTTGTTTAACAATATTGGTCAACTTGTGCAAAGCAGGCTTGGCTGATTTAAATCAAGTTATTTTTTTTAAACCATTGATTTAAATCATACAATGTATTTCAATAAAGGCATAAAAATGGCAAAAATAGGTGAAAAAAATGAAATACATAGAAAATCTAAGAGAACTAATATATTAAATTGTAATTAAATTTAATTAAGATTTCATTTAATTCAGGATTAGCTAACATATAAAACTAAAATGTCCGTTTATTATACAGGAAAAGAGCCACTAATTGTATAAAAATCAATAAATTCCAAAAAAAAACCTATTTAATTAAACAAAATCGATTGATTTGAGGTCAGTTAATATTCTAGGATTGAGAATCAAGCACGTCAAAAGAGGAACCCTACTAAATTCACTAAGAAAAACACTCTAATAACAACAGCTCTAGTCGTAACAGTGTCTAGTTCCCCAGAGACTGACGATATCAAATATTTAGCACAGTTTTCGTGCGAATTTCTATATCCATTACTGCAAATGCAGTTTGATATTCTTTGATCACTTACTAGGTCGGGCTTCGCTGAAGATCAACTGAGCTGCAGTAATAGTGACGCTGTTTCACCTTAATTGGTGCTTACGTGTAGTATCAGAAGTAAATGAATCGAAGTTATCGAAAGAGCGCTCCGAATCGGAGGGCGTTTTCCTTATGAAAATGATGAGAAAATCGAGTCAAATAAAAGCTAATTTCCATCCCCGTCATTTGAAGTGATAAATTGCTCTTGGGAATTGTGGGTATAGCTATTTCTATGTATAAAAAATTTTGTTTCATAAAAATCAAAACTTTTTTTTCCGGTCTAGGAGCGCGCAAAATTTCAAATTCGAGGTCAAAATGTAACTTGATAAGGAAAACGCCTCCAACATGGGGAGTATAGCAGTCTGTTAACTTTGGCTCATTTTCTTCTGGTAGTATGTTATGAAATTATTGGAAAAAAAAATTATTATATTTAAATTTTTATATTCGTAGTAGTAGCTTTTTTTCTGTTAATTTTTGCTAGGTATGTAATTCATTCGTTTCTTTAATTTAAAAATTTCGTCATAGATTTGATCAGAAGCGTGAAAACTTAGCTAGTCATTTTATGATCCATGCGGATTTGTTCTGAAGCGTGCAACGTTCGCGGGCCATTTTACGTACCTGGCCGATTTGGCCAGAAGCGTGTAAACTTAACTTAATAGTGTACAAAATTGGATAATAGCTTTTTTTCTTAAAAATATTCAGAATTCATTTAACCTGTGAACGTTGTAGTCGTCTCCAAAAAATAAATATTCCACTAAGATGGCTACTTAAATAAAACCAAAAAACCCAAAACATTGTAGCAGTTGTAGATAGACCACAAGTATGTACAAAAATTAATAGGTGGTTCCTTTTAACTTAACATTGCGTACATACTAATCTCCACCACGTTCGGCTTTCCGTTGCTACGCAACTCGTTTTGAAATTTTTAATATTAAGGCTTAGTTTCTCTATTCGGTGTTTAAGTCGCGAGCCAGATTTCCCGCACGGTACTGACGAGTCCCAAATAGGACGAAACCGGTCTACCGTTGGAATCTCTGGCTATTTTATTTAATTTAATTTTTCACTCGAAGATCTATTTGGTCCGAGTTTCGCGTCTTTTTGTTCGCTCGAAGACCTATCGGTACGAGCTATAGATTTAGTCGATAGCTACGCCGCAAAATTTTCGTTTTGAAAACGAAAACATTTGAGAGAGTTGGCCGTTTTAGGTCTATCAAAATCTGGCAGACTTGCGTTCCGGCCTGTATCTCCATACCGAAAATGGCCGACGATTACGCCGCCGAAAATATTTTACTAAACTGGGCGGCGGCGTTTTTTACCGTTATTTTGAATTATCGACTAAGACTATTAGTAAGTTTTTAAATTTCTTCAAATTTGTTTAGGGTTTAGCTTTATTATCCCTTTTCTTAATGGACTAATCTACTTATTCGTTAATTTTATCATCCTTTACAAAAATTAATACGGTTTTTTAGTCGTCTGTAAAAAGCGCTCCCGAAGGAAATTATTAGTTCCGACTCAAAACGTTTACGTCGAATTTGTCGAAGTAGGCTTTAACGATGTCCCTGTAAAAGTACTAAATTTCTACGCGTAGTTGTTAGTCTATACGGGAACTTTCAAAGTGTCAAGTCAATAACAATCGACTGGAAGGACGAATGCGGATCGATGCCTGTTCGCGACGATTCAACCGGAGAACTCGACCGAGCTCCCCTCTTCGCTAAGTTCCCACGCGCTGCCTGGACACGGTGACAAAACGCCGAAGTTCTCCGCGAAGACATCCCTTCGGTTACGTAATCCGAGCCTATAGCGAGTCCAGTTTCACTCGTCGGTGGGAGTAAAGCCTCCACGCTCTTTCGTAACGCTGACTGAAAAGCGGAGCTCTTAATAGCGGTCCTTCGGAGATTAGTTGACTAAGATTGGTTGTATATCTAAAAGCGTTATCGAGAGTGACGTGGCTGATTAAGATTGACTTCGAGGATTAAAAATAATAGCTTTCTAGTTTAACTGTAAAAGGAGATTTGGAGATGTCCGAAAGAAAGCTCAACGAAAAGTTTTTAAGCCATCACCGAAATAGTTCAATAAAGAACCACGGAGAGAGAGAAAAACAGTTAAAGGGGCTAGAAAGTGGGGTTTTGAAAAACATCATCCGTGACGTCATTAACGAAATTTGGCGCGTAGAACTACTTTTTCTCAAGTTCGCGAAGACGTAAACAGGCACCGTGTGTTGGGATTTTTGTTAGGGTTAGCTGAGCTCGTAGGAAGTTTTAAAAATTCGTTAATCTTTAATGAGATTTAGTTTAGTGAACAACAAATGTTTCACGAAAAATTCATTTGAGCGATAAGGTCTTTTGGTAGTAATTATAGTGTCTTGATTAGCTATTAGAATATTATTTGGGTTTAAACTTAGCTACAATAAAAGTAATTCTGATTATAAACTTTAGTCAATTTTAATAACGTCTTTTTAGTTCCGTGTTTTGATATCTCCTCTTGACCGTTCGTTCTTCATTCCCCGCGCGCGCTTATTCTCCCGCGCTCACGTGTCAATCTACATATTTTTCTTCTATAATTTTACATGTGTTATAATAGGCTAGACCGAAATATAAGCTTTTAAATAAACAGAGAATGTTACAGTAATGTGTAATTTTTTAAATTATTATTTGCGAGTTTCATCGAATTTTGTAAATAAACGCTAGATGAATAGAAGCCAATTTCTAAGGGCCTTGGTTTCACTGGAGCATTTTGATAAACCTTGGTACTCAACCACAGTTCTTTTGCCTTTTCCCATTTATCTAATTCACCAACAAGAGATATTTTCGTATCATCACGTTTCCGTTTTTTATTTTAGTTAAACTCGTTCATTATAAATAAAAATATTAAAATACTAGAACCAAAACCACGTCCACGAAGGCCCGATTATCTTAGTTCGCGTATGAATACTTCTCACTAGTCTCTCTCTCGCGGACCGCTCCTCACTATTTTCAAAACATCTCCGTCAGAGCCAAATTCCTCAAGCGGGGAATAAAGAAAATAATGCAGGGTCCGGATTTTTTTGGAGATACTACGTCACTGGACGATTTCAAAACCCCACTTTCCAACCTCTTTAAGGGCCAATTTTCACCAGGGCAAAAAATAATGCCGCGTCAACTTTAAAAATCTCCGTTAGGCCTAATACATTTTTGGCGTCGACGTGTCTATGATCGGAAGATTTAAAAATTAGACCAACGTGAACCGACCTAAATTAAGTCGATAAGTCAAGCGCGAAACCATCTTGTACGGGAATCAGACTCTTGTATTCGAGACATCTGGACCAATTTCCCTAATTTTAATAAGTAGAGAGTCAACAGGTCGCGTTGATTTACAACGTATCGCAAATATTCGCGGCGCTGTCTACATGAAGGACCACCAAAGGTCGGGTAATTTAGCGGCGTGTTCGAGTTGATACCCCGCTCAGCTCGCCCGTGAATATAACAGAGAATTAGTTTAGCAAACGTTCTCGAGGGCCTGTGGACGCCAAGACCATCCCGTTTACGACGTTGAGCGCTTAACCTCTCTAATTAAAACCCACTCCAAAAAACGTGTGCCCACGTTTACGAGCTGTGATAAATCGAATAAACGGCGCTTGATAAGATTAGAAATTTTGTGCAAGGGGTCAAGTTCGTAATCTCTCCCTATACTAAAAAACTAAATTTTCCAAGTGTCTTTTAACATTCGTAATTACGACGAAAAACGTCGTATCATTTTAAATTGAATGAAACACCCGCCAATACCAGACTTTTCCAATAGTGACATACCATGAACGTATTTAGGTTATTGAGAACGTAAAAGTTCACTTATTTAAAGGAGCAAAAAGTACTAACTAGGTCAGACCAACAATCACAATTCAAATTGAAACAGAAATTCCATCTGTCGGAATTTGGTTTTAAAACATGTCTATCGGCCTAATATCATAAGTTTTAATGCTAATTTCCTGACCGAACCTTTTTTCGACACTGACATTCTCGCCAAGCTCCGACTTGAGCTGTGTAGTATGTTATCGCCCCTCGTAGTAGTATTTTACACTTTAGGCCTATTTAGACACTAGGGGGCTCTGTCCTGGTCCTCTGGATACTAAACCGAGATTGCACAATAGCTCTGAAAATCAGTTCGGTGATACTTTTTTCTTATTGACATACTTATTGCTAATTATGTTACTTATTCTAATACTAAATAACCTTACCAGTTTGGCTATTTACAATTAATTAAATCAAATAAATAATTATATTCAGAATTTAATAAATAAGCTTTTTAATTAAAGGAAAAGTCCAGGTTGGGCAAAACTTGGGTCTATTTGAAAGATCATGTTTAAATATACTCAAAAATATCAGTCGTAAAATTGTATCTTTTTTTAATGACGAGAAATTAATTTTTAAACTAGCGAAATTTACCCGCCAAGCGATCTGCCATTTTGTTTCGCGGTGACGTTTTAGGACTTCAATCACGCGCTGTTCGCGAATCGCGCTATAACAGGCTTTAACAGCGCTCTGTTCCCTGCGCGCGCTTGCTCCGCGTGCAGTCTGCGGAGGGAAGGCGAAAGAAAATGGCAGCTCACTTGGCGGATAAATTTGGCTCGTTTGAAAATTAATTTCTCGTCATTAAAAAAAGATACAATTTTACGACTGATATTTTTGAGTAAATTTAAACATGATCTTTCAAATAGACCCAAGTTTTACCCAACCTGGACTTTTCCTTTAAATTAACAGTTAAATAGAACGTCTCCGTAACTATACACTAGATAATAGATGGCGCAATTCAATTGGTAAAATAGGAAGTTTCCGTTGAGAAAGGAAGGTATGGAAGGTAGACTCGTACGTTCTTAGTAAGACAAATACGTTCTTGGCATTACCTCCCCAGTAAGTTCGGGCCTCTATATCTGATGGCGTGACTGCACCCTCCCCGGGCTACTGTCGCGGAGTCCCTCGGGACGGCGGAGTATAAGGATGAGTCTCGTTGCTATAAGGATGGAGAAAAATCACGTGATCCGTCGTTCCTAATGAAGAGGAAGCGACGGCAAACGACCCCCAGCGGAGAACGAAGATTCTTTTTCCACTCATTAATTACACTTTTCTGCTCTCACGGATAGAGAGTATAGATAAGGAAAAAGCTCACCACGGTATCTCGCTAATACAGAGCCGACGGAAAACTTCCAACCTGTTCCCCCTAAAATAGCGGAAAGCCGACCTTTTTCTAAACTTCTCCCCCCAAAAAGGAACCCTCACCTAAATAATGACGAATGATTAGCGACGAGCCCGACCAAAAAAAAAGGACGCTCCTAATGAGTTAATAAAATTAAAGAAAGACCCGCAATTTTTAAGTTTAAAAATTGTTAATTTCGCCTGAAAAACAAAAATATATAAATAATTGAAAAACGTTTTTTTTGAAAAATCCAAATTTTCTATGGAACATTACTCGTGCAGGGGGACATTTACTAGCGTAAAATTTAATGGCCTTGAAACATGTCCTCAAGGTCATTAAAAACTATCTCGAGAACCGTTGGGTTTATGGATTTGGTTCCAATTAGGAAGTTGTTGCTATTATTATTATTATTAGACCAAATTTGACTTATCAAAATCCGAGAAATTAAAGGTTAATTAATACAGTGTTTGATAATAAATAATCTGATTAGTTTTCATGTGACTAAATCGAAATAGTTTTCTGAAGGTCATTCAATTTTACACTAGTAAATGTTCCCCTGCACGAGGAATATTCCATAGAAATTTGAGATTTTTCAGAAATAATGTTTTTCAGTAATCATTTTTCATTTTTAGTGGACACCCTGTATAGGTCCTTATATACGCGTGAAAAGTATTTTAAAGGGGAATGGTCAAGCTTTAACCAGTTAGATAGCCCTATAGCCCATTAAAAACTAAAATTTATGGCGAAAACCGCATCAGAAAATATTGAGTGGGTAATTTTTAATAAAATAAAGAAATTTCGGGAAATCGAAAAGCGCGCGTCCGCCGCGACACCTGGTGAGAAGTCGGTGAGACAGAAAAACAACGTAAAAGCACGCGCTGCTGATGACGCAAAAATATTGTTTTGCACGCGCGGCGCGTTCCAGTTGTAAGAGACCTAAGCCTAAATTGCGCGATTTTAAAAGTTAGGATAGTTCGCAAATCGCTCATACGGGGTTAGGGCCGCTGACGGCAGCCCCTATAAGATGGCGGCGAAAATTCAAACCCAAACACCTGGCGTTATTTTTCGTTTAAACTTTTTGGGCCAAAAGCTATTTTTTCAAGACAAAAAAAGGTACGTGTTAGTATATTGAACGTCTTGTTAATCTTTTGATACGGAAATAAGGCCATATTTGGAAAAGCTTGGCCGTTCCCCTTTAATGAAAAAACGTTATAGGTTAATTTATTTTAAAATACAGTCGACTTCCCCTATATTAGGTTAACCAGAAGTTAAACGAAAGGAGTATCCGTATAGGCCATTAAAATGGAACGTTTCTATTCGCAGGCGCGATTCCGATTTCATTCGAAGCGAATTTCAGGATAAATCTCGGATATGTAGTGTACATGTAATAATTATTCTTTAATAATTATTTGTCATGTCCGTGAGCCGTCTGGTTGATCCGTCAAGCACGTTTCCTCTCTCTGGTGCCCCTGGCGGAGCTCCCGTCAACAACTGCAAACTACATCTTTTCCACTTGAATCAGTCCACGGCCGTCTCGAGCGCGAAGCAGATCTCGAGACGGCCGTGATCAGTCACTTGAAAATCATTTCAGTTAAGGTTTTTTAACCATATTTAATTTAGATTTACATCACTTGGGAACGTTTTTTGGCCGTAATGAAATGAGATTTACATCACTTGGGAACGTTTTTTGGCCGTAATGAAATTAGATTTACATCACTTGGGAACGTTTTTTGGCCGTAATGAAATTAGATTTACATCACTTGGGAACGTTTTTTGGCCGTAATGAAATTAGATTTACATCACTCGAGAACGTTTTTTAAACATAATTATGAAAAATATCGGTGGTCACGTGATTTGGTTAAGTACTACCAAGTTGAAAGTATCAAAATTGGCCCTTTTTGTAAATTCGTCTGGCTAGTTGGGCAAGGGTTAGCGCGATTTCTATAATTTCATTGTTCAATCGAAAGGATTTTTCGTTTTTCATTTTGAGAGAAGTTTGCAAAGTCGTTAAATAAGGTAATTGATTTATTAAATGAAATATTTTAAAATTCTATCGAAATTGATTTTAATTCATTTTCAGGTTTAATTCCTTTCAACCATAGGGGTTAGTACCAGTTCTTGTTTAAAGACGTTTAAGCCGTTCGTACAATATAATACATAGTTTGCACCGAAGGGAGGGGCCTATGGTCTCCAAGGAAAATGGGAGGGCGATCAAAAATTCAAACCATTTCGCGCGTAGCTACTAAATAGGTAGCCATTTTGTTGGTAATCTCGTCAAAGCGACAAAACGTACGAAAATTAGATTTATGCTTTCAAATTTTAAATGGGCCCTAAACAAAGTCAGATAAGATTCTAAGGCCGGGTTATTTAAATAAAATATCAAATTTCGACAGAAATATCTACGAAAAGAAGTTGACAAAGCTTATCAAAGTTAGGCCTTTGCGGTCATCCTTTTTACAATTACCTTCGCTATCGAATAAAATAAACAATTTTCGCTCTCCCTTGGTAATTGAACTACTCGAACAATTTTTAACCAGGCAGATAACCATTTTTAACGTGAAACTAATTTCTTAATCATTTGAAAATAATTAAAATCCGCAAACAGACGATTGAAACTGTTAACCCTCCCGTTTTACTAAGAAATCTACACCGGCAAAATGGCGGCATAGAATCGTTCATTCTAGCTCAAATTAAATATTTATTCTTGGTTCTTATATCTATACTTGGAACTGCGTCATTGATGACGTAGGGATGCAAACTATGTATACTAGATTTAAATTCTAATTATAAGTGTGGTCATTTATTTTACAGCCTTTAAAATGTCAACTAAAATTGGGCTTGTTTCTTTATCAATACTAGGTCTAGAACTATAAGAAATAAAAAAAAATATATAATAAATTTGTTACCTTTATGTATTTTTAATAATTTTAGAAAAATACTAACTTTTCAAACAATCAATCCATGGTTGGTGCTTTTTACTAAACGCGGACGACCGCGGGCCTCTGTAGGTGCAGCCGACGCTCTGTCAAAAAATAACCAACTCCCGTGAGCCTCTGCGCGCAATTATTTTTCATAATCACCTATTGGATATACATAACTTTGGAACGTTTTTTAACCATAATGAAAGTAGATTTACATCACTTGGGAACGTTTTTTGACCGTAATGAAATTAGATTTACATCACTTGGAACGTTTTTTGACCGTAACGAAATGAGATTTACATCACTTGCAACGTTTTTTAACCGTAATTAAATTAGATTTACACACTTGGGAACATTTTTTAACCGTAATGAAATTAGATTTACATCATTTGGGAACGTTTTTTGGCCGTAATGAAATGAGATTTACATCACTTGGGAACGTTTTTTAAACATAATGCAATTTGATTTACATTACTTTTTATAGGTTGTATTTGAGGTACAATACGGAACAAGAATGTATTTATTTAAACTCAGGGAGAATGAATATGTCGAGACTATCGACGGACACGTTGAGGCCCTAACCCCGTCACCCTAAGGGGGGGGGGGGGGAGGAGGCGGTCTTAATCGCGTCGAAAAACGTAATTTTTAAGAACCAATGAGATTGCAGTATTATTTGGTTTTATTAAAGCGGAGGAGCATACCGGGGGCCCCAACGGGAAGAATTGGTGAAACGCTAAAAATAATCTCGACATATTCATTTTCCCTGAGTATAAATAAATACATTCTTGACGGAACGAAACAAGAAGGTATAGTTTCAAACAGGAGTGATAAATATTTATAAATAGCGTCACCTCATAACCTAATCTACCTTTTCCAGTTCCAAAACGCGTTTTCCCTAATTACTTACCTGAATATAGTTATAAAACGTTATTGCAACATAATGATTTCGTATAAAACGATTTAGTAGTGTAGAAAGGAAAAACTATCGTTTTATTCGAATTCCGCACCTTTATTCGGTATTCACATTTGGGTCAATCCAAGTCAAATCACCTAAGGTCCCCCGGCACCATCTCCAATTTTGGCGAAATATTTACTAAATGTAATACCAAAATTTATAGCACGATATTTCTTATAGGTTTCGAAATATGCGCTTTTAAATTTCCTGTGAATGCCATAATTTCGAACCGTTTGTTTGTCCTGTATGAAACTTTGAATTTTTAAAACAGTTGCTAAAGTGCACAAATCAAGTGCAACAATTGGAAAAAGTGCACTAGTATTTTTTTTAAATTAAAAATGGCCAAAAATTTACCGTTTTTGCTACACAAGAGTTATTTAAAAATTTCCCAATTCGTAAATGTTGATATTATACTCTAAAATATAATTTGTATTAGGTAAATAGACAAGGGAAACACGGAAATGCAACAGAAATCAGAAAATCACGTCACTTTTGAAGATACAGCTAGCTCTCGAAATGTGAGCTGTTTTAAAAAATTTCCAAATCGAAGCCGTCTTTAGTGGCATTTTCGGGTTCGTAAGGGTTCAGTGCGCAACATATCAAAAATTCAATTTTGTTTTTACAATTCCTTCATACTTTAAATATTTTCTCAAATAGCCGGGGAAAAAATGTATATGTCATTTAACATGATAAAGCTAATCATAAATTGAAATTTTCTTTGCCGTGGTTTTAAATCAATATACTTATTTTGTTATCAAAAGACATATACAACATGTCCTTTAAATAAATAATATATCATTTCTTTAAAGGCTATTTTGTATCTGTCTGTAATAACAAAATATGTATATTATGATAAAGCTTATGTTCCACACTGTTATTCAAACCGAACTAGCCTACTAGCCGTTCTGAAATGAGCGCCATTATCACGGCTTATATAAACAGGTTAGAACTCGGTGTACTTTCGTACGTACTTAAAAGAAGGGGGACCGTTACGTACCGCTGGTCTTTATCCCCATTGTAATTATAGCTTTTCAAGCGCCACCTTGATTGTGAAAAAAGTACTAATTTTTATTATTATTATTTTAAATGTAAGCATAATTTAATTATAAGTAAAGCAAAAATTGCTCTTTTAAAATACTATTTTCGTACTTTAAAAATTATATTTTAATTATAAATAATTAAAATTAGAATGCAGGTGGCACTACCAATTGGGCTCTAATCCTAAAGCGCGAAAAATGCTTACCCCGGCTTAGCCATCGACAAACTACAACAGGACTAATGTATAGTTATACTAATGTATAAAACTTCTCCACCAGCGAGACGGTATCGGATCCATCACCGTTATCGCCTCTTCACGCTTACCCCGATAGCCACCTATGGCGAACATCTTATCCTCGAGGACTGCGGCTGAGAAATTACTTCTGGGGATGGACATGTCCACGATCAGTGTTCACTTGTAACTGTGGCCCTGTGGGCATCGTATCTTTCCACTTTAGTTTTGTAGAGCTCAACCATACAGCTAAAAACCTTTGTATTACCGCATCTTACCCGTTCTCAGTCGGTTATTTCCATCGAAGCCACCCAGGGCTTACAGAGGCTCTCGGTAAGTCACTAATGAAAGCCCACTTCGGCGTCTGTTCATGTCACTAATGTACGTCCACTGGTTGGTTGCTGAATAGTAGACTTTACAACTTTGAAGAAGGTGTCGTCCAGTGAAACCGGTGGCAATGTACACCTTGACTTAGAGAGATATTAGAGTTTTCTTTCAGGAGTTTAGTAATGCTTCAGTCGTCACTTCGAACTCTGCGCATCTTGGCGATCCAGCTCAATTGGTTGGTCTTTGGGTCGAACCTTTCGCAAGAGTCCAGACGCTCGTAGCCATCAAAACCTCCCATAGCGTAAATAATACTGCCCATTTCAACGACACTGACTTAGCAAGGTTGTACGTACATACAGACTCGCTCCTTCCATTCTCGCGTCACTGGGTTGAACGACTGGACCAAGTTCAGACAATCGGTGCTGTCTAATCCTCCAATGACGTAGATGAGGCTGTCGCGCACGACCATTCCGTGGTAGGCCCTCGGCTTGTAAACACCGTTGCTGGTTAGGAACCACCGATCCGTTTGAATGTCGTAACACTCCATGATTGAACAGGCAATATGGTCGAACCAACCGCCTACGGCTAAGTTAATCTTATGGAGCATTCTGGGTCTGGCGAATGGAGTGTTGACGAGGTTACGGTATGAAATGACTTCTTCCACCAGCCGAGAACAGTCGGTTCTAGTTCGCACCTCGGGGTCCAACACCACAGTTTCCGTCAAGAACCTAAGAAAATAATTAAATTTATAAAAAACGTCCCTCGGTCTCTTTTCCGCTGACATTTGTCCTGGCTGGAGCACAACGCCAGCCGAACCGCCTTGATGAGAATGGGGAAATACGCGAATCGATTTTCCTGTTCTTTTCCAGTTCAAACGCTCGCGGCTTCGAATACGTCCTCCTCTTTGGTCGCGTTGAGGGCGTCCGGTTTCAGGTATTCGTGCACATCGTCGCGGCACTTTGGGAGACGCGATAGACCACTTCTGTTAGAACCGGAAACAACGGCTTACGGGCGAAAGTCTACCCTGGTAGAATTGGCCAAAATAAAGGAATCAATCCTTTTCTTCAACATCAGGATGCCACCTCTGAATTTCTTTGCGAGTTGAAGATATCGAACAGCGTTGGTGTTGTCCAATTAAGCCTCGATGCACTGGAAACATTTGAATAGTAATCCCATTGAGTTGGGAATATTAATCTAGAGGTCCAATCAAAACGTCGGATTTCAGTATTTCGCGAAACAAGTTTTTACAAAACTTAGAATACTGCCGTCTGCTCCCAAATGACGAGAAAACTTTATCATTCTACCCGTGGCGCCGTCTATCTCTCAATGGTTCGTTCAAATAAGACGCGTTTTCCGGCAAAAATATTTTTTTTCAAAAATAATGGATGGCGCTACGGGTCATATGATAACGTTTTCTCGTCATTTTAGAGGATACGGCACATTCGTAATTTTCAAAAACTTGTTTCGCGGGGAGCAGATTTGATTGGATCTCTAGATTAATATTCCCAACTCAATGAGTAATCCTCTGATCTCGAGTCTGTGGGAAGCCTCTGTCAGTTCTCCCGAGTGATGGTCAGGTTCTCTTCGTAATGAAATCCAGGGTTTGGCGTAGTGTGTCTGCGGGCAAAGGTACTTCGAAGATCTCCGTGGTTTGGTCTGATCCTATCTGCTCTCGCGGGTACGCGTTAAATATCTCCAAGACGACCCTTTTGACCCCGAGAAGACGGATTAGTGGATATTGGCAGTTTGGTTGTGGAATCGCGATTCTGATCTCACTTGTAAATGGGGATCTGGGCTCCGTCGCTGGAACGGAGTTTGGCGTACATCAAGTGTCCTGATCCGCGAGCATTTCTAAAACCCTCGGCCATATCCGCCGGAAGCTCGAAAACTTCCTCTTCCCACGAAGCTCTGACATTTCTATCCGACATTTTCGTCGTTGTTCGTGTGAAGAATCCTCAAAATCAAATCCTACTTCGTTTCGTTTCTTTCACGAAGATGCTGCCCCATTTCAAAGGGGTGTATGTTTGTACAAGCCAAAAACAATAAAACTTAAACCCTAAACCTTTTACGCGAAACTAATTTTAAGAACGCGCCGCCTTATTCCGTGCAAAATTTTGGAAACCGATAGATGGCGGTAATGTTAATGAAACTGGCAAATTAATAAATAATAGGGATGCGCTGATATATATAGGCCTATTTTTATAATATCGGTATCGGCCAATGTCGGCTTACATTTTGACTGTTTCTACCGGGGTTGGGAGAGCTATGCCTACGTTTGTTACCGACTGAAAAAATAACAAACTGACCTCTTAGGGAAAACTGAGTGCTCGGCGAATGTGATATTTTGTTGAAGAAATGCAAAGTTTCTAAGTCTATAAAACACTTTATTTACATTACCCTTAATAATGCTCGTTTTGTTGTGAGCACGATTCCGGTCCGTTCGAACTGAACGTTTGTTGGTTGTGTCGCGAGGTTTTTCACCTCTATTTAAGCTTGATGCCGGATTCGCCAACATCCGGCCAATATCCGGTCGGTTTTTCGAAACGGACCGTCCTCGCCTCCTCGGTATCACAATGAAACATATATTTTACAATACAATGGAAAATATACAGCTTTTATATATATTTACACACAATATTCTCGTTAATTATTACAATTTTTAAACACTTTTAACTGATTGATTTTATTTAATTTTATACGCGATACCGACATTAATTTGTTTTTCTAAATTTAATTGAGCTTACACATGATTACAACAATTATTTAACAACAGGTAATGCGAGTTTCATTAAAACTGTATCTTTGACAATTTCAAGTGTTTCAAAGACTTTAATTTAAGGCATTAAAAGTGTGGGTTAGATTAATGTAGAAACATTTGCCAAATATAGGAAATCCCAAGTAGCGAAGGCGATGAGAAAGAGCAAGGCCAGACCCTTACGCTCTGGAAACGTTTTGTATAAGGCAAAATGCTACAGAATGAATGATTTGGCCTTTTTGGGCGAATACACTGTGAAAAATAATGGTATAAAAATGGTATATTAAGGGTATGAAAAAAAATAATATACCATTAGGGGTTGAAATACAACACGTAGATGGTTTAAAAAGGGTTTAGATATTTTCAGCGACACTTTAGGGTTTTAAAAAAGACCCCCTTGTCCGTTCACGGGTTGAAATAGTATCCATATCCAATATGGTACGAAAATGGTCTGTATCTAACACCTTTAGGGGAATGTTTAAGCTTTGAAGAAATCTTTTAAATGTATATTGTTTTCAGCACTTAAATGTTCTCAAAAGTTAATTTGTAAAGGTCGTAGATACGAATACCATATGTGGTAGTTACATTTACCATATATGGTAGATACGAATACCATATGTGGTAGTTACATTTACCATATGTGGTAGATACGAATACCATATACGGTATAAATTTAAACCAGCAAAAAACCCTTAAGGGTCTTAAACGAAACCATTGATGGAGTCATTTTTGGACAAATCTGACCAAACCTTTAGTGGTTGAAAAACACACCATTATTTTTAACAGTGGGGTACCGATATTTGCGTAAACTTATCCAAACACGATTTTACTGCAGCTTCTTCGATGGCATTCGGCAAAACATTCAAGAACTGTGTTCTTAAACCCAAAATTAGACTGACCCAATCCACGAAACCCAGGATCTACAGTACCAAACTGTTGAAAGTCACTGACAACTCGTTTTACTGCATTTAGGGACGGCCTTCGGTTTGGATGTCACACTTGAAAAATCTCACACAGTCTTGTTGAATTGCGGCCACCTTTTCCAAAGTACAGGGAAACAATTTCGGTACGCTCCGCTCTCGAATAACGAACTATAATTCGAAAGATGGACGATCTCGATGATGTTAAACAAAAAGTGACTTCCATTTAAATACCAAAAATGTACGTGTACATTAAACCATTTATGTCTAGTTAGATGTTTCAAAATACTTTTTAAAAGCTAAAAACCTTTCGCAAGAAAAGCAATGATTGAAATTTTAGATGAGTAAGCTATGTTTTAATAATAATAAGCTAGGCTAATAAGTTAGGCTAATACCCAAGGCACCACCCTATGCCCAAGTCATCTAGTGACTTTTATTGCTTTTTAATTCCGGTGGCATGGTTGAATTGCGTAGGATGGTGGTGGCAAGCCCTTCGTGCCACGCGAGCCAACAGCTTCCTTACCTTCACTATTACCGTTAACCTCTACAAGTGTTTATGGAAAAGGGAAACCGAAGAATTTGGGGAAAACACCTTTAACCAGTGAGGCGAGAACTGGCAAGCTCTACGCAGAAGGAGTTGTTCCGAGTTTTAACCCAAAGCCACAAGCTGCGAGGCGAAAGTGCTAGCCACTCCGTCACCCCGCGTAATAAAGTGCGTGACTATCCAGGATAAAATAAGTTCATTTTGGCTTGCCCAACTTGTCAATATTTCAAGTCGCGTTTTCTGTGAAAAATAGGTCTTTTTCCATCGAACCTAAGGTATTCGTAGGCTCTACAAATTATTAGGTAAAAAAATTAGTTTTCTAAAAGAGGAAAATATTTTAAGAAATTTCACCAATCAATGTCCAACGGTGTATTTAAAAAATCAAATGTTTACCTTCAGTATGATTTCAATATTTATATTCTGAACTCAAATATTATAGTTTGTTAACTCCAATTGCCGAAATTTTAAAAGGATTTTAATTTAACTAAATTTACTTTACTTTAATTAAATTATATTAAATTAAATTATATTAATTTAATTTAATTTAATTTAATTTAATTTAATTTAATTTAATTTAATTTAATTTAATTTAAAGTCAACTTCATCATTTTATGGTTTAGCGATCCTAACAAAATGCGTGTAATTAAGAAAAATGTACAGTGGTAATGCAAAACTGGAAAACAAATTACGGAACAATTAATTAATGTATTTGAATATCCTAAGAACAAAAACAATCCCATAAACAACTCAACTCTGTTAAAGGAACTGACCAAGAAAAAAATTTCACTTTCAATAGGTCAGCTTTAGAATTTGAAGAAAGAAAATTGAACACCCCCCCCCCCAACTCTGTTAATAGAACTCTTCATAGTTAAAACTATATCAACAAGTACATAGACCCCAAAAATGTCGGGTCGAGTCTCAATTCTTTGGCATACGTAATTAATCATACCAGTGCGGGAGTAAATCGTCGGCGAGAAATTACGACAACCACGCGAACGCGAGAGACCTGATGAGAAAACCAGTGAATTCCTATCCACCCCGGAACAATTGAATGCAAGCGTTGATTTCACTGTTCCGTACTCCCACCACCCAAAACCAGCAAACGCCAACAACCTTAGGACAAAACGGAGACTGACGACGTGAGTTCTAAAAGCATTGAAGCGTTAGTCTCCCAGTCAAACTACTAGTGAGAGAAAACTACTTCCCCGATATATCAAGAAAGATAATGCGGCAGACGCGAATTATATATATTCAGAAAAGTGCCAAGCGTTTAAGCTATAGGAGCAACAAACACAATGAGAACGCAGCTAGCCTTTAAACGCGCTAACGCAGTGTTGTGTACAAATTTCATTGGACCAACCTTTACGTTGTTCGTTTTACGGAAATAAGGGGGAAGATAATTTCCGAATTATCCCCTTTGGACGGCAGCAGGCGCTTAAGCGTCTAGCCAATGAAAAATGTACGCAAGAAAATGCACGACTTTTGACGGGTTGCGTTATCCTTGTGTTGGGTGCTTTGTTTGTTGCTCCCATAGATATAAGAAATGTATATGAAGGTGAAAAGGTCTAGATAAATTTCGGGGCGTCTAAGCCTAACATAAAATACGGAATTGACACCTAGCAGACACCGAGGAAGGCACGTGACTAAGAGCTCAAGCTCTCTTAGCAGTTTAATACTAACGAGGAGTGTACCCGAGGTGTAAATCACCGATTTTGATGAAACTCGGGGGGTATGTAGACCTTGGGGTAACATGAATTTTCACCAAGGGAAAAGTTACGCTGGGCTTCCGTTTTGCTATGGCAACCGAAAATGTTTTTGACAACATAAAATGAAAAAATCTACATTTAAAAAAGCATGGGATTTTCTCGGTTTCCCTGTGAAAAAAATAAAAATTTAAATTTCAACTAATATGCTAAATTTGAAAAATTTTGGGTGAAATATACTGAAATTCATCAAGTAGCCCCCTTGTTTGGGTTTCTCGATTCTACAGCAAAATACCTATTCCACGAATTGTGTATATCAAACCATTTTTGGATGGTCTCCATGTAATCAATAATAGGCCCCGCATTTTTAAACATGTAAGTAATAATAATCAGCTAGGCTAATACCCAAGGCACCACCTAAGGTCTAAGTCATCAAGCGGCTTTTAAAGCAATTAATTTAGGTGGCCGGGTTACAGTGTGTCAGAATTTATAGCCCGGTGTACCTAGTAACAGAGACCATACCACTGGGTTACAACGCGTACGAGGGTGGTGGCAAGCCCTTCGTGCCACGCGAGCCAACAGCTCCCTACACTAACTATTACCATTAACCTCCACACGTTTTTATCATGACTGAAGCTGTGGGTCTTTTTAGTATTGAGCTGAAATAATGGGTCGAGTGAATATAGTATGATTGCCCTTTTCACCTTTCCAAGTTGGTTGGGTAAACACACGTACTTGTTAAATTTATGTTTTGAGTGCGCTATTTGTGGACTTAAACACTTCCTCCAAGTTTTCTCATCATTGCAACGTTGGTCTTATTATTGTCTGTGACAACTCGTAAAGTCAGAAATTATTAAAAAGAAATAACAATTCAATGTGACTCGTCGAAATCAGGCTTAGGTGCTGTAATAGGAAGGAATTCTGGTTGCTTACGCTTCCCGAGCGTTAAGTCGCACCAGAAGTAAATGAACCGAAGTTATCAGACTGTTATATCTCTCATACTAAGCGCATTTTCCATATGAGATCTCCCTTTAACCGACATTTTCAAATTTCGCGCCTTCATAGCTCGACTATCGCCATCTATCGACTAGTAGGTGATGACATGTATATCGAATGTGGATACCCACAATTCCCTAGAGCAATTTTTGCAGGGAACTAAAGGGGGTGGAACTCCGATGGATTTGGAAAATGCCTTTTGAAATTTTGACCCTCTCCTATAAGCACAAATAGAGAAAGAGTGCTTAGCTATTTTGTTTTCCACTTTGATCAATACCTGGGATCACGGCTACTGGTGATGGTTTACCACAAGCCCTTGATTCTAATATTATAAATACAGTATCACCCAAGAAGCACATTGGATGTATCGGATATGCTTAGTACAGAGCTTACGTGCCATGAGTTCCACGGAGAAACTCTTGAGACAGATACAGTATATAAAGTACAAAAAACTATTCAAGAAATATCCCAAATTAACTCAATGCAATACCTACCAGTCAGCACAGCAACATTGCAGTTCATTTTAGTAGCAACGCAAAGGGATCATGCATCTTTAATTAGCCTGATAATCAAAGGATGGCCAATAAGTCGTCGACAGGTCCCGAATGATATAAGGGAATATTAGCCAGAAAAAGGTGAAATTACCGTACAAAAAGGCCTTCTCTATACAAAGTGCCAAGGATAATTATTCCATAGACGATAAAAAGGAAAATATGGCAAGAATACATAACTGCCACGTAGACCCAGAGGCCACAATCAGGAAAGCGAAAGACGTCATATACTGGCCCGGCATCGCGAGTGAATCAATAGACGCCAAAAGAAATTATTCGCTCCAAAATAAAAACCGTCAAAAGGAAGGGTTTTTAAATTAAAAACGCGTGAATCTCGATGATATCGCCCATTTTTTCGTCGCACGTGTAATTATTTATTCTGATAATAAAATAGAATCACGTGGGCTTAGCAATATTTATCTGCATTTGTCTTAGCCAATAAGATTATCCCTTCCGAGCAAGCACGCGCCAATTTACACAATGAACCGATGAAGATTTTCAAATCAATTTCTTTTAAGATCTATTAGAGAATATATATGTCAGCAAGTGCAGCGCTTGTAATGCCTTTATAAGGCTAAGCAGAAGCCGGAAACTTTATGTCCGTACGAGGTGCTTCAACGTCCATGGCAAATGATTGGATAGTATGTTTTCACCATTATGGTGTAAATTATCCGGTTACAACGTCGACAATGATATAGTACAGTCAACCAAACGACACTTTGCACGTCATGGAGTACCCAGGTACTAATTACTGATAATAGGGCCAGCTTTGTCAGTAAGGACTTTGACCGATTCTCTAAACAATGGGGATTCGTACATATTACGACTTCTCATTATCATTGTCAATCAAATGGCAAAGCAGAATCGTCTATAAAAGTAGCCAAGCGTCTAGTCAAGAAGGCAATATATACTTAACAAGATGTAGAGCTTGCATTGCTAGATTGGAAAAGTACTCTCCAATCGGATGAAATTAGTTCCGTACAGAAATTTTATATATATATATATATATATATATATATATATATATATATATATATATATATATATATATATATATATATATGTATGCTACATCACGGCTAACATTTAACTCTTAAAGATGTAAAAATGACACTGCGTATGGACATTTACCTTTGGATAATCTATATTGTACAGTTGAAAGAAAATCAATGTATGGTTCCCAAACGTTTTTTGAAAGATAGGTAGACGAATACTTCTATCCTAAGTAATATATTATATACTTTAGGTTTAACTGTTATCGACGGATCTCCGAGAAAAGCCAAAATTACAGCACACGCCGGTTAACTATTGGAATTTCTGCAGAAAATTTTGAATTTGGTAAATTTAATTTAACTCAAAAATATCCCAAAATTCCTACGCAGTTCCCTGATTTATTATCCGATATTTACATCATACCACAAAATATATTTTTATTTTTTAAAATAACGGTTTTCAAATGCCATAAAACAAATTACGTCCTTATAAACTTAACGTTTTTCGTTAAACGCGATCAATCCCATAAGCCATTGAAAACACTTATTTAAGCCGCCGATAGATGGTTGTGCTAATATTGAAACTGTTTTATTCGTTTCAAAATAGTTCTTTATGTAGCCGATACGGGGCGTTTCGAGTATTGAAACTGATTATAAAAAAGAAGAGTCGATTCCGGAAAGAGTTAAACGCTACTTTCTAAGTAAAAAATAGAGCGAGAATATCATTAAACTTTTAAACTAGACGTGTGTTAAGAATCTGATTAACTCGGATGAAAAGGGTCAATCACGTGACTGGCATCCACCAATCTGGGTCCTCCCCGCGTATAATAACTCCCTTTCGCTATCTCCCCATCTCCGCGATTTTATAATAAAGAAAGGGCTCATTTGCATCTCATTAGTCGTTTTTCTTCAGCGGCGTCATTCGATAATGGAGATAAAGCGGCGCCGACAGAATTTACATAATCGAACACGAGCGCCAAGAACTAGAGTCAAACGTGGAACCCCGTCAAAGCCAGGGACGCGGTACAGTCCGCGATATCAAAGGTATATCTGGGGTATACGTTTTGAAGGGGTTGCACTCTCGGCCGGGAGACGCGACTAGGAATAAGAGGTTGATGAGGGTCATATTTACGGTCTATAGTTATTTCGGGAGCGGCTTGATCCATTAAAGCGACTCAGACTTCATAGTAGCCATCGAGGAAATGGAAATTTTTACCCAACGAACACTATTAGTTATTCTCCGAGATGATCTATCCTGGGCCGTGGTTCGCTTACATAGTGAAAGCCACTTTTCGGCGTCTATTAAAGTAGACTCAATTGAATAACGCGTCAAAAGGTGTATCAAATTTTCGGGCTCGCGTAAAAGGCAACAAAATGGAAATTTGTAATATTTGGAGTTTAAAGGGAGCGTCGACGGTAAAATTTCGTCTACACGTAATAGCTTTTAGGGATATTAACGTGGGGCAGGTCAAAGGACCCCCCCCACAACAAATTAAATAATATTCAAAAATACCTTTATCAGTAGCGTAGCTAGAAATTCGTCAAATGGGGTAAGACTTTCGAAAATATCAAGGTGGGTTAAAATATAGCGCTGTCAAAACTAAACCCAAGGGGAGCCAACGCGAAACCCCCCTTATTGTCTACGTCACTGATTCCAAAAGGTTCAAATATTTATCTTAATAAAAAGTGTCTCTTGCCAAATATTGCTTTGGTAATGTACATTAAAACGGGTGGTACATTGAGCCACGGTAATACGAACTATTTTTTCGATATTGAAGGTGATTTTACGCACACATCTATTGAAACAACCTTAATAGTCCATTTTGAAACTCAATGTCCTTTTTGTGGTAGCGAACCTCGGTTCCTTCTCGTTTGAAAATTGAAAATTGCTCCTAATTCTCTTCTCAGTTCAGAATGGAAACGAAGCAATCGAGCGGGAACGGTAGATGTGAAATGATCGAGGAAGTAACCTACGGGACAGAGTGAGAGTGCGCGATGAGAACGGGGGAAAAGAAGTTGAGGGTGAGAGGACGTCGGCAATGAGAAGGGATGACTCGATTTCTCGGAACGGGAGCGTTGAAAGCGCGCTTCGTTAGCGGCAAGGGCCCGTAATAAAAGACGCTGACAAATTAGGGCTCTGGGAGCTGGACAATTTAGCGTCTGCGGGCAAGGGTCATCCGGGTCGCCTTCAAAGCCATCCATCACCGCGTTGAGCCCTGACCCAACTTCGCCTACTAAGATCCGGCTGCTTTATTATTAAAGAAGAATGGGCACTCGCCGCTCGAATAGAAAATCGATCCGCGGCCGAACTGAGCGGACAGTAGAAAAGAAAGAGCCGGCTTCCCGCTTTCCCGTACGCTGTCGGGTAAACAATGCCGCCGTGATTTCTCTAGGTGGACCAACAATAGCATCGTCTCAACGAGGACATGCCTCCGATGGAGCGTGTCAAATATTTACGAGAGAATGTGACGAGGAATCTTTCGATTTGTTTATTATACACGTTAAATTTCGCCGTACGTTTAAAATAATGTTTCTCATTGGTGTGTCATTTCCCTTCAACCGCGTGGTAACTTATTACTAAGAGCCATATAGAATGACCTTGCATTTTTGCTGGACTTCAGACTAAATTATTAAGTTTAATAAGCGCTCTTAGCCTCGTCTTCATAGTGAACGCGTACTGAAGACGTGCCAAAGAATATACACCCCATGAATGGAAACTTGCTCTAGAGGAAATTGTTTGTCCCGAGCACGGCCAACTTTGACACTCGCGCAATAGCGGCCAACCCATTAGTTGAAGTTTCTACGTTAACCTACGAACAAAAATATCTCTCGGCGTTGAGCGCCCCTAGCGGAAAATTATTTTAAGAATAGTTTTTGCATTGAAGCAAATATTAAAACGAGCGTGGCGCTGAACGCCGATAGTTAATAGCATGGTTTATAGCGGGAAAATCCTTGTTCGTGGAATTTCGGCGAATGGGTTGGCCGCTATTGCGCGAGTGTTAACGTTGGCCGTGTCCCGAGTCTTCAAAATCTGCTTTATGTACGTTTCACCCGGTTTTCTTTAACGGAAGTTAGGAAGTTGAATGAGTGCCGAAGTCAATAAGACGATACTTTCCACTCCTGGGCAGTTGTTTTTATTTGGACGTGCTGAAGAGAGTAATATGTTTTTGAGTTGGGTATTTTTTTCACTCGATTAGTTGACCTTTTTAGGCATGGCGTCAATTCTACGTGTTTCTGCTAATGTTATTCGCAGGCTCCCGTTGATTTTTCAAAATTCTATTTGGAAGAAAACATAGTGGGAAAAAATTCCAGTTTCTAAAACTATTACGTCGATAAATAGATTTACTAATTAGAACATATTCATATTCAATGTAATTTTAACATTTTACATGGTTAGGAAAAGTAATTTTGATGTGATGCACATTGGAAATTCGGGTCCAATGAATTCTGCGTCGTGCCTGCGAATTAAAATTAAGCTACATGTTTCATTTTTCATGACCTATATGGAAACTTCTCTCATAAGAGCTATATTATAGCCTTCTGATATCACCAATTATTTCGACTAACTGACACTCTTCCGAAACATAATTATGCAGCGCGATTAGCGGTTCTGTTGTCTGGAAATTCGGCGGAATGTAGAATTTGATTTGGTCTTAGAAATATCGGTTTATTGTGTACGTATAAGAATCGAGTTTCCAATTAACGAAATTAGCTCTCCGGAATGGTTGCTTTCAAAATGAAAGGGCGGCTTCCTTTTGAATTCGATTCGAGCTTAAGGAGAAGGGGATACCATCGCGACAATCGAATTAGGCCAGAGGATACCCGAGATGTCAAATAGGTCTTAATCGAATGGCGGAAGGACTTTCGCTTTCGGACATTTCGTGAAAGGGATCGAGTTGAAAATTTACAATTAATCCTCGAGGTCTCCGCCCAAAGGCGCGTAAGAGGAAATTCAGAGAACCGAAGACAAATGATTGTAAACCAAACAATTAACAAAATACGCCTGTAAATTAAATTTAATTAAATGGCAAATACGTTTGTATTTCGCAACCCGAACATGGTTAAGCAAAGCGACGTTTGAAATGTTAAAGGGGAACGGCCAAACTTTTCCAAATATGGCCTTAGTTCCGTATCAAAAGATTAAAAAGACGTTCAATATACTAACACACGTACCTTTTTTGTCTTGAAAAAATAGCTTTTGGCCCAAAACGTTGAAACGAAAAATAACGCCAGGTGTTTGGGTTTGAATTTTCGGCGCCATCTTTGGGGCTGCCACCAGCGCCCCTAACCCCGAATGAACGATTTGCGAACCATCCTAACTTTTAAATACGCGCAATTTAGGCTTAGGTCTCTTATAACTGGAACGCGCCGCGCGTGCAAAACATATTTTTCGCGTCTTCAGCAGCACGCGCTTTTACGTTGTTTTTCCATCTCACCGACTTCTCAGCAGGTGTCGCGGCGGACGCGCGCTTTTCTATTTCCCGAAATTTCTTTATTTTATTAAAAATTAACCACTCAATATTTTTTATTCGGTTTTCGCCATAAATTTTAGTTTTTAATGGGCTATAGGGCTATCTAACCGGTGTAAGCTTGACCGTTCCCCTTTAAGTTATCTCGGAGCGTCAGATTTCTGGACTTACGCGTGGTCAGTACACTCGGAATCCTCAACTGCGGTAGACATCCGCAGTCACTTCCCAAATAGCGCGGCTGGGACGCTGTTTATTTACGATCACGAATACCTCGTATACGGCCTCCGTTGAAAGCCAAAACGCGAGCGACCGAGGAAACCCGGCCCTTCGCTAATAGGAAATGGATCGTGGTTGTTGCGTGCGCCACGACCGCAAATTCATTTATTTAGTCGAAACGTAAAATTTTCGGGGGTTCTAGAAACATTTGACCGATTTATCAGAGTTCCCGTTCACTTCGGAAGCTGCTGAGGGAGAGAGGAAGAACATGCAAATTTGAAAGCCCCTACGCGCGATAGTCCATTATTCATTTGTGGACCGCGTATATCGAGTGTTTTCAGGAGGACAGGGGACGGTCAAACTCGCCACCGTAGTCATTAGTTCTCAAGACGCTATGACGGTTCATCCGCGAAGAAGATGTTAACGTTAATGGTAAATGTAGGGATCTCGACGACCCCGTTATAACGTCATTTTTTCCGCAAATCGCTGTCGCGTCCGTGATTTCATAGATCCTAGTTCCTTGGCTTGGCTGCATGCCTTTGGACAAAATCATCCAAACACCTCATCCGTCGCGTTTCATATTACGCGCCTATAACATCATCATCGACGCCATTGTTCGTGCCTTCCCTGATTTTTTCAACAAATATGGCCACACACGGCCAGCAAATTATCAAGTCTCCCCGATAAATTTTAATCTTCGAGCGTTTACCTATTTTGGCATCAAATCCCTTAAACTTACCGATTTCACCTTAACTAGAACCACATACCAACTCCTAACTCACCATGATTTCCCTCCGCTCACCCCTTTCGCACCGGCCTCTATCTCTCACGGCTTCCGTTTCTCTCATTTGGATGGCCTCACGGTCTTCCTGTGAACCGTGTAAGGTACACGGCATGCGACAAAAATTCGAAAATCGCGTCGTGTTAAATGGTTTTTTTCAAGTCGCATGCGGCTGCGACCAAAAATAGGTATGAACCTATTTTATCGCACGCGACTGCCAGCTTCAGTAGTACAAAAAGGGGGAGTTAACAGGTAGAATTCCTTCGGAAAATTTCTAAGTTTCTTCAGCGTGTCAAAATCTATTTTCACGTTCGAAAAGAGGATTTTCCACAGTTTCTTGAGGGGTTTATGAAATCCGAAACATTCGAGAAACGGGTTTTTGATAAAAATTTTAAAACACGTCCGTAGCTTTAATCCTTTTATTAAAAATTATAATGAACTTACTAGTGGCTAAAAATCTCAGAATGAGCGCCAAATGTTCAGCAGGTGTAATTGCCTCCCGCATTACCGTATTATTTTATGAGATTATGGGAGAAACACTATTTACTAAAAATTCAGATGTGTATGTGTCCATTCTTATCCATTTGAATTAGTACAAAAGAGGTAGGCAAATATTAACTTTTACCAGAAAAACATAATAATAATAGGCCCCATAAGGATTAATCTGACTTTGTCTACGGAATTTGATGGGTACATCTTGTTTCTTTAAACATCTGCGGTCATTTGGTTTCGTCTTTGTTACCGGCTTAACCGAACGCACGGTGTGAATGAGTTTTGAGTCGCGAGCTATCAGAATTCGCATGTGACAAAATCGCGTGGAAAACGCTATTCAATGGCGCCATCTCGCCTTTTTCACTTTCCGGACCGTTGTAACACCCCGTCGTGTTACTTCTGCCCCGCCTTTGGTGATCTGTCTCACCTATATTTGACTGGCCCCGTCGCGGAAGGCGCCATTGAAATGGCGTTTTCTTGGTTAAGTGATATCTGTGGTCATAAACATACAGTCTGTGACTATTGGTTCCTAGCCCAAAAGCGTGATCACGCTGTTTGCAATATTGTCTTTATAATACTCAAACGGGTATTATTAGGATACTATTACTCCCTCGGCCAAGACTATATAAAATTTGAAAACTTTTCCACCAATTCTGAAACTAAAAAATTATTCTTGGATCTTCGAACATTTTGTATATCCACTGAACATTCAAACATTTTTGTATCAACTCAAGATTTCTTTTGAATTATTTATCATCATAATATTTTTCAATTTTTTAATATTAACAGAACATGTCATTTTATTAAAAAAAATCTCTTTAACTGGTGCAAGATACACACGCGTTTTCAGGCGAGGCAAAGTTACCTGAAAAAGTGCCGAATTTTTTTTTATGTTTGACTAATAAATATTTCAAGTCACTCCTAGAAGGGTCGCGGAATTTATTTCGAAGTGGCTTATACCCTCAAATCCCAGCTTCAAAAATCTCTACACTCGATATTCATTTATACTACACATTAAGAATATTTTGGGAACAACCGAAGGACAAGGTATATATATATACTGACATACCCCCGGGGATCGCGTCGCCCGTTGAAAATTGCGAACCACAATTGGTCGAATATAGTTGTCGGATAAAAACCAAAATACCATATAAATTAAGTCAAAAACCGGGTATGCCCCAAACAGAGGTGGGCGCGCTCTGAGCTCTAAAGAGTGCGAGAGCTATTTTTGAGCGCGAGCTCCACTCTCGGGCCAAAAAAATTAAAATAGCGCGAGCTCAAGCTCCACTCTCGGGCCAAAAAAATTAAAATAGCGCGAGCTCAAGCTCCACTCTCGGGCCAAAAAAATTAAAATAGCGCGAGCTCAAGCTCCACTCTCGGGCCAAAAAAATTAAAATAGCGCGAGCTCAAGCTCCACTCTCGGGCCAAAAAATTAAAAGAGCGCGAGCTCAAGCTCCACTCTCGGGCCAAAAAAATTAAAATAGCGCGAGCTCAAGCTCCACTCTCGGGCCAAAAAATTAAAATAGCGCGAGCTCAAGCTCCACTCTCGGGCCAAAAAATTAAAAGAGCGCGAGCTCAAGCTCCACTCTCGGGCCAAAAAAATTAAAAGAGCGCGAGCTCAAGCTCCACTCTCGGGCCAAAAAAATTAAAATAGCGCGAGCTCAAGCTCCACTCTCGGGCCAAAAAATTAAAATAGCGCGAGCTCAAGCTCCACTCTCGGGCCAAAAAATTAAAAGAGCGCGAGCTCAAGCTCCACTCTCGGGCCAAAAAAATTAAAATAGCGCGAGCTCAAGCTCCACTCTCGGGCCAAAAAAATTAAAATAGCGGGAGCTCAAGCTCCACTCTCGGGCCAAAAAATTAAAATAGCGCGAGCTCAAGCTCCACTCTCGGGCCAAAAAATTAAAATAGCGCGAGCTCAAGCTCCACTCTCGGGCCAAAAAATTAAAAGAGCGCGAGCTCAAGCTCCACTCTCGGGCCAAAAAAATTAAAAGAGCGCGAGCTCAAGCTCCACTCTCGGGCCAAAAAAATTAAAATAGCGCGAGCTCAAGCTCCACTCTCGGGCCAAAAAATTAAAATAGCGCGAGCTCAAGCTCCACTCTCGGGCCAAAAAATTAAAAGAGCGCGAGCTCAAGCTCCACTCTCGGGCCAAAAAAATTAAAAGAGCGCGAGCTCAAGCTCCACTCTCGGGCCAAAAAAATTAAAATAGCGCGAGCTCAAGCTCCACTCTCGGGCCAAAAAATTAAAATAGCGCGAGCTCAAGCTCCACTCTCGGGCCAAAAAATTAAAAGAGCGCGAGCTCAAGCTCCACTCTCGGGCCAAAAAAATTAAAATAGCGCGAGCTCAAGCTCCACTCTCGGGCCAAAAAAATTAAAATAGCGCGAGCTCAAGCTCCACTCTCGGGCCAAAAAATTAAAAGAGCGCGAGCTCAAGCTCCACTCTCGGGCCAAAAAAATTAAAATAGCGCGAGCTCAAGCTCCACTCTCGGGCCAAAAAATTAAAAGAGCGCGAGCTCAAGCTCCACTCTCGGGCCAAAAAAATTAAAATAGCGCGAGCTCAAGCTCCACTCTCGGGCCAAAAAATTAAAATAGCGCGAGCTCAAGCTCCACTCTCGGGCCAAAAAATTAAAAGAGCGCGAGCTCAAGCTCCACTCTCGGGCCAAAAAAATTAAAAGAGCGCGAGCTCAAGCTCCACTCTCGGGCCAAAAAATTAAAAGAGCGCGAGCTCAAGCTCCACTCTCGGGCCAAAAAAATTAAAATAGCGTGAGCTCAAGCTCCACTCTCGGGCCAAAAAAATTAAAATAGCGCGAGCTCAAGCTCCACTCTCGGGCCAAAAAATTAAAATAGCGCGAGCTCAAGCTCCACTCTCGGGCCAAAAAAATTAAAATAGCGCGAGCTCAAGCTCCACTCTCGGGCCAAAAAAATTAAAATAGCGCGAGCTCAAGCTCCACTCTCGGGCCAAAAAATTAAAATAGCGCGAGCTCAAGCTCCACTCTCGGGCCAAAAAATTAAAATAGCGCGAGCTCAAGCTCCACTCTCGGGCCAAAAAATTAAAAGAGCGCGAGCTCAAGCTCCACTCTCGGGCCAAAAAATTAAAATAGCGCGAGCTCAAGCTCCACTCTCGGGCCAAAAAATTAAAAGAGCGCGAGCTCAAGCTCCACTCTCGGGCCAAAAAATTAAAAGAGCGCGAGCTCAAGCTCCACTCTCGGGCCAAAAAATGAGAAGAGCGCGGCGCGGCCATCTAGCTCAATATTAAAGAGCGGCAGCTCGGAAAATTCGGTTGTTGCCCATCTCTGCCCTAAACCGCGGTCAACACGAGAATCCTGATTGTATAATATTCGTTAACAACGAATATACGAAGCGTTTCGAAATGATAGAATGGGAATAATGGTTACTTTTCCGAAAGCGATTGCCTGTAGGGCTCGTTTAGGCGTAGGTTCCTACTTATTCACCCTGTCCACGCGGCAGGCAATCAGAAAAAGGCGTCGACGAAAAGAGCGTTTGGCGAAGTTTCTTCCGCGACGTGGATTACTTTCCCCCCGAAGAGATAGTTCAGAAAGAGAGATAGAATTATCTCCCGAAAGAGTTTCGGGCCAATTCCACGCCAAGAATTATAAAAGGAGCTCGTATCGCCGAGCCAAAACGGAAGAGCGAAAGCGCGCCAAAAGGGATAATGCCGTCGAGATTTCAAAACTTGTCATCTACCAGTTGTCCAGTGCTTTCACACGCGAGGAATTTTTCTCTTTTTCCGGGATTTTTCAACCTTCCAAAACGCTAAAAGGGAATAATGGAATTTAAGAGGGAAATCGGGCTTTCGTTGGGGGAAATGAGGGAAAGTGTTCTTTGCGCGGGAAAAAAACAGGAATTTTAAGCTTTTCATATAACATTACCTGTTGTAGTCCATTCTAATTGTATATTTAGTTAATGTAAGAAATATTTTAATACGTTCCTAAAATGCTGGTTATTTTGATGGTAATGAAAGTCATGATCTAAATGTCCATTTGCGACTTATATATTTGGGCAAAATTATTCAAATGTAAGTAATTTTGAAATTAATAAAACCTTATATTTGGAATTATTTTCAGAATTAAACTGAATATTTATATAAATTACTATTAAAAGCTCCAAAATATAGCGAGGGATAAAAAATGGGAATTTCCAAGATACAAAAGGGAAATTTTAGATATCAAATGTGGAAGCCCTGCAGTTGTCCGCCACCGAAAAAGAGGCGAATATTTATTACGGAGAGGACGCCTACACGCTCCGTCTTTCGCGGCTCCTCCGGGGGTTGAGAAGGCGGCCGAAGACTCCCTGTCGAGATTTTGAAACTCGATCGTAATTAGCTTTGGCCCGCGAATGCAAACGGCGTCCAACTCAAATACGCGATTGGCGTAGTTGCGCGTAATCGAAGGCTTAGTCGCTCCAGCAACGTCGATTATACCTTTCAGTAGAGCCGGTGATCCTCTTTTCCGGAATTCTCGCCCGGTAGCGAAATATAATTCCCTTCGATTCTATCAAACGCACGCTGCTGTTGATTTTGGCAAATTGTTTTCGGAAGCCCGAGATACCCCGCTGGCTTCCGCAAATTGCAAAAGTTTGCTTTTCATTTGGCATATTTTATTTCGTAAAGGCGTAAAAGACGCTTTGAATCGATAAATGGTACACCCGAGACCGGTATGTCTAGAAGTGTCACGAAATTTTCCTCAGTGGGTGGTAACCTTTATGAACCGTGACCACTTTTAAGACAATATTCATTTCATTACAGTTTTAATCCGCTTTTTACATTAATGGCGAGGTTGACGATCTTATATTTCACGAAAGGTAAAGGCTTAAAGGGAGTATGAACTAAATAAAAAATTCGTCTACTAACACGCGCTTCGACCTGTTTTTAAGGTAACTTGCACTAATCATCCCTAGCTCGCGCGGCATGAAGGGCTATCCACCACCCTTCTACGCGTTGTAACCCGGCCACCTGTTTAAAGGCATTAAATGTCGCTAGATGATTTGGGCCTAAGGTGGTGCCTTGGGTATTTTCCCAGCTGATTATAATTACCATTTTCAGCTACATTTAGACCTTGTGGCATAAATTTTAAATTCGTTGATCCACCATAAACATGGTAGTTCATCGTAACATCTTGAACCCAGACGGTGCACATGCCCTGGAATATACAGGGTGGAAGCCTGAGCCGTGGTCCAGCCGCGAAACTTCTCCTAGTACACCAGAGTGCTGCGGATGGAACACTTCTACAGGCGCTGGTAGGCCAAAAATAGACCAATGGGAGAATTGGATGCCTCAGCCGTTTTCCAGCCTCGATACTTTTTCTAGTCTAAAAATAGACCAATGGAAGAATTAGAAGCGCATCTTCCAAATGCTTTTTCGGGCGATTGGATAAAGATGCGCTTCTAATTATGCCATTGGTCTATTTTTGGAATACCAGCGCCTGTAGAAGTGTTCGACCCGCAGCACTCTGGTGTACTAGGAGAAGTACCGAGGCTAGACCACGGCTGAGGCTTCCACCCTGTATAAACTCTTATTTTCTTCCATACCATTCTCGACCGAGGAAGAAAATCAATATTTCAGTATATAAGTATGGCCCAAACAAGTTTCTTCATTTTGAAGGTACGTAGTTTTTTAGGAAGTTGGTACGAACAATTTTTTCGTGTCTATAGAGAATCGGGCTAATAACCGATTGCCTTCAAAAGGGAGTAGGGCCGGGCAGACGCAACAGCGCCAACAAAATGAAGAAGAAAAACCTTTCATTCGGCCGTTCAATGTCGACTTTAATCCGCCAGTCTCGAGTATTGTATGTTAATAAGTGTCTCGGAGACACGCCACCCGGAGCGGCCAGAAGAGGAAGCGATGCTGACGAGACGGAGAAGAGATTCCGCCAAATCGACGGCCGTTGACTATCGAGAGATCGAAAGGCGTCCAATCTACCAAACTCTTCGACCAAAAGAGACAGCGGCGGGAAAAATTTGGGAGCCTGTACATGACAAAACCAAAAAAGGGAGGAGAGATTGTCGGCCGTCTCCCCCGAACGACCGCGACTCTTCCGCGCCGACGAATCTTTTTTCGCCCATTTTGATAGCGCCCACCCCGCTCTACCCGCACCGTGGTTTTTAACCCGGCTTTTTCCTTCGTCTACTAAAAGCCAAACCGCGCGCCTTTCATACGCGCCAACTTTACCCCTTCCGTTTAAGCGGACCGCGTAGTCTGTTGAGGCGCGGTTGAACGCGCAAGATGGATGTTTTTATTTTCCGAGCCGTCGCCGGTTTTAGCAATCGAGCATCGCGTGTTCTCCGATAGCCATCGCTGGATCTTTCTCTCTTTCGGCCGCCGCAACCCCAAACACGAGTCACCGGCCGAGGTTTAAGTGTGTCGAGCCGTGTTTGCCTTTCGATTATCCGCATCGACGGACCGTATAGCCAAAAAAAAAACCCCCCAGAAAACGGAGGACAGTAACCTTCGAGGAATCGTGGAAATACTATTCGGGCTATTACGTATAGAACGGTATAAGAATGCCCTATACGGTATCGATGTATCTTTAGGAATAACTTTCCTCTAAAAGCGGGAACCATTTCGTCGGCAGAAGTCAGTAGAAGCCGTCGGGGGAAGACGCGTACGGATGGGGGGGGGGGGGAAGACGCGTACGGATGGGAGGAGAAAAGAACGGCCGATGAAAGAAAGACATTCAATTCATCTTCACTTGTCGGGTCTTCTTTTCTTCTCGGGTTCTTTGGATTTTCCGGCTGGGACGCGCGCGGAATCGCACTCTCTCTTACTTCGTCTTCTTTGACGCGGAAGTCCCAAATCCGCCCCTCCCAGTTCGGCTTCCCCGTCGGCGAGGAGAGGATTACACTCGGGCCAGAGAGGAGAAGATTTCAAATGACCAAACGCGCCAATTGTTCGAATTCCAGCAACAGCGGCGAAAGACGGCGTACGAGCTTCGTTTTACACTCTGGCTCTCTCGGCCATTCTCCGGGGGACGCTCTTATAAATAAGGCAGACGTGTTGATTTCAAGAACGACCCCCCCCCCCCCCCCCGATTCGCAGAGGTTAAGCACCACGCGTTTGGATGAAAACGGCGAGGGGCCGGTCACTTCCTTGATTAACGACGCACCCCTCGAAAGATTAAATCCGATTTAATCGTGGTTATTTTGATTAAATTGAGTTTAATCACGATAATGTTGATTAAATCACGTTTAATAAATAATTAGAATGTTTAAATCTGATTTAATCATGATTAAATGACTAATTCTGATTAAAATTATTAAATCCTGATTGAAACGATTAAATCGTGATTAGTATGATTAAATCGCGATTAGAACGAGAATCAGAATGATTATGTGGGTGATTGGAATTATTATAATTGTGCGTGATTAGAACGAGCTAATTAGAATAATTTATTATGTGATTAGAATTATTATTTCGTATTTACCGCGCTCGATAAAATCTCGATTCGACCGATTATATTGATTAAATCGTGATTAAAATGATTAAATCGTTATTAAAATGATTAAATCGTTATTAAAATTATTAAATCTTGATTAAAATGATTAAATCGTGGTTAACATGATTAAATCGATTAGATCATGATTAGAATAATTAAATATCATCTAAATCTTGATTAGATTTTCTAATCTTGTTTAGATTTTCTAATCTTGATTAGATTTTCTTATCTTGATTAGATTTTCTAATCTTGATTAGATTTTCTAATCTTGATTAGATTTTCTAATCTTGATTAGATTTTCTAATCTTGATTAGATTTTTTAATCTTGATTACCCTGATTTAATCATATTATTATGATTAAGACGCACCCAAAATGGAAGTGACCTGCCCCTCGGAAAACGGCTAGTCGTTCCTAAAGCTTGGTGTAGAGAAGTTGAGGGGAAAAGAGGGTGGGAAGTCTGTCAGACTCAACGTTACCCAAAATCCTTTGCTCCGTGGTAGGGGCTCCTCAATCGGGTTTTTATAGAAAAAAAATTTTAAACATTCGGTCGTGTTGGATCTTGGAGTATAGTTTAGAATTTCCGTTTGTGTTAGTTTTTTTTATATAATGGATTATTTTTGCATAAAACATTTTGGATATCAACATAATCACATATACAATGTGTTTCAATAGGTTATACAAAAATTTGAAGGAGTTGTCGGGGGTGAGTTGAGAAGTATGCCTGTTTTTCCCCATTTTCCTACAATGAGTTAAAAGAGCACCAGAGAGCTTCAAAGTGTGGCCTACTAGTCCCTCGAAGTAGGCTGCAACAAGCACGGGGATGCGCCGGTTCGGGTCCCTTTCCTGGTAGAGACGTTGAGCAGCCAAAGCATTGCCATCCGCTGTAGTCCATACACGAAATGAATATCCGCCAGTTCTTCCGAAGTGAACTCCATTGTTGCATTTGAAAGGGATGAGAAATCGCGGTCCATCACGACTTTAAATACTGTTTCAGTTTACCTTTTTACGCTGGTTACCTAGATTTGTTTTTACCTATCACACGATCCCAAACCTTAATGTTCGCATTTCCCTGTTGCTTGGTTTTGCGCCTACTTCCAGGGGCTAGTAGGCCACACTTTGAAGCTCTCTGGCGCTCTTTTAACTCATCGTAGGAAAATGAGGAAAAACAGGCATACTTCTCAACTCACCCCCCTACAAATCCTTAAAGTTTTGCATTACCTTTTGAAACAACCTGTATAGTAAATTTTAAAAAATTATTCCAAAAAATGAAGGTAAATCTTGTTATATTATCTAATATTGTATCTAAAAACCAAGGTCTAACAAGATATTTTTCTCTTTTATAAATTAAAATTATGAATAAAAGGTGACAATGTGACAATGTTGAGATAAAATCTGTAGCAAGAAGGAAATCATCAAACACAAAGGTTCCGATTGCTAAGAAATATTCCAAGGAAGCCTTTGAAATAACTCTCTTTTTCGTCGCTAGAGTTCAGGTAAAACGTTTTCCCCTACCAGCGTTGATGGCGGAAGAGACTCAATGCTACAGTCAACTTCTCGACCCCAAGCCTAAAGCGTATACGTCGAAAATGGTTGTATACTATTGGACCGAATCCCGTTTGACCGAATCCCATTGAACCGAAAAGTATTTTCGCTTATAGCCCAATATGGCGGGATTCAGTTGAATGGGAAATTTAAATCTGGTTCGTTTTCACTTCGGGTAGGTTAGTTCAGGTTGGGTTAGGTTAGGTTAGGTTAGTTCAGGTTGGGTTAGGTTAGTTCAGGTTGGGTTAGGTTAGGTTAGGTTAGGTTGGGTTTAGTTAGGTTAGGTTAGGTTAGTTCAGGTTGGGTTGGGTTGGGTTAGGTTAGGTTAGGTTAGGTTAGGTTGGGTTAGGTTAGATATGGTAGGCAACTATTTCACGTCTGGTCTTATCAAAGTTATTTTCCAAAATTAAACCCGGAAAATATCAAATTTCAAGGAAAAAGGTCTAAAAATACACGTCTTTACGAAATAATAAATATTTAAGACATAGTTTAGTCCAAATTATATATACTATCGTCACGTAACCTACGATATATAAATATGTATCACTAACGGTATATTAAATGAAAACCGCGCAAAACGCGGTTTTCGGTCGATTGGAATTCGGTTGAATGGTACATTCGGACGAATGGGATTTCGGTCCAATGGTCTACAATCGTCGAAAATAGTCGACTCAACTGGCGAATTTTCTCGAAAATACGGATTGAAAGTGGTCCGCGTCTGGTTAAACAAATTGATCAAATCACAGAAAAGTCGTTCGACGAACAGCTGACGGAATAAAATTTAATGGGCAATTTAACAGCGTCGCGTATTCATCCACTAGCGCGACCCCCTCGCCTTCCTTAAGCGCGCCTCACTTTGCCTTTGAGCCATAGCCACCATCTTAATAAAAACTTTCGAGAAATCGTCTTATAACCTAACAACAGCCTTAAAAAAGGAAGCCAAAGCCATCTCCGACTGATAACGAGACAGTTAAGCAAATAGCCGGGAAAGAGGTGAAAACTGCCTTAGGAATTTTACTTCAACCTACCTGTTCGTCTTTGGTTAAAACGCGGGGAAAAAATGCCTCACACTTTCGAATGAAAACTTTTCCAATAAAAAGCAGCATCGCAAAAGGGAGCCCGAAAACGCTTTCTTTTCTTAACTCACGCCGATCATTAAGGTTCCCGAAAGGAAGCGGCAAAAAGTCCAGAGAATAAGCGAGGGAAAAAGAGCGTCAAACAAAATGGATCAGACCACTAATCAACTTCCCACTTCAAAATACTGACGAAAGATGTTTTGAGAATGTAAAGGTTAAATTTCAGTAATCGGGTGAGAGGTGTTTTTTCATATATAAAATTTTTATATTAAATATATAAAAAGACCATGATAAGTAAAGTGGTAATAATGATTTTAGTTAAAAAATAATTATTCACTATTAAATTTTAGTTTTTAAATGGAATGGTCAACATCCCCGCCAGCTCCGGGTCTCATATTGCTGATGTCATTCGCGGGTATTATCTGCCGCTGCCTTGACCGAGAGAGAATATTTGGAGTGAAAACCAAATACGACGTAGAACATGGGTGAGTTTGCGGAGAAGAGAACATTTCACAAATAAATTATACTAAATTTCCATAATTAAATACTAATTTAAAGTGGTATAACATGTATATTTTCGGATTCACGGTATTAAACTCTATCTAATGAAGGTCAGTAAGTCAAGAAATTTAACTGTGCTCCAAGCTGTCACTATCTCTTTAAATCACAAAATAATTTCGATTAATTCCCAAAAATCAATAATCAGGCATACAAAATATTTACCACACAATGTTCGAAAAAAATTGAGCAATTTTGATCAAATTTTCGGCCAAATATTTCTTAAATTTAATTATGGCCCAATTTCCATATCGATTTAATTGTTCAAATATGAACTTTAAACCGGTCAACTTGGTACATATTTCCGTCCAACTTTACTCAGAAACATTGAACCAAATGTTCACTGAGGTTGAGATCAAAATCGGCCATGTTTGAACAGAAACCGACCAACTACCGACAGAAAGTATGCATCGTTTGAAATATAATATTTTAAAAATTAAAATTCTTAAAATATCCTAATATTTAGAATTAATATTTAATTAAAATGGCTTATAATTTATGCCTAGATTTGTAAGACAGAAAATTTTCCGGAAAATGACCGAAGCCTTTTTTCACGAAAATGTTCCGTATTTTTCCGAAAAAAATATAAAAAGTTGTCATTTCATGATTAGTCTAATATTGTTTGCAAATTTAAATAAAGCGGCATTTTCGCCTCATTTTTTCGAATCTAAAATTAAAACTAAACCTCTAAACTAGTTTAAGCTGATTAACAATGTAACACTATTAATTTTTTGAAGTATGTTTACTGTTATTAGACATTTTATATCGATAAAAATATAAAAACATTAAAACCATTAAAAATTAATTTATGTTTCAATTTTTTTCTTTTTCCGATTTGCGGAAAATTTTCTGGAGACTTTTCCGCATTTTATTTCTCCGGAAAATTAACAACTCTACATATGCCCTTACATGCATCGTAACATGTTCGAAACGTGCAAAGTTGGATCACTCCCGCACCGATTTCTAACAATGTAATAAACGAAACACGTTGCTTTCTAGACAGTACTCGTGTCCGTGGCATATCAATTTCGTTATCTATCAAAGCTACGAGCAGTACATATTACCATTACTTCAACTAAAATTGAAACGGTTATGTGGACCTCGAATAACAGCAACGGAGACGTTGATTTCATAAACATTATCCCCGTTGGAAAAAGATGCGATTAAAGGTCAAAAAAGGAGGTCGCCGTACTTATATACTACCCTTCCCCCTTTGCCTGCCCGTTTCCCTTTAGAGGTTTCCATTATTTCAACAGCAAGTCAGCTGAGAGCCATCTGTTGAGCCCCTTATTCCTAATTATCCCCGAATAAAAAGTAACAAAATGTTTTTCCTTCCATTAAAAAGTGAAACGGGACTTTTTAGAAAGTGCTCTATATTTTAAATAATAATATTAGCATTAAATAATACTTTCATAAGTAACGTAATAGCCGTAAGTAAGGCACTTGGGTTAATTTTATTACTATATCCTTTCTTCACAATGACGTCTTAAAATATTGAATTAGCGCCTTCTAGTAGTGTCTTCCAGCCAGTGGCGTAGCGTGTATTTCTTCCACCCGGGGCAAACCCTAAAGCCCCCCCCCCTATTTTCACAACTAAGCAAAAAATTTGTGAACATTCTGTGATACTCTGTTGCTCTGTTGATTGCAAAATGATTAAAGTCGTTTAAAAATTAAAATTTTATTCCGCGTGATTTTGGAAACTTGAACTCTTTAATGTCAATATTAATTTGTACCTCTTGTTTGATTACCAAGAACGTGCACATTGTAGACCTTAAATCATTTTTTTCACTTTTCCGATCCACGATCTCGGCCGGCCGCGTTCGTTCCAATTTTCCAGGCCGCTGGCCGCCCCCTACATCTAAGCCGCCCGGGGTCATGGCCCCCTTTGCCCCTCCCACGCTACGCCACTGCTTCCAGCTAGGAGCAGCAAACACAAGGAGAACGCGGCTAGCCTTTAAACCCCCTAACGCAGTGTTGTGTACAAATTTCATTAGACGACCCTTTACGATGAACGTTTTATGGGCGGGGGGGAAGACAATTTTCCAATTTTCCCCTTCCGACTGCGTCTAGCCAATGAAAAATGTACACAAGAAAATCCACGACTTTTGACGGGTAGCGTTCTCCTTGTGTGGGGTGTTGTGTTTGTTGCTTCTAGCTTCCAGGAGCGTAATTGTTTATTATTTAAAGATAAGGGTTAGCGAAATAAAGAGCAATGGGATAAAATAAATCCACAACAACCAGAATATTTCCCACTTCTGCAAATACTCCTAGTAATTTGTCAGTTACTGTGGTACCTAATCAAAGGCAAGTAAGTCATACTTACGACTGTTACGTTACTTATAGTACATTTTGCGGTATGTAAAAAGCTTTAGAAAGGTACGCATTAATAACCATGTAATATTAAGAGATTTCCAGTGCCTAAATTCTACCGATAAAAGGCGTATTTTAAGTGAATTATTTTTAACAAGAAAATGTTTTATATTCGAAATAAATGCTTTATTAGAAGAATCGTAAGCCCCTTTTATTTTATCGCGTTTTATTTTCATCTCAGCGAAACAAAGCTGGTTTTTGGCATCCGGAGACAAATACGGTAGAGTGCATTAGGCGTCCTTACGTACGTTTTTTGGAGCAAAAAGAAAATGAATACCCGACAGGAGCTAGTTTTGACAAAAAAAAAGAATCCACGGAATAAAAGAGGATCCTCCGTCGGGGAAAACAAGCCACGCGTGCAAAAATGCCGCCGTAAAAGGGTGTCAGGGGATTCGCCGTCCTTTCTTAGCTGCCAATGGAGCCGAGCCTAGCTACCCGTAAAGTCAGCGAAGGCCACCTCGTAACGTCCAAAAAAACGTCACAATTACACTTGGCAGTGAGATTAAACTACGTAGAATTAATAATACGCTGTCAAGGAAAAAACGCTCGTCAATGTAATATTAAGGGTGATATCGTATTTCACCGGTCAGCACGGTTACATCGTCGTACTTTTATTAACGCAGCCACCAGAGAAATAGTTTTAAACGTAAAAGCGTACGGTGCTCTTATCTACAAAATGGTATATACAACATAAACCACGCCTTTTAATTTGACTAATCGGGTTAATTACGAAAGAAATATGTATAAAATTAAAACTATCCTTAAATGTAGAGTTTACCATAATTAAACCAATGCAATAAAATTTCCGAAGATAACTCGTAGCCAGCGAGGGGGCCTGAGGGGGCCTGGCCCCCTCAATAATAATTTGTGCCCCCTAAAAAAATATCTGTGAGTGCCCCATCGTGCCCCCTCAAAATGTTTCTGTGCCCTCTTACAATATCGTTGTGCCCCGATTAATATCGGAAAAGATTAGGAGAAGCCGATGTAAATGCTTCTAAATCCACTAAATTTATCATGTTTAAATCATTTCTATTTCAATATAACTAAAGAAGTGCCTAGTGAATATTTGTTCCTAATTTACTTTAGTTATGACATATATTTGGGCGTTATATACACATTTTGAACCGGACGCCACAAACTCTCTGTAAGGCACTTAGGAATTTTCTGGGCCCCCTCAACTGAAAAATCCTGGCTACGGGCCTGTACAATGCAAAGTTCCATCAGAGAGTAGATCGTTATAAATGTATTTGTTATAAATAAATAAATTTAAATAAATCCAGTGTTAAACAACCAAGAAATCGTAAAATAAAATCATGGTTGTAGTGAGAATGATAAATTTATAAATACCGTTGGGACGTATAAAATTCGTTATTGGGAAATTTCCCCTTATTTATGAAAAGGGTCTCGGGCCTTCATTGCCGAAGCTAGTCCGGAAGGAGATGAGGAGAGGAGAGGTGAGGAGAGGAGAGGTGAGGAGAGGAGAGGTGAGGAATGGATAAAGCGTAGAACGTTTAAGAGCAGCTGTTCGTTCATTCCTCGAGCGAAAGCGTGTAAGACGGCGAAGCCCACTTTCTTATTACGGCTCCGGGCGAGACGCATTCCGCTCATAGTGGAGGCGTTTCAGCTATGTCGCTTAATAATATGTTATGAGAGAGATAAAAATACGCGCAACTAAGGCTTCAACTTTTTCAATGCGTTTTTACCTTTATAATTTAGAAAACGTCGACCATGGTTCTAAAAATTCCAGCTGTTTAATCGGTTTTCTTCTAAGATTTATTCACGCCCGACGACGAGGAGGACCAATTACCAGGGCCCACGTTTGGACCCTTCTTATAGGTTTGTATAAACGTATAATTATTTCGGAGAATAGACAGGTTAAGCCACCTCTCGTAAACATGAACGGGAAACTTGTAGCTGAGTGTATACGTAGCTTTGTTGCGTACAGCCTACCCCTCCTACAGGTTCCCCCGTTCACGTTTTCGGGCGTTGCTTTAACCTTTATAATAACGGCTCTCCCGGTGGCCTCTCTTTTATCAGATTGTCATATACTAGTCAAACCAAGAACGGTTTGAGGCTACTGAGAACCGACAAATATAACGTGAATGTTTGGTGGCGTGGTCTACGACTTATTCATCAGGCCCTACCTACTAAGCAATTTGTAAATGGTCAGTCTTAATAAAGACTGATATATTAACCTTTTCACGTTGTGGCTAGCGCAAGAAAATCATAAACTTTTGAATTTTCGTCTGCAAATGTTTGGTCTTTAATAATATTATCATCTGCTTAGCAGACGAAATTCCAGCCGTTTATGATCATCTCGCGTTGAAAAGACTACTTAAATAAGACCATAAGTGTATAATAGTGTTACATAAGTGTGACGCTTCCTATTCTTCACACGCAAAAGTTTTACTGGGCTTCATCACCGTTTTGCGTCCGCTTGCTAAGGCGTCACGCATATCCTTTGACGTCACTCCGTTACTAGCTCTCAGTAAAATATTCCCCAAAGTGACAAACTAATGGAATAATATTATAGATTTATGATAGTACATATCAAATTTATTAATTATATTATAATTTTTAATTATTAATGTACTTAATTATAACATACGACCGTTTTAATTATAATAGTAACATGTTGACTATGACATTTTCATTAATTAAACTAAATGGAAACTTAGGGACACCTGTGTTTGTTTGTTCTCAGTTGCCTCGATCAGTTCTTGGTTAAAAATGAAAACAAATATTTCTCCTGTTTATAAGACACTAGCAATTGAAGGTTATAGCGTTTATAGTTTCTTGGAGTCTGTATGTCAGTTTCTGGAGCCCATCTCGATGGACTTCTGGGAATTTGGCCACGATTGCAACGCCAAACATATATCTATAGACGAAAGTCAGCACCTTTTGAGCCGTCGTATTTCATCATATAAGGGCGCCAAAATATCGTCTTTGCAAAATTGCAGACGCTTGGAATTCTTATAGTTCCTAGATGGCGCCCCTTTTTGTCCAACGAACCTAGATTTCGTATTAAGCTAAAAATACTCAAAACGGTTAAAAAAAACCCTGTAGTTTACTGGCTGTACATAACCTTACGCGAGTTCTAACGTTGTCTGTCTTTTCAAATTTCATGAAATAAAATCTACATTTTAAAATTAATCTTTTCAGTGGCTTCTTTTCGCCCATTATAATTACTCTGTCCTGTAATTTATTCGCTTGGTCCTGAGTAATAATAATAATAATAAGCAGCACTTTTAAGAAAAGGTTTTTAGTTTTTACCAAACTCGAACTATTCGCCACCACAGAATAGGAGTTAAATGACGTCATAGGTGTCCTTTTCTTAAGTTCTTACCCTACTCCGAAATCCCAGAACAGGCGAAAATAAACCACCTAAAGTCAGCGAACGGCTGACACAAACGTGGTTACGTGATGGATATTCGTAGTAGCATAAATAATATAAAAAATATAAGTTTGACACTTCCTATTCACCCAATGCAAAGTTTTTAATGATAGTCTGTTTCGCCAATGACAACGTAAACCATTTCGTACCGACGAACTGACAACTAGGGTTGGACATAAGGCACTAGTCACGGCATTTGACTACTAAAATAAATGCTCTGACTACTAAAATTAACCGAAATTTGGGGGCTAACTAGTCAATTTGACTAGTGGAAAATTTACCAAAATATTCATAAATAATGGCGAATATGGTGTTATCTAGAGGTCGGCGGAACGAATAAATTAACCGGCAAAATTTCGATTAACCATAAAAAGTTGGGTTAATTGTTTTTTATGAACATTTTATACGAATAAACAACGATTTAACATGCAAAAATAATCGTTTTTTTGTATATTTTTGGATAATTTGCGGTTATGAATAAAAATAAATAATTGGATAATTTCTTATTCAAACGCCGATCTCTAGTGTTATCATAAATTCATCATTAATCAATCCCATTTTATTAAAAAGAATCACATCATGTAACTCAAGTGATAATAAATTCCTATTTTAATTCTGACAGTAAAGCAAAATTTTGGCTGTCCTTTTGGTTTTTATACCCCAATTTTTATCACCACTAGTCAGTGACTATTAAAATAAATTAAGGTAGGTGGCTCACTAGTCAGGCTGACTATAAAAAAATACTTATGTCCAGCCCTGCTGTCAAATCGTCAACTCTCCGCGAACTGCTTCTAGTATTAGTAGGATGCCCGGAAAATCACCGACGGTCCGCCGGCAGCCTTTTCGACGGACCAGCAAAGGCCTATTGAAAATTGAAATGCTTTCAAAGTGTAAATAACGCTTGCTTTTGGAAAATAATGATGAATTATTGAATGGGAAGATAAAAGTAACTATTATAAACATTTCAGAAGTTAGTTTTTTTCGAATTTCAAACCCCAAACGCGTGTACGCTCGTATTTCTCGCCATCAAACTAACCAACTATTTTGCCAACGGAAAGAGTAGGAAGGGACGAGTTTCCTGTTCGGAAACTTCCTATTTCGCAATCACTCCACGACAGACTATCATCTAGGAGCAGCAAACACAAGGAGAACGCAGCTAGCCTTTAAACACGCTATCGCGGGGTTGTGTACAAATTTCATTGGACGAGCCTTTACGCTGCACGTTTTACGGGGGGGGGGAGACAATTTCCGAATTTTCCCCTTCCGACGGCAGCAGATTAAAGCGTCTAACCAATGATAATTGTACACAAAAAATGCACTACTTTTGACCGGTTGCGTTCTCCTTGTGTGCTGTGTTTGTAGCTATCATTAGCCGAATTCGTTCTGTGCCATACTTACGTTATTGTGTTACTTATAGTAGTAACAGACTAAAATCAGACGACGTACCAAACTAGTGATTTATTCCGGCGACGCTCTTAAAATAAAATAAATGATTTAATTTTAGGCGCTCTTTTTCGGTAGCCTTCGTAAACTTAATTTTGGCGCTCTTAAATTCACCGGTCGACGGACGACGGAAAAATGAGTTTTCGAAGTTCCAATCCAATATTAAACGACGTGAAAGGAGTTCCTACGAAGCCTCTTCAATTAGTTTTCCAATTTCGAGAAGTTTTTAGCGTATACAACCCGGCTCCCACGCCGAACCGACGTTGAAAATAATCGAATACATTAAATATTTATGGGCAATAAAAGTTCACCCCTTTTTCCCGCGCGATTAAAGGGAGAGGAAAACCCCCCCAAAGGCGGATTATTTATATTTATGGCGAAAACATCCTGACGGCGCTGGCCTAAGACTAAATTTAAAAGTTTTAATAAAACCTCACTCGGGAATCAAAATCCCCCGAAATCTCTAAAAGAACCACTTTTATTTCTCGAAGAACACGCGCTCAACTGCAAATCAAAGCCATTTCTAGGTCCAAAGCTAAATATTTTTAATTGACTCTAATCCCCCCCCCGCGTAAGTATCGCCGCCTACCGACCAAGTTTTAAATTGAATATATGAAAGCTGTGTGCTCGTTCAAAACTCTCTCTGCACAACCACTGAAAGTTTCAACTTAAAAACACAGAAATTGAAAAGTCGTCTGCAATTTCTTCACATAATTAGTTGACTGATATTAAGGCAGATGGCGCTATATTTCCTAATCTCGAAGCCTATCGGTAACTTACTCGTGTAATCAGACTTATTAGATGCCTCTTACTTTCCAGAGTATTATTGATTTATCTAGCCTATGTCAAGAACAAATAGATTTTTCCATAAACTCCCGCGTCAAAGTCAAATATAAAGTTTGTGCTACGGTGTTCCATGACACTGCCAAAGCTGTTGTTAAAGTTCTGGCAGCAATGTTCAGCAGGAAGGAAAGGTAGTCGGGGAGGGTTTTATGGAAAGAAGTATTTACTCAAGGAAGAACTTGGAACTGGCATAGTTTTCATTTCCATGTAGCTTTACCAACTTTTTTATTTATTTTTCTAAGACTCAGATGCCGCCATCTAGTGAGCGGAATCGAAAGTATTAATAATGACAACTTTAAAAGATTTTCTAAATTTATAGCTACTTCTAAATATACATTTTGAAAAGGCTGTAACGACATTTTTTACAAACTAGGTTCTATTTATATCATATTATTAATAAATAATCAGCAAAATTACATTATAGCTAAAAAGCTACGAAATAATTCATTAAAACATATATTTTAAATTATTAAATTATAAATATTATTCATACGTGATATAGCTTATTTACAAAAAAAATAATATAATTATAATAATTAAAATGATAATACTTACGAAAAATGTATCATGCTCCGTTCGAGAGATGACACTCAAGATCTAAAATCAAAATGGACCCTGAAATAGAGCGTGGCGTCGGTATAACCGCATATTACCGAAGCTATAAGCTACAGTCCCAGGTTCTTCCTTGAGTAATATATATATATATATATATATATATATATATGTGTGTATTTTCTAGTTTTTGCTACCCTTTTTTTAATATTTCTTCGATTAGTGTTGAAAGATTACCCAGTATAGTCTAGGTTTTTATACTATTTAGTTTTAACTATTTCGCAATAGGCGCTAAAAAATCCCTCTCTGAATGTCTAGCCCCCCCCCCCCCCCATCGCCCAGTTGAAAAATGCTGCCAGAGTTATGCATAGAAAATTGCCAGCCTTGGCAATATAAAGAGAAACGATAGACCAACCAGTCGCAGCAGCACAATTAACCTCTAAAATCGGCTACAGGAATCCATACCTCTACTTGGAATGCTTATCGAGGCAGATTTTCGTTTCGATGTGGCTGACGTTTTTTTTGACGTCACTATGTTTACTTAAAAACCAACAACGTCAGAGGGGAGCGCGGTCAGAGACGATTTATTCTCTCGTAGGCGGGGCCAAAGCAGACAGAGCGATCTTACCATGTACGGGATACGGGTTGATAAGCATTCCAAGGAGAGGTATGGATTCCTGTCGGTTATTAATTATCTTTTATTCAAAGGGCTATTGGTATTGCATTTTTGGTAAAAGTTCGATTTGGGTACATTTGTTCGAATTTCATTCGTCCGAACGGTGGTACAAATGTCCGAATGATAATTTGTCCGAGTGCCGGAAAACTGGATCGTATGTCCGAAAACGTATTTCATTTGCCCGAAAAATTTATCACAACTTTTGTGGGTGAATTAGTCGTTCAATTTATGTTAACTTTACTGGCGAATTTCATTTGTTCGAATAATCGTTTGTCCGTTTTTTCGAACATTAGTAATTGGTTGTTTTTTTTAAATATTGTTAATATAAGAAAATAGTAACATTAACGTGAACCTAACCTAACCTAACCTAAAATATCCACAACATTCAACGTAATTCCCACTTACTATATCGGCCAAAAAAAAACAGCAATAAGAAATACTAATTTATCGACAGAATTCGGACAAGTGATGCTACCGATTCGGACGAATGAAACAAACAAGTTGTCCAATTCAAACAATTGAAACATTTTTTATTTCGGCGGTTCGGACGAATGAAATTCGAACATTTGTTCCACCGTTCGGACGATTGAAATTCGAACATATGTACTTACCCCAAAAGTTCGAGTGTGTTTCCAGATTTAGTGAGCCGCCCTGTTACGAAATAGTTGTATCTTTATACAGGCCAGTACACAAATCTTGAATCTTCCCTCGAAACCTTAAAGAGGGTTTGAGGCGAGCGTTCTAATCTTTATTCTAATTAGGATAAATAGGCGCACTGGGAAAAGGAAGAAACCAGAAAGAAGATTTCAGAAACCTAATATTCTTGGATAATTTATAACGGTCTTTCCGAAAATAGTCTATTTACGTGGAAATTCACGTATTTATATGGCTGAAAAAAACAAATGAGGTAAGTAAGCTTCGATTCGCAATAAAGTCTTAATGGGAAATCAGAGCCCGTTTCTTCCACATCCTTCCTTAGACATTCAAAATGGACACATTTACTATTTCTGAACGCCTTTCCCTAAATTGGATCGAAGATTTCTAAATTTTTTCATTATAGGGAGTATAATCTTAATACCTGAAAAGGTTTATTATCTGGATATTTGAAATATCTTTAGATTAAACACCAAACTATTATCCTCGCTGAAGAAAGCTGCTTTCCAAAATAGAAACAATGGGTATAATTCAACTGACAGCAAACGCTAACATTTTCATCAAAATACTTTGCGTAGATTTAAAATGTGTCGCTTTAAATTAACAGTAGACGAAAACACTCACTTTGCGAAATATAATTCGAAATAAATAATTAACGAAACTGAAAATTTAGCCGTATAGAACCTCTTCTACAAAATCGAAAAGACTATTTTCAAAATTAAAATAGTTAAACTGGGCACCATAATTGCTCTGTGTTAAATTATAATAAAATGCAAATTTATTTTGAACATTTTATATCTTATCTTTAATCCATCATAACCCCCTAATACGCGTAACTGTGTACAGTATGAAGTCCTTGCGTCATACTGGCTGCCAAACGCTAATAGCGTCTGCTAAAAAGCTACCTACACTGTATATAGATTTCTACGGCAACCAAAAGAGGGCGTAGTGATAGCTTTCGCTTAGTTTAGGAAGTTATTAAATGTTTTATTATAATATTCGATAAAATTGACAAAATGTGTCTTTCACCAGTTGAATTCTAAACAGTGAAAGTTTGACTTCATATATCTTAGGTAATAATTATTTTTGAAAATGTAAACAGAGCGGTAATGGTCTTCTTTAGGAAATATTTTACCACAGACAAGACGACTCATTTTTACTTTATTTCATAATTCCCCTTCTTATTTTTCCATTAGTTTCAATAACTTTCTCTACATAGTACCTTTATACTGTACCTTTACATCAAAACTGACAATCGAGGGGTCGAACATTAGTACAAATCCTGAAATCTGCTCGAATATAAGTATATTATACTAGAGGAGAAGCCCACCCTACGGGTGGGCCCTCAGCTAGTTGTGTGTTTCGAGGCACTTCACCCCAGTAATACCTCCCTGCCCCATTTTCCCCATACCAGAATTACCGGGGTACCCTTTTCCCCCAATAACATAAAAACTCGTCTTTTTCTCTCGAACCAAACTCTCCAATGAGGCACCCCATCTCCCCTTTTTCCGTTGCCTGAATTACCGGGGTACCCTTTTTCCCTCGCAAAAATAACTTAAAAATCGCCTTTCTCTCTCGTCCCAAACCCCACAGTAAGGCACCCCTTCCCCTTCCCCCCATGCCCGAATTACCGGGGTTCCCTTTATCCCCGCAAAAATAACAAAAAACTCGCCTTTCTCTCTCGTCGCAAACCCCCCTGTACCCCTGTAAACTCCTGTACCTGTAAACCCCCTGTACCTGTAAACCCCCTGTATCTGTAAACCCCTGTACCTGTAAACCCCCTGTACCTGTAAGCCCCTGTACCTGTAAACCCCCTGTACCTGTAAACCCCCTGTACCTGTAAACCCCTGTACCTGTAAACCCCCTGGACCTGTAAACCCCCTGTACCTGTAAACCCCTGGACCTGTAAACCCCCTGTACCTGTAAACCCCCTGTACCTGTAAACCCCCTGTACCTGTAAACCCCCTGTACCTGTAAACCCCCTGTACCTGTAAACCCCCTGTACCTGTAAACCCCTGTACCTGTAAACCCCCTGTACCTGTAAACCCCCTGTACCTGTAAACCCCTGTACCTGTAAACCCCCTGTACCTGTAAGCCCCTGTACCTGTAAACCCCCTGTACCTGTAAACCCCCTGTACCTGTAAACCCCTGTACCTGTAAACCCCCTGGACCTGTAAACCCCCTGTACCTGTAAACCCCCTGTACCTGTAAACCCCCTGTACCTGTAAACCCCCTGTACCTGTAAACCCCCTGTACCTGTAAACCCCTGTACCTGTAAACCCCCTGTACCTGTAAACCCCCTGTACCTGTAAACCCCCTGTACCTGTAAACCCCCTGCTTTTGGAAATAAGGTAGCAAAACACGAACGCGTTAATTTAAATTAATTTTTAGATAAACCGAATTTTTCGAGTTACCTGGTTTGGGAATAAAAATAAATATATTTGGATTCCGAGGTCGGTAAATGTAGATATCGTTGAAATTTATAACCCTAACTTGTAAAGTGTTACGTACGACACGGCGGCATCGGCGGCACGGCTACACTGTACACTCTGTTTGAAAAGTCTTCGATAGCTGAAATTTTTGCCCTCTTTTTAATTCTGCTAGAAAACTATAATAGATAGTTCGATGAAACCAATTGCAACTTTTATTTATTTTCCAATATCTTTCGTTATTTATCGGTCTTGTCCGCCAAAAATTAATAGTTTGGCGGGAACCGACAAAACTCATTTTTGACAACTTTTTTAAATATTGGTTCTACGCCACTGACTCGCGCGTTTTTGAATTCACAGTGGTCGGTTCATATTTAGAAAGTGGAAAAATTATCCCTCTAGAACCAACGGTTGAGAAGTTATAGCGTTTCAAAACTTACCTCGAAACTAGGAAACACCTAAAATGCATCAAGCGATTATAAATAACGCAACTTCGACGACAATTTGGAAACGCGATAGCTTCTCAACCGTTGGTTGTAGAGAGATAATTTTTCCACTTTCTAAATATGAATCGACCATTGTGAATTCAAAAACGCGCGAGTCAGTGCCGTAGAACCAATATTTAAACAGTTGTCAAAAATGAGTTTTGATGGTTCCCGCCAAACTATTAATTTTTGGCGGACGAAACCGATAAATAACGAAAGATATTGGAAAATAAATAAAAGTTGCAATTGGTTTCATCGATCTATCTATTATAGTTTTCTAGCAGAATTAAAAAGAGGGCAAAAATTTCAGCTGTCGAAGACTTTTCAAACAGAGTGTACGTGAGACCAATCCACACAAATCCCTTGGAGAATGTAAAAACAAGAAATCTCCAAATCAGTTTCTCATTTCTAAAATAACTTTAAGTTTCAAAATACCGTAAGAAAAATTCGCAAATATCGGATCCCTAGCTGACACTCTACACTTTGATTGTACCTAAAAGCCCGATAAACGTTTGCTAATACACGTGGACGTAGGTTAGAGCGCAGAGGCTGGTTAGCTCTGTATGCAAAGTTTCAATACATTTGGTTGGATAGTCTTCGAGAAACAAGGTTACGCGTGGAATAGCATTTGAATCGCTAGCGAGAAAGCTCCGCTCAATAACTTGCTATTACAGCTAATACGGATTACTTGGCGAATCCTCTTATAGCGTTGGGGCTTATTTACGAGCGGCTACATTGCGCGCTGTCGTATCTCGTCTCTGGGTCAACAATGGGCGAATTTGGACTACGCGATGGAGCATTTTTGGTTAAAAGGGAAGCGATATATCAAAATGAGATCGGAACGGAAAAACGAAGAACGGGGAATGTCCATTGAAAGCGCTCCCTCCCAATCACTGGATCGAAGAGATTTTTCCACGACACTCCGAGAGTAGCGCCACCAACCCAACATTTCGATTTTGAAAGCTTTAAAAGAAAAGAGAGAGAGACGAATGTTGGCCCCAAAATATATAAATTGAATGGTGACTGAAAAATACGTCTCTTGGGCCGTAAAAAAAGAAATAAATCCGAGAAGAAAAAGTCAAAGCTCAAGATGGAAATAAAACAGAGTGCGGCTCTCTTTCCATTCCAAACGCGACAGCTAGTTTTCCTTTCAAAGTATATCCGTCCTTCCGTTGAAATGAAACAACGTATTAAGAGTACTTTAAGAGCTTTCCAATAACGATCGATACCATCGTTATTGGTTCGATACTGATCGTTTACGTCTCTGAGATTCCATTCTCAATATATTTATAGTTAATTTTTAGGTGGTAGCGTAACATAATCAAATAAGTAACATCATTCCTATTTTCCCATCGCTTGTCTGTTTCACCAAAGACCATATTACGTATAAACCAGTCCAGGGGGGGAGGGGGTGGAACTAACCTATCTTTAGTTATGTATTGCCAATTCTGGAAAAAGTTGAAAGGTACTGGCTATACGTTTTAATAAATTAAGGAATCAGAAACGGCTTATTCAAAATTCACTGATGAATTATTAAATTGGTACATAAAATTAATTATGGTGGCTGGGGGGCTATTACTCGTAAGGGAGAAGAGTCCGGATTTGTACCCAGTTTAAAGTTTTAAGCTTCTGGCATTTTTCAAATCTCAATCAATATCATATTATTTATTTATTTTCTTTTATTTACTATAATAACTAGTTTCTTTTCCGAAGGAATTTTAGAAATTGAGATATACAAATGTTTTCAACACCACACTAACCTGGCAAGGGACTGTTCACAAATTACTTAACGCAAAAATATCGACTTTTTCGACATCCCCTTCCCCTCGTAACGGAGACTAACATTCAGCGTTGCCAAACGTACTATAATTATGGTACAAATACCATATTTTGAATCATTTTATAAATGGTACTATTATTTTGAGAGCGTACTATACAGGGTGTTTCAAAAGGTAATGCAAATATTTGAAGGAGTTGTAGGGGGTGAGTTGAGAAGTAAGCCGGTTTTTCCTCATTTTCCTACGATGAGATAAAAGAGCGCCAGAGAGCTTCAAAGTGTGGCCTACTAGCCCCTGGAAGTAGGCTGCAACAAGCGCAGAACCCGGCAGCAGGGACTTTAAATACTGTTTAAGTTTACTTTTTACGCTGGTTACCTCGATTTGTTTACAAAGTCCATTTTTACGTATCACACGAATCCGAACCTTAATGTTCGCATTTCCCTGCTGCTTGGTTTATACTGGGCGATTGCAACTACCGGAAAGTTGCGTGGCCTAAGGGAGAGCCACTTCCGGGTGCAGACCAAGCTACCAAAGCGTTCCTAGATGCAATTTCAAGCTCTACTTCACCGAAGCCGTCCGTGAAGCGCATGTCAATCTTTTACGTAAATCATCCTTCACTATCTCTAAAATGAAAGCTATACGGATGGCACCTTGACCTCCGACCCAAGGAAGATGGCTGACATCCTTAATCGACACCTTATAAAAGTCTCTTCGAATACCTTTACACCAAGAATTAGACCCATCGATCATTTTAGAGACCGGGCGGACCCGGAACACGAACTCACTGACTTTTCCTGTAGTTCTGACTCAGACTTAAAACAGAACTTTCCTATCACTCAAAACCAAACCAGTCCGCGGATCCAGATGGTCTCCACCCTTACATATTGAAAATAATAGCACAAGTCCTTGCTTTTCCTGTTTCACTTATTATTAACAAGCGCTTTACTATAGTGGAGTTGTGCCTCATTAATGTGAGTACGCTACTAACACACCAATCCATAATAATAATAATAATAATCAGCTAGGCTAATACCCAAGGCACCACCTTAGGCCTAAGTCATCGAGCGACTTTTAAAGCCTTTAATTCAGGTGGCCGGGTTACAATGCAAGCCCTTCATGTCACGCGAGCCAACAGCTCCCTACACTAACTATTACCGTTAACCTCAACAAGTTTTTATGGAAGGGGAAACCGAAGAGCTCGGGGGAAAACCCCTTAAACCATGGGGGAGACAACTTGCAAACTCAACGCGGAAGGAGTTATTCCGAGTTTTTATCCAGTGCCACAAACTGGGATCGAACCCGTCTCCTCTTGCTGCGAGGCGAAAGTGCTAACCACTCCGCCACCCTCATAAAATGTTCAGACCTGAGGATTAATTGGGGTATATAAGTAAATTATTAGTTTTATCCGGATTTTTTAGTATTAGGCCGGTTTTGAATATATGATCCAACCAAATTGTCGTGGATTTTCCTCGGTAGAGTGTCGTCTGTATTTTTGTCAATTATGGCGAATATTAAACAAGTTAAAGAGTGTAAGGGGGACTTGTAGGAGAGTAGTTGGTACACAATACAGCTTCATCTACACTCAGACTATACAAGTTCCTCTTTCACGTGTTCAAGTGCCGCCTTCACCTATCGTTTAGTACTGAAACAGAAACGGTTGCCAGTTTGGGAAAAGTTTTGGAATTTCTTTCCACACATTCAACATGTCCCGATTTAAAGTAATAGAGGCGTCATTCGCGCATATCGAGATACGACCCTGTTGCAAGCTTGGCTGGTCAAGAAAAATGTTCTCAGTTTATGGGCTAGTTTGGACCATAATGCGTTACCGACTTGGTTATGAAAAGGCGGGAAAACCTGTGAAATTTAAAAATAATCTAAACATTAAATATTAACATTCTAAAACGGGTGCATCCGAATTAAATTTTTCCTCTTTTAAATATCCAATTAAACTAGTTGGGACGACCAAAACCGTCTCGGGGATATCATATCACAGACTACGGTTTTCATATCCGGATGGAGGATTTCTCTATAAAAGTCAGCAATAAACATCCAAAGGTAGACCGACCTCACCCTTTTGCTGCTGTGAAAGATTTCTGGCTTTACTAGGATTTATAATATAGGGCAATCAAGTTTGCTTACAACATCTGATATACTGCCGAGTAAAGGTAGAAATTTTTTACCGGACTGATGAGCCCCTAAAGGGCGATAGCGGTCTACTGTTTTGAGAGTTTAAAAAAAAGTCCGGATTTATTATTTGGATTTTTAAGTGGCTTAAACTGGCTGAATCCAGGGATTGGATAGTTATCTGCCAGCCCTGCCTAGCAAACGCACCTATAAGGACCTTCTTAATACGCACCTATAAGGACCTTCTTAATACGCACCTATAAGGACCTTCTTAATACGCACCTATAAGGACCTTCTTAAATGAAACAAAATTTCTGCACCCCTCACAACATGGGTTTCGATCGAAATGATTATGTACCACCAACCTACTCTCGGCAACGAATGACTGGACAAAGTGGTTGGACGTATGGTCAAGAAAGTCGACGTCATTTATCAAGACTTTAGTAAGGCGTTTGACACTATCCCACACCTGGGGCTCAAGAGGGCTGGCATTAAGGATAAAGCCCTTACTTGGCTCACTAACTTCATTTCTGATTGGAAACATTCCGTCGTCCTAAAGGCGTGCCACACGGGAGCGTACTCGGCCCGATATTATTCTCCGTATTCATCAACTCTATGCCCAATGTCTAGGGGTGTGCAAAAGCTTTGTTTAGACCAAATAATAATAATATAATAATAATAATAATAATCAGCTAGGCTAATACCCAAGGCACCACCTTAGGCCTAAGTCATCAAGCGACTTTTGAAGCCATTTATTCAGGTGGCCGGGTTACAATGCGTAGGAGGGTGGTGGCAAGCCCTGCATGCCACGAGATCGAGCCAACAGCTCCCTACACTAACTATTACCGTTAACCTCGACAAGTTTTTATGGAAGGGGAAACCCCTTAAACCAGTGGGGAGAGAACTTGAATATTCGATTCGTCGAATCGAATAGCACTTGGGAAAGTTCGCGAATATTCGTTTTTCTTGATCAAATAGTCGAATATTCGAAAAGATAGGAAAAAATAGTTTGTAAACTGGTCGAATAACCGCGGGTCTTTTTCTAATTTGTTGAGTTTCAAGGCCATCAGAGGAGAACGCTGTGAAATTTCCGAACTAGTGCTTATTTCTGGCACCTCTCTTTAGGCCACAGCGGCTAGGACCATATAAAGAGTAACTTGCACGTCCGTTATTCATATCGTGGGTATTAAAACTTCTTAGCGAAAGGCAGAAGCTGTTTATTCTAGCGCCTATTGGCTAGATTATTCGCGTGTTCTTTGTTATGGAATTTTCTAGAATAGCAAAGTAAAACTAAAACGTAAACCAAGTTCATAACAAAACTAATAACTGGGAGAAATTTTGAAGTAAGTAACTTTTTGGATTTTTCGGTTTAGAATTTTTGAGTTCACTAAATTATTGGTTTAAAATTATTATAAATTAAATAAAATATTATTTTTTTATTTGTAATAAAAGATCGAGATTAAAGCATGAAAAATAGAGCAGATCCTTTGATTTTAATTGTAGTTAGTAGTTACTAAAGAATAAAAGTCGCTAGCTGACTTGGACCTGGGGTAGTTAAACTTTCAAAATGTGTATTTTAAATTTTGTTTGTAAAAGTTTTCTTTGAAAAAGTTTAGTATTATAGTTTAAATTTATTAAATAAAATAAAATAAAATATAAATTATACATTTGGTTTAGTATTTTACTATTGCAAGTAAAATGAACATTGATTTCAATTACTTTTTTAATTTTTTGACAAATATGCAAACTATTTGGTTATTTCAAAACCAAATAAGTCGAATTATTTGATATTCGGAATACTATTTGGTATTTGATAAGTTAACTGGCTTAAAATTTGCTCTAAAAATATTCGACCAAATTATTTGACGTTATAAATATTCGATTTGGTATTTGACGTGCCTTGAAAAAAATATTTGATATTCGATTCGATCCCCAAAAAATGGTATTTGCACACCTCTACCAATGTCATACGTCATGCTCGTTCCTACCTATTTGCTGATGATTCTAAGCTCGTTCACCCTGTTGCTACGTTCAGGAACAGTTGCAGCTACAAGAAGACTTAGATGCGGTCTAGACTCTAGAGTTGACGAATTTGACCACCGCAGATTCGAGAACGAAACCTTCACTGAATCTCACCAATTAGCTTCCACCAAAAACAACGAAAAATACCTAGAACTTAAAAATCGCAATGGATTTTCTTGAATCTGACAATAGAAAAGGAAACATTGTTATATCAGGGGTATAGATGAATGCCCAGGGACTCGTCAAAATTCTAAGAAGGAATTCTTCTCTTGAGAAGAGTTCTTCGTGAGAATTTTTCTCTCCGTGAGAATTCGCTAAAAAGCGTCAAATGTCAAAAGATTCTTCAAAAGATGGCGGCTTACGAGAATCCCACGAACGTTGTAAACTAAGCCTTTGACAATAAATATTATTTTTGCACGATTTCACGACAATATATAACGGAAGAAAGCATTTGATTTATAATTTAAAAGGAAGATTTCATCGGAAATTAACTTACCGTTCTGTATTCTCTGAAATTCATTTTCCTTCACAAAAATATCATACTGTTTATTTTCTTCAGCATCAAGTAAACTGAATAGAATATTAGCCGCCATTTTATTTATAATATCCCCTCTTTTTGACCAAGTGAGAATGCTCGGAGGCATTCTCACTCATCTCTAGAGAACTCGTGAGAAGAGATGACGTCACCTCCTGTGAGAAGGACCGTCAAAATGTTTAGAAGTGAGAATTCTCACTATCAAGGTAAGAATTCTTAGAATTACAGATAGAAAGTGCCTTGCTAAGCAAAGTAAGCATGTAAACGAAATATTCAGTGACGTCATAGGTTTTCACACCAATTTTAAAGCATATCAAGCTTACAGAAGTGGCAATATAAGAGAAGGACAATTAAAAAGAATTGTTATAAAAATAGGTGATCCACAATTAAAAATTGACATACTCAAACAAGGTTATAAACTTGCAGGCTTTAAAATATATGTATCTCCCGATTTCACGCAGGCCCAAGGTGAATTTATAACGAGCTTCTTTATAGAAATTGACCACAAGAAATACATATTTAAGGAATCAAAAAACCAAGTTGAATCCAAAGAATAAAAAATATCATTTCAATTAGTTATATCCCTTAATGGCAATAAATTACAATTTATGAGTCTTACATGAAACGCAAATATTTGTAGGGCGCACCACAATTTTTTATCTCTTTACGCCAATTTAACAAGTCTAAATATTACACCAGAAATTTATGCACTAACGGAAACATGGTTTAGGTACCTTTCTTAGTCTATGGTTTAGGGATGACGTATATTTATCTCATTCAGATTACTCTTTCTGTGGTATTGGCGGCAGAATAGGCGGTGCGGTTGGGTTTTATTACCGTAACGATATTAACATTTACCCAATAACCGACAACTACTTATAGTATAATAATGACCTCAAAGCCGATGTATTTTATATAGTTATTTATAGACCACATTCAGCAAACATTAATAATTTTTTAAACCATTGTGAAACGTTAATAACAAATCTAAAAAATAATTACAAAAATAAAAAAACAATAGTGACGGGCGATTTTAATATTGACCTACGAAAATCTACACCATGTTCTAATTAGCTCTTAGTTATAATTTTCACCAAACATTATTCCAACAAACCCGAAACTCTGGTAAATGTAAAGATAATATTTTTTAAAATTTTGAATCCGAAGTAACTACTCTAGATATTGAGGTAACTAATCAACTTACCTGACGCAAAAAAATCGAACTTAAAATAAAAAAATAAAACTTACAAGGGAAGGTCTTGGACTGTAAGTCTGGGATCCGAGAAAAAGTTATGGCAACCTTTAGACCATGCCCTAGGAAGGTATCAGCTGGGCGGATTTTTAAGCAGAGTCGAGCCGGAAATTCCTTATGGGATTTTTTATGCTAATTTCATGGGTCAAACATGCGTAAAAGTCATTCAAAGTTAAAATTGGGTAAAATGGCAAAAATTGGCCAGTTTGAATCAGGAGTGGTCAATATGGTCAAAAATTGATAGTTTTCTATGGGAGTGGTCATTATGGTCCAAAATGGTCAGTTTGCGATGGGAGTGGTCAATATGGTCAAAAATGGTCAGTTTGAATCATGAGTGGTCAATATGGTTTAAAATGGTCAGTTTGCTATGGGAGTGGTCAATATGGTCTAAAATGGTCAGTTTGCTATGGGAGTGGTCAATATGGTTAAAATGGTCAGTTTGGCGGAACTAAATGTAACCATGGCACCTTTTCATTGTACATTTATTTAATCCACAATAATTCGGCATATTTTCGTGGTTTTTAATTTGTTGTCCAAAAAGTGCTTTTAATTTCGGTAGAAATTTCAGATGATGAAACTCATAGCTCACACACAGTTATTAATGTATTTCATTCGAAAACGTTGCCATGGTTACATTTAGTTCCGGCCAAAAAAAGCACCTTTCCCAAAATATTGCTATTTCAATATTGTTCCGGACGCAAAAAAGGAACCTTTCCCAAAATATTGCTATACACATTTAGTTCCTGCACCTTTATCAAAATTTATCTATCCAATCTCATAGTTCATTTATCGACGCATTTCATTCGAAAAAATTTCAAAATCATGATAGTCTGGCGTTATCTATTACACTTTTGTATATTTTGAATAGTCTAGCCATTTATTCTAGACACTGTGTTTCCGCTATCAGTCCTATCGTAACCCGAGGGGCAGATCACTTTGTTACAGGGTGTCCTAATAATCATAATTAAAAATTAAATTAAGATTTAATCATTTTTAATCTTTGTACAGCCAAAGCTACAGATTTAATTTTAATCTAATCTAATCATGATTTAATCATACGAGAGTGTCCTAATAATCATTAAAGTGAGCTGCCCCTCGTCGTAACCGAAACAATCTATGGTGGGTTGCAAACACAAACAATTTGAAATTTACCAAAAATAAAATACTGGCGGCGGCCAGAATAAATTTGAAATATTTGTTTTGAACCTCCCTATGGTTTAACTTGACGAAATCAAATGTGTTTAGGGGAGTTAGGTAAACTGACCACTTTAGACCATATTGACCACTCCCATAGCAAACTGACCATTTAGGACCATATTGACCACTCCCTTAGCAAACTGACCAATTAGGACCATATTGAATACTCCTATATAGCAAACTGACCATTAAGGACCATATTGACCACTCCCATCGCAATCTGACCATTTTGGACCATATTGACCAGTCCCATCGCAATCTGACCATTTTTAACCATATTGACCACTCTCATAGCAAACTGACCATATTGACCACTCCTGAGCATCACAAAAGTCAAAATTTGAAAATTTTACATGAAATTAGCATTTTAAATCCCATAAGGAATTTCCGGCTCGACCAAAGTGAAAATTTCGGAAGGTCATAAAACTTGATCTTTTGACTCTGCTCAAAAATCCGTCCAGCTGACACCTTCCTGGGGCATGGTCTAAAGGTTGCCATAACATTTTCTCGGATCCCAGTCCAAGACCTTCACTTGTTAGAAATATAAATAAAATGTTAATATGTTGAAATTTAATTGGAATGAACTTTATGGAATTGAAAATATTACTTCTGCATATAATAATTTTGAAGAATCGATAAAAACTGTTTATGATAAGTGCTTTTCTTATAAAACGTTTTACAAACAAATCTGAAGTTTGGGTAACGGTAGAAATTTAAAAACGTAGACTCCAAAAAATATTCAAACGTAATCCCTCGCCCACTAATATCTACAACTACACCACAACGCAATTCGAAATGCCCGATACAACTAATTTTCGACGAAAATAAAAAATTGAAAACCGTAAATAAATTTTTTATTAGAAATAACAATCCCCAGAAGAAATATATATCTCCAAATTATTTAAATAACTACTTCAAAGCGAAAGTACCTATTCAATCAACCTCGAGAATAATCCACATACTATGGCTCTCTATCCGGCCTCCGCAGCTGAAATTATCTCCATTTCATCGTCGATTTCTACCAATAGACGCTAGCATAAACTCTATTTATGTCTTATTCAACTTGTTAAAAAGTTCCACGCGCGTCCTTATATTTTAGCGTAAGCGGGCTCGAGCGATTTCGCGCGTGATCCCTGAAATAAAAAAAATGCGCGAGCCTTTTACGCTAAAATATTAAAGAGCGCGTGGAACATTTTAACAAGTTGAACAAGACATAAATAGGATGATCTCCATTCTAGACCCATGAAAGCAATCTTACCGTTAATATTAACACCTATTACATATCTATTAAATCTATCTATTTAGTACTGGTATATACCCAGATAAATAAAAAAAATCTATAATCGTTCATATCTTTAAAAAAGGAGAATGAACAGACTGTAAAAACTATCGTCCAATATCGATGCATCCATTTATGTCCAAACATTTTGATAAAGCGTTTATTAACAGACTAATTAACTTCACTCGGAGATACAACCTTATCTCCAACGCGCAATATGGCTTCCGAGCTTACAAAGAAATCATGGGACATCTGGATGGAGGTTGTATACAGGGTGGAAGCCTCAGCCGTGGTTCAGCCTCGGTACTTCTCCTAGTACACCAGAGTGCTGCGGGTTCAACACTTCTACAGGCGCTGCCTCGGCTTTTTAATCCGTTATTTAATTACCCAGCTAGAATTTGTAGAAATTCTAGCTGGATGTTACTAGGTCTTTATTTTCATTAAGTTAGAAGAAACCACCTATGGACTGTGAGAAGGATGATAAAATACGCGAAAAAGTAGATTAGTCCATAATTAAAAGGGATAATATAGCTAAATCCTAAACAAAGAAGAAATTAAAAAACTTACTACTAACTCGTACCCAATAGGTCTTCGAGCAAAAAACGCGAAACTCGGATCAAATAGATCTTCGAGTAATAAACTAAATTAAAATTAAATAAAATAGCCAGAAATTCCAACGGTAGACCGGTTTCGTTCTATTTGGAACTCATCAGTACCGTGCGGGAAATCTGGCTGGCGACTTTCAAACTTAACTTATCGTATATTCTATTCTCCACCACACTCCCCCCCTTTTCGGCTTTCCGTTGCTATATGCAACGCGTTTTGAAATTTTTAATGTTTAGGCTTAGTTTCTCCTTTAGATTTGACAGTCGCCAGCCAGATTTCCCGCACGGTACTGATGAGTTCCAAATAGAACGAAACCGGTCTACCGTTGGAATTTCTGGCTATTTTATTTAATTTTAATTTAGTTTATTACTCGAAGATCTATTTGATCCGAGTTTCGCATTTTTTGCTCGAAGACCTATTGGGTACGAGTTAGTAGTAAGTTTTTTAATTTCTTCAAATTTGTATAGGATTTAGCTATATTATACCTTTTAATTATAGACTAATCTACTTTTTCGCGTATTTTATCATCCTTTATTTTCATTATCAGATTTAAATCGTCGTCTGCTATCGCGGAAACCAAGTGCGTAACTTTGTTCTTATCAAAATTAGTTAACCGGAGTGGTTAGCACTTTCACCTCGCAGCAAGAGGAGCCGGGTTCGATCGCAGCTTGCGGCACTGCGTGAAAACTCGGATCAACTCCTTCCGCGTTGAGTTTGCAAGTTGTCTCCCCCATGGTTTAAGGGGTTTTCCCCCGAGCTCTTCGGTTTCCCCTTCCATAAAAACTTGTTGAGGTTAACGGTAATAGTTAGTGTAGGGAGCTGTTGGCTCGCGTGGCACGAAAGGCTTGCCACCACCCTCCTACGCATTGTAACCCAGTCACCTGAATTAATGGCTTCAAAAGTCGCTTGATGACTTAGGCCTAAGCTGGTGCCTTGGGTATTAGTCTAGCTGATTATTATTATTATTATAAATAACAGATTAAATGGCCGAAGCAGCGCCTGTAGAAGTGTTCCACCCGCAGCACTCTTGTGTACTATGAGAAGTACCGAAGCTGAACCACGGCTGAAGCTTTCACCCTGTATGTATCGGCGTTTTATTTAGATCTCAAAAAGGCCTTGGACTCTATACCGCGTAAATGTCTTCTCTCCAAACTGTATAAATTAGGTATTCGTGGAAAGGCGGGAAACTGGCTGAAGAGCTATCTTTGGAATAGGCAGTGTCATACCAGAGTAAAAAATAAACTATCCGACCCACAAACCTTTAAAAGGGGTGTTCCGCAGGAATCAGTGATTTGCCCTTTATTATTCAAGCTGTATATGAACGACTTAACCGATGTGATAAAAAATTGTCTATTTTTAGGGATACGAATTTACCGTAATTTTAGAAATCGGTAAACTACGTGGTAAATTACCTCGTAATTTATCGTTTCACGGTAATTTAAAATTAATTACAAACTTTTGTGGAATATTCTAAATATTTCATAACATAAAAAAGGATAATGAAGCTGATAATTTTATTAGGAAACCAAAATAAATACAAAAATACACTTATTTTTATCTTTTTAAATGAAATCACAAATTTTATCTGGTTTTCAACGTAGATTTTGACATATTTTAGGGTTTTTTTAGTTAATTTTCTTCACAACAGGAAAATTTAATATATCAGTATTCGGTAAATTACTCTGGTAAATTACCCTGGTAATTACCGCGGTAATTACCATTTTCGTATTATTTTACAAAAAATCGTAATTTACCCTGGTAAATTGCTTCATAAATTACCTAGGTAAATTACCAATTCGTATCCCTACCTATTTTTACACGCAGATGATACTCTTTTACTTTCAATGTTACCGAAACTAATCTACTTTTTAAAAAATCTCTATATATCTGGTTAAAATGTAATAATTTAAATCTAAACCTAAACAAAATTGAGTATGTAATTTTTGGTAACAGGCGAAAGATAATAGAACTTAAAATTGTTAAAGAAAATGATAAAACTTCGTTAAATTTGCATATATATTTACAATTAAAAAGGCCTAGGCCTAATGTCTTATAAGTTTCGATCAGCAAAGGCCTAGACCTTTTTTATTGTAAATATATATGCAAATTTAACGAAGTTTTATCATTTTATTTAACAATTTTATCTAAGCATATAGAATTGCGGCCCTTTTTTAACAATTTATAATAGAACTTATGACAAATATTTATATTTTAAATTTTAAATTGACAAGAGTAAATACATACAAGTATCTAGGTGTTATATTTGACCAAAATCTAACCTGGAATGCAAAAAACTTAGGAAAGCCCGCAGTGTAATACCTAAAAATAAAAGTATTTTTTCCCCCAAAACCCTAAAAGAACTTTATTATGCATTAATTCACTCAAAACTAAGTTACAGATTCTGTATTTGGGGCAAAACGTCCTCCAATAATATCACTCGACTATACACATTGCAAAAACTAATAATTCGTTCTATAAACAAAGTCCCTTTTGTTGCCCATAGTATACTAAAGACTTATTCGCTAAAAATGAGATTCTGGATATACATAATTTATTAAACTACCTTTTCGCTTTATTCCTGTATAAAGATATCATAGTACTAAACAGTTTGTTAATGTAGATAGTAAAAGTGTAAATACAAGATCTAAAAAATTCTTCAAACTAAAAAAATAACATCGCTAATGTATAATGGAATAAAACAAATGAACTATGTACTAGAAAAATTGGATGTAAACGAGAAAGAACGCACATTTAAAATTTGCGTGATTACGATAATCCTATGCTAAATGTTTAAACACTAACACTAAATGTACCAGCATAAATGTTAAAATTATTAAAATATAAATATGAAAAAATACTTCGCAATCAAATGTATGAAAGTATAAATGTTAATTTATAAACTGTATAACTTTATACTTTTATTTTTTTATAGCAGGTTAAAATTTTTAGCTTTAACTTGCGCAAATATAGAAATAAAAAGGTAGGTATACAACGTTATTTCTAATGCACAAAAATATTTTATTTAAAAACATAAATATTTACTTTATACTGTATAGTTTTTATGAATGTTCTGATATTTTTTTTCTTTTTAACTTTATAATTGTTTTCTTTTGATCAACAACACGAAAAGGGCTTAAAAGTCACTAGATGACTTAGCCCTACATCTATGGAATGTTAAATTGTCTTTTTACTAAATAAATTTGATTTGAACTATAAAATGTAATTCTAAATAATTAGTAATCTAATTTTTACGAAAACGAAGGACGCTAAACGGTAACGAAGCCTGTCATAGCGTCTCTTGTGAATAACTCACAGTAAGGCTAGGCGCCCACTGGCTCTCCGTTTCGTATCCGTCCTGCCTTCCACGAGGCATTGTCTCCGTTACGAAGCAAAGGCTTGTGAAAGGTAGGACGGAGACGTTACGAAGAGCAGTGAGCGCCTGGCTTAGAACGTTTGTACGTGAAGAATCGAAAGTGTCGTACTTATAGTGTAATCTTATAGACTTATGGTATTGCAGACCATGTTCCTTTATCCATGCTTTGACTGTGACCTATGACGTCATCTTAGACTTCCCTTTGTTGTGACAAGTACCATCCTAATTTGTTAATTTTAAAATCGATCGATGGCGGTGTGGTTATTGAAACTCGCTTATTATGATATGTGACCTAACCCTGTAACATTTAATGAAGTGTGAACCAATCCGCCCTTTCCCCCTTTGTGCGTTCCGTAATTTGCGGACGGCCCCAAAGGAACAGACAGGAAGTGACAAGTTCAATTTCAATATCTCAATCGTTATATGATACGAAATAATTCTGTATCATATAGTTACGATTATTAGCTTAGTTATGGTAAATAAAAACTTTCCATTTGTAATTGACGTACACGCTAAGATGTAAAATCAACAATTAAAGAACTATTTTAAACGACTCGTCACATTTCCTAAACATGGCTAAAAACATGGCGTGAGAAGGTAGTCTCGTAAACGACGCAGTCTCTGCTACTTCAAATTGACACTCTTTTCCCCAATAGAAATCCCGAGGGGGGGGGGGGGGTTGGATTTCCCGAGATATTTTTTGTAAGAAAACGAAGCTAACGAATTCGGCTACCGCGGGACAAAATGAGAAAAGAACAAATCTAATTCAACTCTAATTTCCTACTCATTCATTGAAGATCTTATCAAATTAAAGATTAGCTTGGAAACGAAAAACAAGCTAGCCATGTTATATGAGTATATTCACAGACTAGGTCCAAGCAAAAATAACGAAGGTAACGTAGAAATAAAACTTTTTCCATGGTTGCTTACGTTTTAAAATAAATTGAATAACACTTGGGTGCGGTCAAAGAAACTTGCGCCATCTAAAATAATAATAACAATAATCAGCTAGGCTAATACCCAAGGCACCACCTTAGGCCTAAGTCATCAAGCGACTTTTAAAGCAAAGTTGTCTAAATATTCATTAAAAGTCAAAGGGAGCCTGAAAAGGTACATGTTGCTAAGGAATTAACGTATTTTGCAGGGCTCCATATTTCACTATTTAACGGTTTTAGTTAGTCAGTATATGAATAATATACTGTATATATACTCCTTCTACGTTGAGTTTTCAAGTTCTCTCCCCACTGGTTCAAGGGGTTTCCCCTTCCATAAAAACTTGTTGACGTTAACGGTAATAGTTAGTGTAGGGAGCTGTAGGCTCGCGTGACATGAAGGGCTTGCCACCACCCTCCTACGCATTGTAACCGGCCACCTGAATTAATGGCTTTAAAAGTCGCTTAGGCCTAAGGTGGTGCCTTGTGTATTCTTCTTATTATTATTATTATTATTACTTTCTGCTTGCAAGAATTACTTTTCTTTTTCAGATAATTTTTCGACATTTAAATTTGGGAACCATTTATACGTTTAGTCACGCATTGTATAGCTATATATGAGGCTTACGTTATACCATTACCCGAAGGTAATAGGCGTAAAGTGCCCTGAGACGAAAAAGTTGCCATTTCTCAAGATTATATATTTGAAATGTGCTATCCGAGAGTAGTCTTTCAATGAGCTATCCGAGTGTAGTCTTGCAATGAGCTATCCGAGAGTAGTCTTGCGCTGAGCTATCCGAGTGTGGTCTTGCAATAAGCTATCCGAGTGTAGTCTTGCAATAAGCTATCCGAGTGTAGTCTTGCAATGAGCTATCCGAGAGTAGTCTTGCGCTGAGCTATCCGAGTGTGGTCTTGCAATGAGCTATCCGAGTGTAGTCTTGCAATAAGCTATCCGAGTGTAGTCTTGCAATAAGCTATCCGAGTGTATTCTTGCAATGAGCTATCCGAGTGTAGTCTTGCAATGAGCTATCCGAGTGTAGTCTTGCAAAGAGCTATCCGAGTGTAGTCTTGCAATGAGCTATCCGAGTGTAGTCTTGCAATGAGCTATCCGAGAGTAGTCTTGCAATGAGCTATCCGAGTGTGGTCTTGCAATGAGCTATCCGAGTGTAGTCTTGCAATGAGCTATCCGAGTGTAGTCTTGCAATGAGCTATCCGAGTGTAGTCTTGCAATGAGCTATCCGAGAGTAGTCTTGCAATGAGCTATCCGAGTGTAGTCTTGCAATAAGCTATCCGAGTGTAGTCTTGCAATGAGCTATCCGAGTGTAGTCTTGCAATGAGCTATCCGAGAGTAGTCTTGCAATGAGCTATCCGAGTGTGGTCTTGCAATGAGCTATCCGAGTGTAGTCTTGCAATGAGCTATCCGAGTGTAGTCTTGCAATGAGCTATCCGAGAGTAGTCTTGCAATGAGCTATCCGAGTGTAGTCTTGCAATAAGCTATCCGAGTGTAGTCTTGCAATGAGCTATCCGAGTGTAGTCTTGCAATGAGCTATTCGAGAGTAGTCTTGCAATGAGCTATCCGAGTGTGGTCTTGCAATGAGCTATCCGAGTGTAGTCTTGCAATGAGCTATCCGAGTGTAGTCTTGCAATGAGCTATCCGAGAGTAGTCTTGCAATGAGCTATCCGAGTGTAGTCTTGCAATAAGCTATCCGAGTGTAGTCTTGCAATGAGCTATCCGAGTGTAGTCTTGCAATGAGCTATTCGAGAGTAGTCTTGCAATGAGCTATCCGAGTGTAGTCTTGCAATGAGCTATTCGAGAGTAGTCTTGCAATGAGCTATCCGAGTGTGGTCTTGCAATGAGCTATCCGAGTGTAGTCTTGCAATGAGCTATCCGAGAGTAGTCTTGAAATGAGCTATCTGAGAGTAGTTTTGCAATGAGCTATCCGAGAGTAGTCTTGCAATGAGCTATCCGAGTTTGATTATTATTATTATATATATATTATCTTCCTAATCGTATTTTGAATCCGAAGCCAGAGAAGGTTTATGTTTCAAACGAATTACACTAGCAGTATAGAAAAATGGATACTTCATGGTAAAATATACTACATACTTCTGATAACCTCAATCGTCGAAAAGAAGATGTTTCGCCCAAGTTAGGAAACATGAGCGACAATAATCGCCAACGTATCTGTTCACGACCACGAACATGTATAACGTATATATGCCCAACTATAGATAAAATAACTTCGTATATAGATGGGAAACTTCAATGGGGCCAACTGACTCTCACGAGATTGCCCTGACATCTAGTGACTGCGCCAGTTGGCGGTGTTCTCGAGAGCGTAGAACGTATTGAGGAATTTGAGGTCGAAGTTTTGGGAATAAACGTATTTTGCAAGGTAAATGTCTTCAAATATACCAGAAATAGCGTTTAAAACAAACTTGAAATCATTACTGAATGCTATTTCTTTAGTGCTATTTTTAAAATTTGCTCTCAGTTCAAGAAAAAAGTACTTTTAATACATATAGCTCGCTTAAGCTTTTGGGATTGCGTTACACCAAGGTTCTAGTACGGACGTCGTGTAGGGTGAACTTCACCAAATAATATTATTTGGGTGCCGCCACGAGATGTCGGCCAAACTTCTTGCGTCACTATATACGAAGTTATTTTATCTATGTGCCCAACCTAACATAACTTGTCGTTTCCTTGGTTTGATTTAACTATTTCCATTACCAATGAAGACTAAATTTGTTTCCCCCGTGGTTTTTCGTGATAATGTGTTGGTATTTTTTTCCGTGGATTTTTATCTCTGGCCTTTTTTGAAATGGATTTTTTATTTGACTTTTATTGCAGTGGATTTTTTTTATTAAAGATTTTTTTTGTCAACTACCACTTCACACTTACAGCTAGCACCATTTCATTAAGTACTATCGTCAAATTATATTTCCGGGATGAAAGTAGAAAATAAGGCGTCGATGAAATCTGAGAAAGGAAAAAAGGAAAGTATAGAGAAATGGCCAAAGAGAGAGAAGAATAAAAAAGGGGGAAAATTAACTTTGGATTCTTTGGCTTGGAAGTAAAATCTCCGCAAATTTTGGTCACTTCGTCTGATTGTGGCGTTCCGTTTGGTTAGAGTAGAAGCGAAATAAGAAGACGAACCAATCAAAATTAAGGATAGAAATGGGGGGGGGGGGAGAAGGAAGGGTGGAACACAATCGTCCGGGTAATATCAATAATAGGGAAGAATTATTCCGCAATTTTGATTAGATCGGGAGAAATGAGGCGGAAGAACACCAGAGGGCGCTGCCAGAAAGAAAATAAATTCAATTACAACGGCGCTCCGTATTTGCACCCCCCCCCCCTGCTGTTTTCTATCAAATTCAATAATTCCTAATGGTTTCTATAATTAAGCAGAATTCCAATAAATATCAATATATCCATCGTTTCAAAACCAGATTAATCATAATTTAAAATTCACCATAATATTTATTACAGCGTATTCAATATATAAATTGGAATTGAAATGAGGTATTATAACAAAGGTAGTTGTTTACTAGTTATTTGAAAAGGTGATTTATACATTTCTTGGTCTGTGCTTCTATGGACAGAAAACGCATATTAAATACATTCGCGGTAGTTGATGGTCATTTGCATTGTAGAATTAAGTTTATGACCATCGATGTCCATTTGTATTTGAGTGAAAAAAATTTGTAATTTTAGAGGTACAGTAGTACATCTTTTTCAAGTGATCGTTGGCCTAGCTAGAGCTATTCGATTTCCACTAAGATTTTTAAAACTCTATAGTGGCAACAACTAATTTACGTTTATTTTAATTTTATTAACACTATTTTAACAGATATTCAAACTAGTAATAATAATAATAATAATAATAATAATAATAATAATCAGCTAGGCTAATACCCAAGGCACCACCTTAGGCCTAAGTCATCAACCGACTTTTAAAGCCTTTAATTCAGGACTGGTGGCCGGGTTACAATGCGTAGGAGGGTGGTCGCAAGCCCTTCATGGCTTCATAACACGTGAACGAACACTATTGTGTAGCTACTCTATTTTAAAACAATTGAGAAGGACTAAAACTGGATAAATACAGGGAACGTGCCGCCATCTATCAGGACAATATCTAATTACAATATGAAAATGTAGCTTGTTAAAAGATATAATCAAGGATTTCCCCTTTTCGGCTAAGAATATTACGTAGTTTAAGGCTATATAATCTTTTTGTCGTCGTAAAATATACCTAAAGAAAAACGCGACAAAATACAATATAACCCTCCAGTCCATAGCTTGGATATTCAAACAAAAGGTGGGCAACCAGGTATGTAATTCCGGAAACCTGGGAGAAGTTGGAGACGAGTGGGGGTCCACCGTGGAAACGGGGGCCAATGTCGGAGCGAATAATTATCGAGGCGAGAATCGGGAGGACATGAACGGAAGTGACGCAGCCACAGCTACACACGGAGTCGACACGTTTTGCCGCCGAAAACGCCGAAAGCGGAGATTCCCTCGCGGGGAATATTAGACGCGCCTCCCACGTATAAAACAGATTCGCCCGGGCATCCAGCGCCCGGGCGAAAAGTCTTTTCGGAGCGCATATAGAGGGCGCGAAGGTGCGGGGAATCCGGAAATGAAGGATGCCGTTCACTTATCTCTTTACGCTTAATTTCCTCTTCGCCGGAAGCGAAAACTATTTCGCAGGGAGCCAGCGGACTAGAGAGAAACCGCCGAAACATACCCCAGTTTGCTCATTTTTCAAGGAAGGGGCCGGCGTCGGGAGCGGACGGAGGCGACACCAGAATTTGACAGAAAACCATATCAAATGGACGGACAATAGTTAGAGACGATGACGTCCTTTCAGAACTACTTCAGTCACGGTCACGCGACACTTAAAAGCCACTAACTAATTAATTAACTCACTAAGCGAAAATGGAGTATAAAGTAAGACGATCGATGGCGGATCACTAATTTCGCGTTTATGTCGCTAGGAGCGCTGTTGATAGACTTTTAAAGTTCTGTAGGAGCCTCTATTCCTACCGCCTAAAATTGAGAAATAGCTCGTATTATTTAAAACACATATCATGGAATTTTCTGTTTTATTTAAATGAATTTAATATTTTATTATAAATGACTTTCTTGTGAATATTTAGTAATTTATTTTAAATGATTTTTTTGGGAATATTTAGTAATTTATTTTAAATGATTTTCTTGGGAATATTTAGTAATTTATTTTAAATGATTTTCTTGGGAATATTTAGTATTTTATTTTAAGTATTTTCTTGAGAATATTTAGTATGGTTTTATTCAGAATATTTAGTATTTTATTTTAAATGATTTTCTTGGGGATATTTAGTATTTTATTTTAAATATTATCTTGAGAATATTAAGTATGGTTTTCTTGAGAATATTTAGTACTGTTTTCTTGAGAATATTTAGTACTGTTTTCTTGAGAATATTTAGTACTGTTTTCTTGAGAATATTTAGTACTGTTGTCTTGAGAATATTTAGTACTGTTTTCTTGAGAATATTTAGTACTTTTTTCTTGAGAATATTTAGTACTTTTTTCTTGAGAATATTTAATATTGTTTTCTTCAGAATAATTAGTATTGTTTTCTTGATAATATTGAGCATGTTTTTCTTGATAATATTTAGTATTTAGTACTGTTTTCTTGAGAATATTGAGCATGTTTTTCTTGATAATATTTAGTATTTAGTACTGTTTTCTTGATAATATTTAGTATTTAGTACTGTTTTCTTGAGAATATTTAGTATTTAGTATTGTTTTCTTGAGAATATTTAGTACTGTTTTCTTGAGAATATTTAGTACTGTTTTCTTGAGAATATTTAGTACTGTTTTCTTGAGAATATTTAGTACTTTTTTCTTGAAAATATTTAGTACTGTTTTCTTGATAATATTTTATTTTAAATATTTTTCCTTCGGAATATTAAGCATTTTAATAGTTAAAATGCTTTCATTTGGAAAAGAGTCTAGCAACAAATTAATTAGATACGGGAGATCCGACAATGGTCAAATCCCCATAGAAAATTTGGGTAAAAATCCACAAATCTAACAATTTCCTTCCAATAGATAGACGTTATACATGTATGGATTTCATTAAAAATCCAAAATACCGTTAAAAATATGGTATAAAGACAGGATATAAAGATAGCGAAATTGTACCTCGTGTTGAGCTCTTTGGGTTCTGCTATTCTACTTTTCGAGTTCAACCTTGGCCCATAGTTTTTCTTTAAAGTTAATAAGAACCACCTATGGGCTGTAATGAAAAACTGCTAAAACAAGCGAAAATATAGAAAATTCATCAATAAAAAGGGGGGCCAAATGAAGATACATCTAAAACAAAATTAGATTAATTAAAAACTTACGAATTACTCGATAATTAAATGAAGGAGCGAAACTCTGACAAATTAGATCTTCTAGCCAAAAACGAATTGAAAAGTAATAAAAATAACCAGAATTTCCTACAGGGTTGGCTGGTTTAATCTAGTGTGGTTTAAACCAAGTGGTTTTATTAATACTTTGGTTTTTTTAACTTTGCTACTTTTCACTCTAAATTATTCCCAATAATTTGTACAGTTTCTAACCAAAACACTACGAAACTAAAACTAGAACGTCTTCTTGGCCCAATTAATATTTGTACATAATCGAAACTAAAACTAAAACGTCGTTTCTGACGAGACTTTTGTAATATTGAAAGCCGAAATTAAATGTACAACCACCCTGTGAAGGCTTTGCCTCCGTGGTTGCCTGCAATGGTTTTTATTTGCGAAAAAATATTATTATTATTAATATTATTATTATTATTATTATTATTTTAAAGTGATACTGAGCACTGTTCTATAGTTGATTATTGGCTAATAATAATCGACTACGCACAGAGAAAGTATCTAAACTTGAGTGTTTGTTTAAAGTCTTTAACAAAGATGTTAAAGACTAATAAAGAGAGTCAAAGAAGTGTAAGCCCTTTAAGTACACTGAGAGAAAAAACTGTAGTTGCTACAGGACATTTTTACATGGAGATCCAGCACAACACGTTTACAGAATAGTTCAGTTAATATTACCACGTTTTTGTAGTTTTCAAAGGGAAAATGTACAGGAATAACGTATATTCAGTAAAAACAGGTATTTACCGTAACAAGTACCAGAGAGGTTTTTAAAACCATTATCATACTTTGAATCTGTAAATAGTACAGGTAAAATGTCTGTAAACTCTTCAGTTCAAAATGGAAAATTTACATAAATATAGTGCATTCGCTAAGTAAGTTAGCTTATGTTAAAAGTACAGTTCAATGCCGTAAAAAGGTTTTACATTATTTAAAACTGTATGTTTTACATATATGCGTAAAATATTCGTGTTTGAAGGGATAAATTCGCAAGTTCATAACCACTATAAGTATGATCATGTATATTTTCGCAAAAGTTATTTTTTATGACAGTATGTTTTTCGAATGAAAATATAATTCATTGCGTAAGTCTCCGCGAATTGCTACTAGATTTTGCATGGGATCGTAACGCTTTCAGAAGTAAAAGTAACTCTTACAAAATAATAATAAATTATTGAATCAGAACGGTACGTGTATTATTATAAACGATCACTAAAGGTTGTATTTTTTTAAATTGAGATCTAAAAGCGTTTTCACTCTTACTTATCGTCATCAAAATATATAGACTGGAATTTATTTTGTCAACGAAAAGGGAAGGAATTAAGGAATAGATTTCTGAGATTTCCTGATGTTCTGAAATTTACAATTTAGTAATCTTTTTACGACAGACTATCATTAACCGAAATCGATCTGCGTCATACTTATGTTTATTATGTTACTTTGATAACACTAGTATGACACTTGTAGGCCTTTGTAAGGTTTTAGCTTTTTTATCCATTTTATGGTGAACTTTTTAACCTTTTCGCGCTTTTAATGTTCTGGGAAAAATTGGGGGGTGTGAGGGGATACCCCTAAGCCAATACTAAACATTACATTATTGCAATTTTAAATCACATCATTAGCGCCTCTGAATTTCAATCGCGGGCTTTGATTTCTTCCGCATGCATTCTGGAAGTTCACTCGCCCTAAATAAGGCTACCCTTTGCATATACACTTACAACCGAACAGCTCTTTTTTCAATTTTACAGAGTCGAGCGAACATAACTTAAAGGTAAATATTTTACTTTTCCGTATTAGTATATTTTAGAGGATAATTCAATATTTAAAATGAAAAACCTTTATTTTGTGTATAGCTACTAGTCTACTAGAGTCTCTGTAACGTCTATAATCTGTAACTGGACTGAAGGACGTTCCAAGTCAAAAAGTAATTAGGGTAAGTTGTATGAACATAAGCTATTTACTACCTTGAAAAATTTAATTTATTTTAATTAGATTTTTAAGCGAAATATAATTTTGATTTAAGTTGTATTTCATTTTGTTTAAAATTGTATAAAATCACCTTGTTTGTGTTTGTCGTTTTTAGGGTTGTAGATAAATTTGGGTAATTTGGAACAATATTCCCGCAACTATGAGCGCGTAGCAGATCTCGAGACGGCCGTGCCGCAACCGAGCCCGCCACCGAGCCCGCCACCGAGCCCGCCACCGAGCCCGCCACCGAGCCCGCCACCGAGCCCGCCTAAAAGCCCGCCACCGAGCCCGCCACCGAGCCCGCCACCGAGCCCGCCTAAAAGCCCGCCACCGAGCCCGCCACCGAGCCCGCCACCCTCTTTCTTCATACATAGTAGAAGAGGGGGCAATCTTCATTCATAGTATAAGAGGGTGCAATCCTTATACAGATTATAAGAGGGTGCAATCTTCATTCATAATATAAGAGTGGGCAATATTCGTACTTAGTATAAATGGGTGCAATCTTCATACATAGTAGAAGAGGGGGCAATCTTCATTCATAGTATAAGAGGGTGCAATCCTTATACAGATTATAAGAGGGTGCAATCTTCATTCATAATATAAGAGTGGGCAATATTCGTACTTAGTATAAGAGGGTGCAATCTTCATACATAGTATAAGAGGGTGCAATCTTCATTCATAGTATAAGAGGGTGCAATCCTTATACAGATTATAAGAGGGTGCAATCTTCATTCATAATATAAGAGTGGGCAATATTCGTACTTAGTATAAGAGGGTGCAATCTTCATACATAGTATAAGAGGGTGCAATCTTCATTCATAGTATAAGAGGGTGCAATCCTTATACAGATTATAAGAGGGTGCAATCTTCATTCATAATATAAGAGTGGGCAATATTCGTACTTAGTATAAATGGGTGCAATCTTCATACATAGTAGAAGAGGGGGCAATCTTCATTCATAGTATAAGAGGGTGCAATCCTTATACAGATTATAAGAGGGTGCAATCTTCATTCATAATATAAGAGTGGGCAATATTCGTACTTAGTATAAGAGGGTGCAATCTTCATACATAGTATAAGAGGGTGCAATCTTCATTCATAGTATAAGAGGGTGCAATCCTTATACAGATTATAAGAGGGTGCAATCTTCATTCATAATATAAGAGTGGGCAATATTCGTACTTAGTATCTGAGGGTGCAATCTTCATTCATAATATAAGAGTGGGCAATATTCGTACTTAGTATAAGAGGGTGCAATCTTCATCCATAATATAAGAGTGGGCAATATTCTTACTTAGTATAAGAGGGTGCAATCCTTATACAGATTATAAGAGGGTGCAATCTTCATTCATAATATAAGAGTGGGAAATATTCGTACTTAGTATAAGAGGGTGTAATCTTCATTCATAATATAAGAGTGGGCAATATTCTTACTTAGTATAAGAGGGTGCAATCTTCATTCATAATATAAGAGTGGGCGATCTTCATTCATAGTATTAGAGAGGGCAGTCCTTATACAGATTATAAGAGGGTGCAATCTTCATTCATAGTATAAGAGGGTGCAATCTTCATTCATAGTATAAGAGGGTACAGTACTTATACAGATTATTAGAGGGTGCAGTCCTTATACAGATTATAAGAGGGTGCAATCTTCATTCATAGTATAAGAGGGTGCAATCTTCATTCATAGTATAAGAGGGTACAGTACTTATACAGATTATTAGAGGGTGCAGTCCTTATACAGATTATAAGAGGGTGCAATCTTCATTCATAGTATAATACATTTATTATAATTTGCTTTATCTTATTCAACGGCATTATCAATATTTACACTTCAGCGAGAAACATTTTTGAACGTGTTCATAGAATATTGAAATAGAACCACTAGTTGATTTGCAAGATAACTTTAATCCGCTGTTTTTTGGATAATTTTTTAATTGAGTACAACATTCCCTATCCTTAAATTATTCAAAGTAATAAGTAAAATAATATGAAACAGAATTTTCATGAGCTTATAGCTGAAGTAGCTGGTGACATATTATGGTGAACAGTAAAATATATTTATTTCCTTATCAAAACTAATTAATTAAAATTTATTTTAATTTTTTTTTCGTGGCTAGATTAATAAGCTTAAGAAGATGGAAAAAATTTCTATTTTTGGTAAATCAGATTACACAACGAAGAAAAATGTGTTTAGACTATACTGCACCAAAGGTAACAAGATCGAAAATGAATTTTCCGGGTATGAATAGTGTAGCGGTAGATTATATCTTTCTGTCTAGCTCTTTTTGCCACAGCTAACTAATAGGCGAAACTAGAAAGTCCAGGGGGGCTGTAAAGATGGTAGACACGTGATTTTGTGAAGAACTGCAGTGCCATCTATCCTAAGAAATACGAACTATTATTCATTTTATTTTGCTCATGGTGGTTTAAATTTTGATCGATTATCTATTTATTATTATTATTATTATTCAAAACACTTTGTAATAGAAAAATGGAACTTAATTAGCTGTCTGCAGTATCTGGAAGAAATAATTTTTTTTTATTTAACGTCGCACGGCCAACTATGAACACGAGTTACCGAATCGAAGTTGACTGTGAAAAGGTTGTCACGTGATTTTGTTTTCCCATTTTAACAATTTGGTTCAGACGAAATTTACTTTATAGTTTCGCCTATTGGCTGCGGCTGCTACAACCCTCTTAGTAGGGGCGCTAAGGGTAGGCTGGGGTAGACCCACACAATATAAAAGTCGAAAGAAAATTAAAAATATTTATTTCGGCTATTTTAATAATATTTACAAATGTCTAGCCACTACTGCCAACGCTGTGTAATTTCTATTTAAACCATTTTTTTAATATTGTCCAAATAGTTACTCCGTGTCGGTTCTCGCGTACCCTACTTTACTACGCAATAACTAAAATCAATTAATTTTGCTTTGTTCAAACATTTATTCTTTCCCACGTTGCTAATTTACCCAAATTATTCTATTTTTCAACTATATTTGGGAAATTATAGACCAAAATAGTGCTTCTGAGATTTTTGGGAGTGAAATTTTGAGAGGTACAAATACGTATATTTAACCCCCACAAGGCCGTGTTCTAATGTGTAAATAGCCCGTTACCGGTGAAACTTGAACAATCTATTTTCCAATTACAAATTGAAGTCGCCGTAGCCAAGTAACCGTGAGAGTAGACTAGGGCGACCATGCGAAATAAATAATTACATTGGTGGGAGAATCCGTCGAAATTGTGGTATTTCGCCAGGAACAAAAGCGACCGAAGCTAGAACGGGTTTTTGCGGGGGTCGCAGAGAGAGAAAAAGTGCCAATACACGTAATTAAAATTCTATTCCAATTCGCTTTCTTTGAATAAAGAGAGAGAGAGTCTCATTCGACGTGATGGGAACAAAGTGAATACGAGACAAAAGGAGGAGACCTTTTTTCCCCGCCAACTCATTATACTTTTTATGTTCTCCCGTATGTAGACGACCGGTAAGAGGTCGGACGCTCGCGTTAAAATTCCTGACAAAGCGAAAAAGACATTTCATTAACTGCGCCTTCGATCCCCTCCCCCCCCCCCCCGCCCCGCTACAACGAAGAAAAAATCGATTTAATTTTTCTTTGCTACTAAGAAAAAATATATTATTGGGTCTCCTTGATGGCAATTTCCTTACCGAACTTTACTAATTTCGAAGCAGTCATTTCAACGAAATATCGCTACGATATGCTTTTAATAACAAAAATCAAATTCGGTGAAAATGTTATTAAAGCTATACTGATATTTTACTTTAAATTTAATTAATTGTTTAATTTTTTTAAATAAGGATATACGTTAATTGTAATTGTATTTAAAGGTCTACTGTAAATTCTCATTAAAATTAAAATAAGTGTTTTATTATAGTTGCCATTTAAAAACTCACTTTTATCAAAACTTCACACATATTTATAAATTATTTTATTAAATAATTTATTTGTAAATTGTAGCGTTCATAGCGCCATTGATCGAAATTCCTATGAAGCTAAGATTTAATTAAACGTCCAGCCTTTGAGTGCTAAATAGGCAAGGTTCGTAAAAATGCTTGCCGCACTATAGCTATATAGGGCTGTAATTCGGAAAATTTTAAATCGGAAAAATAATAAATTGAAACATTTGTTTTCGTGGTTTTGGTTCAAGACTAGTCTAGAGGTTTATTTTTACTTTCGGATTCTAAAAAATTAGGCAAAAATTCCACGAAATTTAAATTTGCAAATAATATTAGGCTAATCATGGAATGAAAACTTTTTTTTTGGAACGTTTTCCCGAAAATTTTCCATATTTTTTCCGAAAATGATTAATTACAGTTATGGTTCCATAATTCTTAATACTGCAGCTATTTAGATCTCGGCCCGAGTAACCATATTGTGAAATGAACTCTGAATCCTATCAGGTAGAGGTCGGGGACGGTTAATCATTATCCATGTTTAAATTGATTTTTTTCGTTAAAAAAATGTAAACAAAGAAATTTACCGGTTAATATTTCGGAAAATGATTAAAAAACATGTATTATTCGTAAAATTTGAGCTTTTTATCGAAAAAAACTTTTCCGATTAATTTTACAAATTTATCAAAAAATTAATCGTAAAATACAGAAATATAAAATACTTGATCAAAACGTGTTACGAATAATTTTGAGAGCTTTATCTATTGAATAAAAGTTAAGCATCCCCGTCAATACAGCCTTCATGCAATGCTGGAGGGAGGGTACAGCCTTCATGCGGAGGGAGGGGTGCTCGGAAAGGATGAAAGTGGTGATCAAGAACTCTCCAGACATAATCCCTTGACCCCGAGTCGTTGCTAGCCGTCCTGACGCTTGCTCGAGGGTAAACAGCAAAGTAGGCCATACCATTATCTTCCATGTTGATCTGAACCTCGGATTGACATTTCCATAAATTTCAAGGTCACGAATAACTCGAAGGACAGTGTGGTGATAAAGTCTACTATTAATATAGCACCTTCGGAACAGTTGGCTCACTCTAGTAGTGCTCATTAAGATTGCCTTCACTAAAAAAGAACTCTAACATAAACGTACTCTGTTCCAAAGCATAACGCAGCATACTTAACTTAAATTAATAACTTGTCACATATGTAACATAATTACTCATAAGTGTGCCTCTGTTTAGCATCTCTGTATTAAAAATTTAAATGAGACCTTGTTTCACAGCCACCAAAGAAAATATGGACTAACGTCGCGAAAAAAACTGGTTTTAACTTCCCTCTAGTGTTGTAAGTCGGAAAATGACCGAGGCCTTTTTTCCGGAAAATTTTCCGTATTTTTTCGAAAAAAATAAAAAAAGTTTTCATTCCATGATTAGTCTAATATATTGTTTGCAAATTTAAATAAAGCGGAATTTTCGCCTCGTTTTTTAGAATCTGAAAGTAAAACTAAACCTCTAGTTTAAACTGATTAACAATGTAACGCTATTAATGTTTTGTAGTATGTTTACTGATATTAGACATTTTATATCGATAAAAAGTTAAAAACATTAAAAACCCTTAAAAGGTAATTTATGTTTAAAATTTTTATTTTTCCGATTTGCGGAAAATTTTCCGCAATTCGGAAAATTTTCCGCATTTTATTTTTCCGGAAAATTAACAACACTACTTCCCTTCCTCCCCGCTAGAACTAGTTTTGAGGACGATAAAACCGTCATCGACTGGGAAGTGACGTCAATTACGTCATATTCTTGCAACAAGGTCCTATTGAGAAAAAGTTCTTTCTGGCACACTTATGAGTAATTATGATACACTAGCTTTAATAAAACACGCGTAGCAAAAATATAACACCCGTAAAACGCGTAGCAAAAAGTCCTGAACTACTTAAAAATCCCTTTCTATCACACTAACTCCCCTTCTACGAATTTCACACTAACCCGTTAAAAAAGTTTAAAGGTCGGGACGGGCGCGAGGAACTCAAAAGAGGAGATAAGGGGAAGCAAAGGGTCGGCGCGGGAGATAGGGGGAGCCACAATGTCGGTTTGAGAGTACGTTCTACAAATTTATCTTTGACGCCTATTGGTGATGAACTTTTAAAAAACTATAAAATATTTTCCGAATTTTCCGAAATTTTCCAATTAAAAAGTTTCATTGCCAAAATATATCCAAAACATTTCCCAACTCTAGATTAAATACTTCAGAAAAAAAACACCCTAAGATACTCTATATTTGTTATAGTAATTAATATTAATATATTATTATATTATTTACTAATATTAATATAATTACAATTAGGTAATTTTATAGTCGCTGAATTGCAAAAATAGGAATTGTGCGGTTTTATATTGGAATTTGGCGGGAATCCTGACAAGTGATCTGGCATTCCTGAGGCGAAAATAACCTTTCTCATTTTTCTAGCAAATGCCACGGAAGGAGGTTATCGACCTGGGATAAATAATTAATTGGCTACTTATTTAAATCTTGCTCGCTGTATCGAATAGAAGAGAATCGTCTGTTTATCTTTAACGAGGAATTATAAGCGAGCCAGCCGCGATACCAAATGAAAAGCGATAAAAACTCGAAGCCGCTTAATATGAAAATCCCACCAATTTATCAGGGGTCAAAATAGGTCAAGCCGCGCGCCACTCGAACATCGTTAATGGAAAAGAGGGTCATTTTATTTAAATTCAAAACGGGCGAAATTCGACGTAATAGAAGTTACTATCGAGAGAAAAAAACTTTGTTTACTTCGGTAGCGAGCGAAAGAGGAATCATTTATAATATTTAAATCTGACAACTTTTAAAGGCATCAAATTACCTTTCCATCCCTTCGGCCGCCGAGTCTCTACGCGTGATAAATGCTTCTTAGGAACTGGTTTTCTAGTCACCCACACACCGTGTTTAACTTATAGAAAATATTTATCAGACAATTCGGAGACGGGTTGACCGTACCTCTCTACCCGCTTCGCATCCCGCTTCCAGGTAAGGCGCCGATTAAATACGGAAAGGCTTCCGTTCTCTCGATGAAATTGACGGACGTAAACAAATAAAAAGAAATATATTCGGGAGATTGGCGCGTCTCGCTCGGAGAACCGCCGTCTCCGCATTCCCCGAAACCTAATCGACGAGAAATAGCGCCATCTATATACGAGATTACGAGACAGAGAGATCCATATTCAAAGAGACAATGACGGGTCTCGCTCTCTCGCGTTGCCTCGAGAGCGCGTGGAATCGAAAATAAGTCATTATCCTTCTCCGGGATTCGGATAGATGGCGGCACTTGCCAGCCAATCCGCTCCGGAAAATAAAGCTGATTTACGATTCAATATTCAAGTAACTGTCAAACGATACGTTTTTGGGCGCGGTGAATATTTTGAGACGCTGTAAAGTTTTATCAGAAATACGTGTATTTTTGGTTTTATGTAATGCTAAGAAAATAGTTATTTCACTCTAAAATTATTTGAGTAAACTTTTTAAACCGGTAACGGTGGCATTTTAGTGGGGTAGACTTCATAGACTCGCGGCAACAAATCAATACTTAAACCAAACGAAAAGGGTTAGAGCGCAATAACGTCACTGAGATATTTATAAACAAACCATGGTATAAATTTTGAAAGTGCGACTAAATAATAACTTGTTTAGAGGGAAGCGATATTGGTTTTTTTAACAACGATCTGACAATACGCCAAAATTTAGTGTGGCGTCACCTACCCTAGTTTTTAGAAAGCAGATACTATTTAAGTTGTGTAGAAAATTGTGAAAAGAAATTACATAGGTATTTATTTTTTGTGAAAGTAAATGTCTTTGCGTTTACGACTCGGAGCACTTTTAAATAGCACCGATTTTAATCATAAGCTTTTGGGGGGCCCCTAGTTCTCGGGGGCCCCCTCGCGCCGCGGGGTCTGTGGGGGCGCTATTTACGCCACTGGTTCGAGTTGTACAAATATCGCTGCTGAACAACTAGGAGCAACAACCACAGCAACCAACACAAGGAGAACGCAGCTAGCCTTTAAACACGCTAACGCAGTGTTGTGTACAAATTTCATTGGACAAGCCTTTTCTCTGATCGTTTTACGGAAAGGGGGAAGACAATTTCTTTAAGTTGCGTATTTTATCGCGGGAGGTGATTATCCATTGTACGTCACTCCACGCATATAGAATAATATTACTTCGTAGCTTTGGCTATGGCCGCCATTTTGTGCGGGCTTATTCTCTATGCGAAAAAGCATGGATGACGTCGTATCACGTGATGCCATTATTTCGACCAACTGAAGAACTGATTGATTTTCTCTATAGACTAAACAGGGTTCGTACGGAAATTTCTGATCTAAAATCCCTGACTTTTCCAGGTTATCCCTGACCAATTTTTACCAATATTCCTGACCTTTTTGGTTAAAGTTTTTGACTTTTTTTATTATTTTAGGTCAAAAATTCTTTGGTAATGTGTGGTTTCGTTGACTAACTAAAATCCCTGACTTATCCCTGCCTTTCTACGAAATTATTTAAATCCCTGACTTATCCCTGACATTTTTCCTCCATTTGACAGATCCCTGACTTATCCAGTATTTCCAGGATATCCAGCTTCTGTACGAACCCTGCTAAAGGCTGTTTTTCATTAGTGCAAAAACGCGACGACGGTGAACGTTGACGCGAAAAATTCCCGTTAGGCCTAATGCAATATTTTTGCGTCGACTCTCGCCGTCCTGGCGTTTAAACCCTAGTAAAAACCAGCCTTTATGCTAATACTGAGTCAAGTAGACGGATTAAAAGAATGTATTATTCTAGTTCAATTATAATCGTGGTATACCTTTATACTTGGCAGTGGTGTCGGAAGGAAAATATTTAGTGGGGTACAAAAGCAGGAATCGGGTTCCGCCCGCAGACCTCCAATAAAATTGTCTTTTTGTTAAGCCAAAAAAGCCCATGATTTCGGTTCTATTTTTGATTTTCTAAATTTGTATGGCCTATTTTGCAAAGATTTTCACGGTAATAGAGCAGTCTAATTCAGTATTTAATTAAATAATTTTCTTAATGTGTATAATTATAGGAATATATTATTACATTACGTATAATATAATTATTTGTTTCTGAGGGTTATGGAAAAATTAGAGACCAAAATGTGATTTTTAAATTTTTTTAGCAAGGTCCGTTTGGGGGTATAATATAAAATCTAGGAGGGTACAATGTACCCCTGTACCCCCCCCCTTTCCCGCCACCATTGATACTCGGTCCCTTAGTCCACAACCAGACTCTTAGCGGAGATTCTCAAATAAATCGACTTACGACCTTTTTGAAGAGTTGCGGGGGAGGAGGCGGGGGGGGGGAGAGGGTAAAAACCTGATAAAGTGTAGTTGGAGAAGTTGTAGAGAGGAGCCGGTCCACCAATGAGAAACCTATCGAAAAGGGGCTTCCCGGTAATTAATGAAGGTGGCAGCGCGGGAAGGAGAAGATTCTAGCGCGTAATTTGTTACCCGTTGACAGGGGTTCGCAGGGAAGAGACGAGCCGAGGGGATTAGGCTTAGCGATTGAGTAAACGAAACAGTGACGTCTCTCCGCTCGCGCGATGATATAACGACGGAGAAAGAGAGAACACGACTGAATTGAAAATAAATAAAAATGGAGCTCAAACTCTTTCATCTCAAGAGTGGTTAAAAAATGCTAAGAACTTCTAAAAGACTTTAAAAACATGCCAATTAGTAAGCTCAAACATCATCTTTTCCTTAGAAAGTTTCGCCAACTGAACGAGTATTACAAAAAAATTTTGAACGTCATGTTGGTCTTTTGATGTGCAAATAAGGCGATATTTGGAAAAGCTTGGCCGTTCCCCTTTAACTTCCGTTATAGGTTAAGACTTTAGTCTCGTTTCTTGACCGGAAGTACTCCTGAGAGGTACATTTCCAAAGCTTTGGTTTCTATATTTTCGTTGGTCATCAGAGTCGTTGAAAATAAATTTATTATCAAAACGTAGAAGAAATTATTAGAGATGGAAGTTGTAGGAATGTAGAAGTACCTTGGTTTGTACAACTTGCATGTTTTCGGGCCGTTTTCTGGTGTGTGCTTAACCAGCCTAATATTCATATAAGCGCTCATTAAATATACTCTTTAAGTGGATTTTAGATATATTTTAATTTCAATGATAAACAGGCAGTGTTACCAGAGCAGAAAATTAACTTTGGTTTATTCTAGTGCTTGATCTAGTGTCACTGTTACTTCATGAAATCACCACAAAATCTACCGAATGGTACGTCAGCCGATACGAAGTTGCGTTCAATTCGTTTCTTCAAAAGATTATCAAACTAAACTGTTTTTTTAATTTTGTTCTTTAAATTATTTCGGAAGAATCTTACTAGATGGCGACTGGTCGGTTACGACTATCGATTAATGTTTTATTAATTACTTTATTTTCCTGGATCGATTATAATGAAAACATAAGCGTTGAAACTACAGTGAAACCACTAGCTTTAAAATATAACTATTTTATCATACCTTTACAGTACACCATTAAGTAATATCAGAAGTTTATATATCTTATCTTCCCAAGTTCCCGCTGATTTTTTAAAAAAAACGTTTCGGAATAAAAAATAGCTTAAGGCAAATTGCATTATATGGTCACTTTCTAAAACTATTACATCGGGGAAATATGCGTTATAATTAAGTAAAATGAATATTGGGATAAATTTTGAAATTTTACCTAGTTGTCGAGAAATACACCTGGGAAAATTAGAACAGTGATGCGGCGTATTCATCCGCGTTTTTCTGTAAAACTTACGCTCTTCGAAAACCGCTTCGAACCTGCGAAGGTGCAATTTTCATTTTTGACGACTACTTTTCTCTATTATACTGTATATTAGATTATATATTATGTTAATAAGTAATGTTTTATTCAAACAGCTTTTACGCGGCATGACGTATCATACTTCCCCGTCACGCCCTCATGATCAAATTTCTCGTGAAACTTCATACCCATAACTGTTTCATCATAATATTAGACCGTAACTGGCCGTCAATCGTGACCGCCGATCGGAAAAGATGAAACTACAATTTCTCAACCCGATGACGACAGAATGAAGGGCTTGATTGTGAATACCTGACCTTCGCTAAAATCAATCAAAGTGAGTCTTAAATCAAATGAGAAAGGGATGCTTCCCCATTTTTATATTTCGAATAATTATCCCGTTATGACAAGAATGAAGTAAAGAGGCGGGAAAGAGTTGAACGGGAGACCCTGACTTGTATAAACTAACTATAGAAACGAATGAAACTAGCGGTGGCGCACCCAGAAATTAATTGAAGGGGGGCCCGGTGGGAGGCTCGGATGAAAAGTAAAATATTGGATGTAAATCCGTGGGTCCTGGCCTAGGTGCGACACTGAAAACCAGCTAACCAATCAGAGTAGTCGGATCTTCACCAAATAGCTAGGGCCTATCAAAAGTAACAAAATAACATGAGCTCAGACCAGTGAAAGGGGGAGTGAAATGGCGAGGGCCCAAAGAACCTCGAAGCATAGTGCCCCACCCCCTCCCCCGTATGGGTTAATACTCTGTATCCGTTTCTGCAAAAATTTGAAATTTGTGTAACTATTTGTGTACCAAACGTTTGTATAAATTTGCAGACTGTTCACTCAAACGTTTATATGGAAAAAGGCATTTTTTCCGATTTAAAGTGCTTTTTGTAGTATGTAGCTTCACCTACCCTGTTACGGTTTTACTCTCTTTTAAACTGTTTGTTTAGAAATTTATGTAACGCTTACTAAAGGACAGAACCGTATTGGTAAGGTGGGGAGGTTTCCAAAACCCCATCACTTCGGGCATCTACCAATTTTGCTTTGGGGGCTGGTCGCTCTTCTAAGATGCCGGTGGTTTGAATGGTGGTTTCCACTTGATTAAGACGTCGCCAGTCCGACCCTGCGAACGAAAGGCATTCGCTTAGATATTCTCCTAGATATGTAATACAAATAAACTCAAAGATTTAAACGAAATCTAATTCGTTGATAAAGTTCGCCAGATAAGAAAGAATGTTTTTAAAGAAAATAAAACGAAAAAGAAAAAGATTCAAACTGAAACGAACACGAAAAAAGTTCTATTGTACTTCCACGAGAAACCCACATTTCAAATCGGAGGGGTTTCTTGTCCAGTTTTAATAAGTGGTCAACCCCATTTTTTTATTTCGTCCTCCCTCCCCCGTTTCGTTAAATATACCGAATAGTAGGTCAAAACCGATTAATACCGAGACTAGGAGGTTCGCGGTTTCCAATATACGCATAAATGAAAGAGAATGTACCATCTGACAGTTGAATCACGATCTGGTAAACGGTAAAGTTTACGAGGGACGAAGGCGAATGGGCCCAAATTAAGCTGAAATATAAAAAAAAAAACCCTTCACGGCAATTCGTCGATCGTGATGGGATTTGCCCCATTTCGAAACGATCTAACATTCATTGAAAGTTTAGCCGCGAACTAGAATATTGCGTTTTTTTTCTCTCAATAAAAAGCGTGCAAAAGATGTTCTCGCTAGGCCTAGTAAAGAAAACCAACCGTGAATTTTTTCCCCTTCTTTCCTGGCCATACATTTGAATAAAAAAAATGCTAATTCGTTTCTCGCTCATCAACAATTTGAAATTTTTTGAAACCATTGGAGAAAAAAATACGCAAAAATTTCAGAAAAAGAAAATGTGTTTTTTTCGTATAAGTCACTATATTTATTAGCGAGAAACAAATTTCGTAAAGGGCCCTCGTTGTGAACAAAATTGAAGCGAGACGATTAAAACGCGGTTTTGAAGATTAAGAGGAACTGGGAGAGTGCAAGAAAGACGGACTCAAAAAAAAGACAATTGTATCTTTTTAGGAAATCGAAAATGTGATGACGAAAGCGCCCAGTCCGAAATATAAATAATATGTCTTATATGAATAATACGGGGACTGTATGGGTGGCTTTTACGTGACGTCATCTTCACTACAGTGGAAAGCTCTTGTCATATACTTTTCCTCCCCTAACTCCCTGCCTTCGATTTACGTTCGCCATCTTGATAAAATTCCACGTGAAACTTGGCTATATCATCGTTTAAATAAAATAGCGTCTTATAGTATTAAAGAAAATTTGAATATTTTGCGGTATACTCGTTAGAATAGCGAGAAAAACTTACTCGTTACTTTATGCGTTACTGGGAAGCTATCATTAGTATTTTACTGAAATTGATACTATTTAAAGTTTGTTTAAACATAGAGAAATAGTAACAGGTGGGGTGGTGGAGTGGTTAGCACTTTCACCTCGCAGCAAGAAGAGCCGGGTTCAATCATAGCTTGTGGTACTGGGTGAAAACTCGGAACCACTCATTCCGCGTTGAGTTTGCCAGTTCTCTCCCCACTGGTTTAAGGGGTTTTCGTCCGACCTCTTCGGTTTCCCCTTCCATGAAAGCTTGTTGAGGTTAACGGTAATAGTTAGTGTAGGGAGCTGTTGGCTCGCGTGGCATGAAAGGCTAGCCACCACCCTCCTACGCGTTTTAACCCGGCCACCTGAGTAAATGTCTTTAAAAGACTTAGGCCCAAGGTGGTGCCTTGGGTATTAGCGTAGCTGATATTATTATTATTATATATTTCGACTGGCGCAAATTTAACCGCTAGGGGGTTCTGTGTTGAATCACTTTGAAAATAAGTTCGATAAGAGTTTTTGCTAATTTTGGTATGACCAATGGGAAAATGAAACCAACCAAGACCATTAAATTTCTGGGTTATGGGTTTTTTAATCTCAAGAAGACGTACTTAGGTTAAATGCTCGTGCAAGATTATAAGTATCATATTTCCGGTATTATATCATAAGTAACATAATACCCTTAAGTATGACATTTGGAAAATCTTTTACTACATCTTTTCTTCACGGTGACGCTAAAAAAATTTCGAAATAATGGCACTCGGTAGCGGCGCCATTAACTAACTTCCGACGTAACCCGGCCACCTGAATTAATGGCTCTAAAAGTCGCTTGATGATTTAGGCCTAAGGTGGTGCCTTGGGTATTAGTCCAACTGATTATTATTAAAAATAAAGTTTTATGAAAGCCAAAAATGTCCCAGATTTAATTTTGTAAAATTTTATATTCATTTTAGTATAGATAATTTCGAACCAAATGAAGGTAAAAATTAAGATACTATATAGAATACTTACGAAACCAATAAATTTTCAAACTAAAATCGTAGCGAATCTATGAAATTACCAGCAGTAACGGAAGAAACTTATCGTCTTAATCTTAATTAAACTCTTCATCAAACCCTTTACTTCGATTTGAAGTTTTTAACTGATCAAAAATTTGGGAGGGGGGGGGGGTAATTATAATAGATGCTCCTCCCAATTGAAAAATTGAGAGGGCAATGCCCCTGCCTCCTCCGGTTCCTACAGCCATGGTTAAGCACGAACCTGTAGGAACTCCATACCGCAAAGAAATATTTCGCCGCACTTTGGTATCATTTAGTAAAGTGGACTACACGACGAAGAAAACGACCACCCGTAGGCAATCCAGGTTTTCTGACGCGGTACTGTTCAAACAAGGACTTTCTTTACCCAAATAAATATTAGTCTGCCAAATTGTTTAATGAAAGAATCGTCACTATTTCAATTTTTAAGCAACGAATTTCGCCTAGACCGTATAATGAAATGCCAATTTTTATAATAGTTATGTTCTGAACTTTAGATAAACGTTAATCCGTAAACATTTGATTTTAATAAAAGCGAATTTATGATGTTAATGCTTTTTCCTTGCCGGCTTCCACTAATTTTTCAAACTAAAATACGCCATAGAACGTACTAAATAGATAAATATTGTTTAGAAATAAGTAATTAGACAGTACCAGTAAATGTCAAAAAAAAACGGAACGGGGGAACGTGTAGGAGGTGCAGGCTGTACAAACAAAGGTACGCCTGCCAGTTCCCCGTTCACGTTTTCGGGCGCAGGCTTAACCTCTAAAATCCCTAGGCAATGTAATTTTTACTCTTCACAACGTTAGTCGGAATAATAATAATAATAATCAGGTAGGCTAAGCTAGGCTAATACCGAAGGCAACACCTGAGGTCCAAATCATCTAGCGACTTAATTTTAATGTCTTAAATCAAGTGGCCGAGTTAAAACGCTTGAGAGATTGATTACTATTACACTCGACAAAGAGTCTAGTTAGACTCGAAACGATGTGTCCAACTTTGTTGTAATGTATTAAGTTGTAAATAATGTATTATTTTTATTGATTTTATTAAATCTTAATTAAATACACTCATGAGTATTCCGTAATATATAATAAGTTCTATTACTATTAACCTTTAAAAGTTTCTAAGAAAAGGGGAAACCGAAGAACTCGAAGGAAAACCCTAAAATGACGGTAAATTCGTATCCCTAAAAATAGACAATTTTTTATCACATCGATTAAGTCGCTCATATACAGATTGAATAATAAAGGGCAAATCACTGATCCCGGCGGAACACCCCGTTTAAAGGTTTGTGGGTCGGATAGTTTATTTTTTACTCTGGTATGACACTGCCTATTCAAAAGATAGCTCTTCAGAAAGTCTCCCGCCTTTCCACGAATGCCTAATTTATACAGTTTGGAGAGAAGACATTTACGCGGTATAGAGTCCAAGGCCTTTTTGAGATCTAAATAAAACGCCGATACATACAGGGTGAAAGCTTAGCCGTCGTACACAAGAGTACTGCGGGTGGAACACTTCTACAGGCGCTGCTTCGGCCATTTAATCCGTTATTTATAATAATAATCAGCTAGGCTAATACCCTTGCCACCACCTTAGGCCTAAGTCATCGAGCGACTTTTAAAGCCATTAATTCAGGTGCCCGGGTTACAATGCGTAGGAGGGTGGTGGCAAGCCCTTCGTGCCACGCGAGCCAACAGCTCCCTACACTAACTATTACCGTTAACCTCAACAAGTTTTTATGGAAGGGGAAACCGAAGAGCTCAGGAGAAAACCCCTTAAGCCATTGGGGGAGAGAACTTGCAAACTCAACGCGGAAGAAGTAGTTTCGAGTTTTCATTCAGTACCACAAGGCGGGAACGAATCTAGCTCCTCTTGCGGAAAGTGCTAACCACTCTGCCACCCCTGGCTCCAGCGATAAATGTTCAGCTGTTAAGCGATTTGTGGGGAAAATCCCGCTCAATGAGCTCGCGAAGGTGCACGTTTCATTTCTAGAGCCCAGATGAATACTTCTCTCGTAAAAGATATGTTATGTACTTCTTATTTTAGTTATAACTCTTTAAGGGGGAAGAATACAGTAAAAGCCTCTTTTTCGTTCAAGCTGAACTTTCCTGTTTTAACAATTACATAATTGAATTATATTTTCTTATTAGGTTGAACCTTCCTCTAGTGCTTGAAATAATTTTGATAATTCTAATATTAATAGTTAACGAGATATAAGGTCCTAACTAAAGGGTAGTTTGGGCGCTTGCCCAACTTGTTTAGCTCCGGCGGTTCGAATTAAAACGTAATAACTTAATTACTTTAAAATTGTCAAAATTAGTTTAAGCACTCTACAAGAGGCTGTTCTACACTTAAATATTAATTTTACAAGTTAAAATACAAAATTAAAAGCGTTCAGCTTGAAATAGCGCGAAATTAGACAATGGCCACTGTAGTCTTCCCCCTTAACTGCATATTTTTGCCATTTAGTGAGGAGAAAATATTGAAATTTTCTGGTAAATAAATAAAAAGGTAAAAATCCTCGTTTTTATTTCAACAACGCGGTTTCCTGTCACCATTTTATGAAGCTAGAACACGAATTGAAAAATTAGTGGGGGTAAATCACGACGCCCATAAAAATGAAATCACGTTAATTAATGAAGGTAATTCGTCGAAAATGAAAAAGTAGATGCGGGGAGGGGGGGTAGGGCGAAAATGCGAGGCGCGTGTAGAAAACGAATATCCCATAAATAATCCAGGTACGAGGGGCCAAAAACTATAGAAAGGTTACTCATCCCTTTCAAATTATAATTAAGACCTATTGAAAAATCCGCACTTTTTGAATGATGAGCGTAAGGCCGCGAATGGATTGCAAGCCCGCTCCCACCGCCTAAGACAGACATTTAATAATTATTTTACGACAGGGCTTTCCGCGCGCTCGATTGCCTAAGAGCATGGGATCCGCCGCGAGTGGCCGAGGTCAAGGGATTCCCCCTTCCTTCCCCTTCTCAGCAGTCGTTAAAAAAAATAGAACAGCCGCAATTACTCGCTAATTGAGATTAAGTGCGACGCGTTTGAACGTAAATGTGTAGGCTTCGACCCGCTTTTCTACGCACTCGAAAAATACTTTTAGACGCACACGCGTTCGCGTTCAAACGCGTTGCGCTTAAACTGTCCTGAAGTCGCACGTTTCTGCGGGCAAATAAGCCGATTGTGGCCCGCCAGGGAAATTCTGTATTCACTTTTTCCGGCATACTGTTCACGAATTTGAAAGACGCTTAAATAATCATGATCGAAACGCAATTACATACGACACATTTCACCATAAGTAACGTAATAACCATAAGTATGTTACTTGGTTACATTTGTTTTACTACATTGTTTCTTCATATTGACTTAAAAATATCGAAATAGCACCAGGGAGTAAAGGTAGCGGTTTTGTCAACTATACTTTCGGCAATGTAAGCGCTTCTCCTAGCTTGTTTACCATTTGAAACCAAGGCCTAGTGAAAATTAAAATGCTAAAAAATGATAAATAACGCAAGCTTACTTTATCAAAATAATAATTAATTATTGAATAGGAACATGGAATTGGTTATTAAAAACACTCGTTCCATTTCTAGGGATAAGGTTTTTAAAATTTGAAATCTAAAAACATTTTGTGTGGAGTTTATCAACATAAAGCTACGTTTTTCGAGTGTTTCGGATTGAATGAATTTATATTGGTACGACCATTAGTAACAAAAATACAAAATAACGATAAGTATGACATTTCCTATGGTTTTAATTCCAATTTTAGGCGGCGCTTGAGCCACCTGAAAAATTTCTTAAGCGCCACCTAAAAATTCCGAAAAGCGCTTCCTAAAATTCAGAATTTTTCCAATTCACTTGGCGAAAAGTTTCTTCAAACTTAAAAATTGGCATCAAAATTTCCATTTTCCAAGTCGGTCTCAATGTTTCAACTTTACAAACCTTTTTGGGAGCCCCCCCCCCCCCCACCTCCCCCATATCACTCAATGAGACGCCCCTGACCAGTGCTTATGGCTTAAGCGCCACCAGTTTTGAAATCCTGGTGACGCCACTGCAGTTCGATAAGATTTTTTCCTAATTTTGGTATGACCAATATAGAAAGAAACCAACCAAGACCTTTAAATTTCTGAGTTATGGATTTTCTAATCATTCTACTAATCTCAAGAAGACGTACTTAGGTTAAATGCACGTACAAGATTATAAGTATCATATTTCTGGTATTATATCATAAGTAACATAATACCCCTAAGTATGACATTTTCACAGTGACGTGATATTCCGATAATTTGGCGCGCAATTTTGAATACCGCCATGTTTAGGCTCAACGCGTATTTAGTCGTACTAATTTCGTTTTCGTCGCGTGCTCGTAGACAACACCATGGTTACGCAACGGACGAATTTTTTGGGAGTACTATATATGATTGTCTGCCTCCTTTTGGATGACCAATAGAAAAATTCAAATCACAAAGAGGGTTAAACTTAAAAAAGTTGCTACTCGTTTTACTGATTTATCTTTGGTGAAGAAAGGATGTAGTAAGTGAAAATGGCTGTATCAATTGGCACGAAACGCCGGTTGTGGGGTCCCCGCGAATTGGCAAGAAATATCACTTAAAACTAACATTTCTTAATGCAACCAGAAACGTAGAAATGATAATATTTAACCAAGTCGGTCTTAATTTTAAATCGCCAAAAATCACTAAAATGGACAAATGCCCCACTTCCGGGGTCCCGATCTCACAAATCTCAACAATGCCGGTGATGATATGTCCAATCGATTTACGCATCATGTGTCTTTCTACCTCTAACGTACCACGATAAATCGTGCGAACACTGGCGGCGTGAAACCATAAGTCTATAATAATGTTCCATAAGTTTGTCACTTTGGCGAATATTTTACTGAGAGCTAGTAACGGAGTGACGTCATCTCAAGAAGAAAATATCCCCCTAGCGAGGCGCTGCCGAAGGCTGCGTGTGACGCGGGAGCAAGCGGACGCAAAACGGCGACGAAGCCCGTAATGCAGTCTGTCTTGTGAATAGCTCTCAGAAAATTTTTTGCTTGTGAAGAATAGGAAGTGTCACACTTTTGTGACAATATTATACACTTCTGTGACAATATTATACACTTATGGTGAAACTAATACACACAAATTTCTTAGGATTGTGTGTAAAAGAGAGTTTAAGAACGCAACACCGCGTAAAGAATACGTCGACAATAGTAGCTTTTTACAAGGCATTTTGTAAGCCTAACACGTTCATAATCTTTCGTTTTTTTCTCAAGAAGGTAGATATGAGAAACAGCAAACGCGAAATCAACATTTCCGCATTTGACGAGAACCTAGCTTTGGTAAATATGGAGATATCACGAGATCCTATTAAGTTTTCATTCGTCTTCTAAACGTTACAAAGGATTATGTTTTGCCAAAGGGTTTCTAGCGGCCGATCAATGTTCGAAGTACGCCAATGGTCTCCTTTACGTCTGTGCGTCCGTTCGCGTGAGCCCGGCGGTATAGCCTTTCGACTAATTTAAAACCTCCCAAAAGGGTTACGAAGTCGTTGAGCGTCTTGTCAGCTCTATTTCCGAAAGTAACGAAAAAGAAATCGACCCAGATAAGCGACGGCGGCTGTAGATGACTCCACTTTGGAAAAACTTTCGCCGCGTTCCACTTCGTTACCTTGTCGGTTGCAGCAGCCCGAAAATCGGTGGATGCATCACGACGTCGAGTCTAACAAACTCATTTGAATACCAGTACTGTTCCCCTCCACCATCCTCATTAATACCCTATTCCAAGAAAACCCCATCCTCCAAAGGTGCCGAGGAGGTTACTCACCAAAAATAAAATCTGAGGGCGACTGACGCCTAGTAACATTAATTTTAACGACTATCTAAAAAAACGCCATCATTTCGCGTATGACCACCAGCGCCATCTGGAACTATTACCAAAATGATGTAGATTTTATTCGACTAAATATAAAGAGGATCCATACTTGGGGTTACATGCCCAACTTCGATCTTTTAATTATCTATTCAAGCTATGTTAAAAACAGGTAACATTATTTTAGGGCAATGACTAAAGAATTCGTTTAACGGTAACTGACTGACCAAAACGAGCGTAATTGTCCTTGGAAGCCTTGAATACGTAGAACCTCCCATCGTCCGCTAGTCAAATTTCTTTACGAGGAAAAATTGTAGTTAGGTAAGTAGAAGGAAAGTGAGGTCGACCCGTCAGTCCCAGGATCGAGGATCGAGGATCCAGGATTTAAGGGGTGAAATGGGGGTAAAATCAATTATTTTAGACCCATTTTACTCTTTCATGTTGAATACAATACCTTTTGGGGTATTGAAAGGGAACGAGCCCTAAGAATAAACCTTCTCCAGTCCTGGTGGTAAAGGTATAAAAATGTTATGTTCTAACATTTAGTCCTTTTGAATACCCATTTAATTCCCTTAAACGAAGAAAAAAATGATATGGACCAATTTCGAGACTAGTATTTGAATACTAACAATTGTAAGTTATTTATTTTTTAAAATTTTCTTTAAAATAACATAATGCGAAGAAATTCCAATCACCAGGAATATTTAACTAAGGTTAAGTCTTTAAAAATTTCATAACAGATTTAAATATAGGGGACATTGATTATTATTATTTATTATTATTATGGTCTTAAATATTGGAAAATGTTTTAAGCACTTTAGAGGTCTAAAATAAGACCTTTATTTTTAACAGTGTATAGCATATTATTTCAGATCGCTTACTTGTGATAAATTTGAGATAATTCTTTTGGGATGGGAGTATATAAATGATAAACCTAATCTGTCTATGAATAAAGTAAAACAATGGTAATCGGACCGTTAAATTTAATTTAATTTAATGACCATTAGTGGCTTCTTTTCGTTAATATTACTTGATTTGACTAACCGATTATATTAAGATATTTGGCAGTTAGAAGCACTATTGGAGCGCCAGCAATACAAAAGGGCTAGGCAACCTTTTTGAGTTACAGAAGAGGCCTACGAAATTTCAAGTAATGAGCCACAAAAAAATTAATAAGGGGCCTCCAAATTTCAAATTGATGACCCATGAACAAATCATATTCCGAAAATATAAAATTTTGAACAACTAGAATTTGTTATCCTTTCTACTGTCTACTTATATCAAAGCTCTCGGTTTCACTCCAGTTTGCTTGTTGAATTTTTTAGTGAAGCAGAGTACACGACGACACAATACGGTGTTGGACCCAAAAAAAAACAGCTAGACTCCTTTTTAGGCTTACTAGTTCGTCTTTGTAATTGCAACGATAATACTATAACACTATATACGCATATTGGCATCTGTTGGCCATCTCATTTTAAAATTGATTTGTACACCTCTAACTAAAATGAAATGTAGGCTATAGCCCGCGTGCCCTACCCCTAGCGCCACCACTGTCTATGTAGCCAAAACCGGTTGAAAGTGACGTACTCACTGACAAGGAGACATCCCGAAGTGTAACCCACCGATTTTGTTCAAATTCGGTTGATTGGTAGACGTTCATGTAACTTGAAAAATCCTAAAGGGAATTTATTCAATGGGCAACCGTTTTGCCATGGCAACGAAAAATGTTTTTGACAATACAAAATATTAAATTTTCCCATTGAAAATAACATGGGATTTTGACCTCAAATTGATCAAAAGTTGATCAATTTTGATGTTTTTATTGTCAATTTTTATTTATTTTTTCTTTTCTTTGGCATTTTCGAAATTTTGAAATTTTTTCTAATTTTTCACAGGAATCGGTCAGAATCCCATGTTATTTTCAATGGGAAAATTTCCATTTGTTGTTGTCACAAACATTTTTCGTTACCATGGCAAAACGGTTACCCATTGAATAAATTACCTTCAGGATTTTTCATGATACATGAAGGTCTACCAATCACCCGAGTTTGAACAAAATCGGTGGGTTACACTTCGGGATGTCTCCTTGTGAGAGCATTGATACCTGACTTGTATTTTTATGAACTTTTTGATTAGAAATCTGATCGTAACCACTCGAAATCTTTTATACAAAAATGCATTTTTCGGACTTCGCTGAAAATATAGTCCTGATAAAGTGGTTGGTCTGAAGTAATATTAAATTAAAGTTAAGCACATTGTTTTAGTCTAATACGGATAAAAACTCCTAAGAAATAAATTATTCTAAAAAAATGGTTTTACCAGAAGATTAGTATAAACGCTTTTCGAGGGAAGTACCTAAGTAGAAGGAAAGTGAGGTCGACCCGTCAGTCCCAGGATCGAGGATCGAGGATCCAGGATTTAAGGGGTGAAATGGGGGTAAAATCGTCGAAAAGTCAATGTATTTATGATATTTCTCGCGACGATGTGTTTTTTCGTATATTAACATATTGTCTTCAGGCCCAACTTGTTTATTTATCTCCGCTTACCTCAAATTTCAAGAGTACACTTATATGGTACTTGAACGTATATCTTATCAAGTTTTATCGTACGTAATAAGATAAAATGATGTAAAAATTGATAACCTGGGCGGCGCGCGTGCGCGGATTACCCGGGGGACGCGGTTAATTTGAATTTAAGAGTGTTTTGACGTCATGGAATATTCGTTGTTAAAGTAGAATGGAAAATTTTTTTAACTTCATTTTAATATCATTGTAGTACGCTTGGCACTTGAACCTATCTCACGAGTATTTCACTGGGTGAGAGATAACGCGCGCGTGCGTGGATTACCCATGAGGCGCGGAGCACGCGTGCGCGGTTAATTTGAATTTAAAACACGGATTTGAGTGTTTTGACGTCATGGAATATTCGTTGTTAAAATGACGTAGAATGGAAATATTTTTAAACTTCATTTTAATATTATTAGCACGTAAGTTTTAAATTTGATTATCATATTTTTATACCTATATTTACATATTTAAATTGTTACGCATACATGGTTCCCATTTAATATTAGGATATGTATAGTAATAAATACGTAGAAAAATACTATAAAAGTTCAAAACGTATAAAGAGTCCTTCAAAGTACTTTAAAAGGATTTTATTTACGAACTAAATCCATATTTTGTTTTCAAACTTAGAAGTTAGTTTGTATGAAATACTTACTAATACCTGAAAAATGGACTTTAGAGTGGATAATTAAGTATTTTTTCAATCCTTTTACCTATATTTACATATTGGAATTGTTACAAAAGGTTCTTTTAAACGTAACTTAGTACATTAATTTATTTTGGAAGTTCAAAACGTATTAAGAGCCCTTCAGAGTATTATAAAAGGATTTCATTTACAAACTAAATTAATATTTTCTTCAAACTTTCAATTCGTTATAATTTGAATTTAAATGAAAACATCATGGATTATAGGTGCTTAATCTACTATTAGACCGAACGGATTAAAAATACTTAAAGTAAGTGGTTTTACTGATAAACTCTAAAGGAATTCTGAAATTTTCTAGAATAGCAAAGTAAAACTAAAACGTAAACCAAGTTTAAAACGAAACTAATAACTGGGAGAAAGGTTGAAGTAAGTAATTTTTTTGATTTTTCGTTTTTTAATTTTGAGTTCCCTATACTAAATTAAATATAATTTTGGAAAATTTGTGATAAAAGATCTGCTCCTTCGTGTTTTACATATATTTAAAAACTCGAGATTTTAATGAATTGTTTTCAAAGCATGAAAAATATAGCAGATCCTTTGATTTTAATTGTAGTTAGTAGTTACTTAAAAAAAGAAAAGTCGCTAGCTGACTTGGAGCTGGTGTAGTTAAATTTTAAAAATATGTATTTTAAATTTTGTTTGTAAAAGTTTTTTTTGAAAAAGTTTAGTATTATAGTTTAAATTTATTAAATAAAATAAAATATAAATTATACATTTGGTTTAGTATTTTACTATTGCAAGTAAAAGTAACAGTAATTTCAATTACTTTTTTAGTTTTTTTTTGACAAATATGCAGACTATTTAGTTATTTCAAAAACAAATACGTCGAACTATTTGGTATTCGAAATACTATTGGTTAGTTTTTATATCTTTAATTTTATTTTTCAGAACAATTTCTCTTTGTCTAGCTTCTTCTGACTTTAATTTAGATGACCTTAAAGCCAAGTATTTAACAAATTTTGTAACCAGGTAGATGGACCTTTAAACAATTTTTCAGTCATGTAGTCAAGGAAATGTTCAAATATACGTGTATTTGGTCATTTTGATAGTCAAATAGCCCAGTATGGAACTTCCAGACGATAGTCAGACGTTGAGACGCGGGTGGCGCCCGTGCCCCAGCGTCCGCGCCCTCGCCCTGATGGTGCCCCGAGCCCCCGTCGACGTCTGAAATGTGAAATGGGGCACTTATTAAAACTGGACAAGAAACCCCTCCGATTTGAAATGTGGGTTTCTCGTGGAAGTACAATAGAACTTTTTTCGTGTTCGTTTCAGTTTGAATCTTTTTCTTTTTCGTTTTATTTTCTTTAAAAACCTTCTTTCTTATCTGGCGAACTTTATCAACGAATTAGATTTCGTTTAAATCTTTGAGTTTATTTGTATAACATATCTAGGAGAATATCTAAGCGAATGCCTTTCGTTCGCAGGGTCGGACTGGCGACGTCTTAATCAAACTGGAAACCACCATTCAAACCACCGGCATCTTAGAAGAGCGACCAGCCCCCAAAGCAAAATTGGTAGATGCCCGAAGTGATGGGGTTTTGGAAACCTCCCCACCTTACCAGTACGGTTCTGTCCTTTAGTAAGCGTTACATAAATTTCTAAACAAACAGTTTAAAAGAGAGTAAAACCGTAACAGGGTAGGTGGAGCTACATACTACAAAAAGCACTTTAAATCGGAAAAAATGCCTTTTTCCATATAAACGTTTGAGTGAACAGTCTGCAAATTTATACAAACGTTTGGTACACAAATAGTTACACAAATTTCAAATTTTTGCAGAAACGGATACAGAGTATTAACCCATACGGGGGAGGGGGGGGGCACTATGCTTCGAGGTTCTTTGGGCCCTCGCCATTTCACTCCCCCTTACTAACTGGCCTGAGCTCATGTTATTGTGTTAGTATTCAAATACTAGTCTCGAAATTGGTCCATATCATTTTTTTCTTCGTTTAAGGGAATTAAATGGGTATTCAAAAGGACTAAATGTTAGAACATAACATTTTTATACCTTTACCACCAGGACTGGAGAAGGTTTACTCTTATGGCTCGTTCCCTTTCAATACCCCAAAAGGTATTGTATTCAACATGAAAGAGTAAAATGGGTCTAAAATAATTGATTAGACCGTTTTCAGTAACCAAATGGTTTGAAATAAATTAAAAGTCCAATTTTGGTCGTTTTATTAACCTTTATTTTTAGCAGTGTAATCGAGCGGGTATAAATCAACTCACCAGATTCCGTTAGCCGAACTGACTTACATGTTTAGTAGACATAACTTTGTGGAAATAAACAGTCATTCAAATTTCAAAATGAATTTAATCGTGATAATTTAGGAGATATATAAAATTGATAACTATGAACATAAGTCTATAATATCGTTCCATATGTTTGTCTTTTTGGGGATTATTTTACGGAGAGCTATTCACGAATTGCTGCATCATATGAAAATCTCCCTCAAGAGAGGCGCTGTCAAAGGCTACGTGTGACACGGGAGCAAGCGGACGCGAAACGGCGACGAAGCCCATAATGCAGTCTGTCTTGTGAATAGCTTTCAGTAAAACTTTTGCATGTGAAGAATAGGAAGTGTCACACTTTAGTATCAATATTATACACTTATGCTATGAAGCCTCGGAAATCTTCTCAGTCTGTCTATCCGTTTTGAGTCTAGTTTATGGTTTAAATTATCTGGTTTTAATTTTACCACATATCAACTAATCTGATAATATCCGGACGTATAAATACGGATAATCTGATATCTGATGTATCACAATTATTTTCTCAGTTCAGATAACGCGAATGAGAATCGATTGGAAGTACTAGGTGCCAAAAGCGAGGATATATACTTTCGGTAAAATTTGTAAAAGATTTAAATTAGACAAATTTTAGAGTTAAACAATTAGCCTACAAATTTAAGAATCCTAGCGTCACCACTTGATGCACTTCATTAAACATTAAAAAAAAACGGAAATATAAAATTATAACTATGGAAAATATAAAATTGTAATGAAATTTATAAATAAATTCCGGGAAATAGAATGGCCAAATTAGACAATTATACGGGACGGAAGTTGGAAATGTTAAACCTTAATTTCGTGCCGAATGTCCGGTCAAAACTAGCCTTTTTTTTCGGTCCAAGAATAGACCGATTTAATTATAAATTGATGGAATAATAGCATCATCAACCTCGTTTGTGATCATTTTATATAATTCGGAAAAAGAGATTTTCATAAATCGACGAGCCGAGTGATTTTTTCCCCCGTCCAAAATAATGATCGGTGTGCGGGGGGGCGGATTGTGTGGAGTGTTTCCATAATGATCATCAATTGTGTTGTGCCGGATCTTTCATTCTTATCTCTCAACAAGAAAACTCGATTATTATCATCGGGTCCGAGATAAGAGCGAAGATGAGTGAGAAAACAGATTGAACCGGTCTGCCGCTAAAAAATGAATTTAACATCATCAAAATCAAAGTTATTTTAAAGAAAAAGGTGACTAGATTTAAATTGGTCAATTCGGCGATATACGGCGGGCGAACTCATCTTCCTTTGTTGGAGCGTATTACGAGGTTTAAACACTAGCCGGGTCCCCCTCTGTTCGAAGAAATAATTCAACGCCCACCCGCGAACTACAAAAGAGCAATTTTGGCGCCGCGAAACGAGTTTATAAAGCCGTTTTTATTACCGAACAATTTCGATTACAAACTTTCCCGAAAGACAAACTTCGCACCCGTATTCAAATTCACCGGTAGAAAAAATAAGAACGACACAAATGCGTTTTCCAAATAAAAAGGACACCTTTGGGGACGTTTACAAATTATATAAAGTTGAAAGGATAAATTGAGAAGTATATAAAATATCTCTTACCTGAAAAGTATTTCCAAAAAAACGTTTCGGAAGATAAAATAGTGCAGGGTGGTGAAATACACTATATCCTAGTGAGTTTCATGTGAAAAATATAGTTTATAAATAAGTACATATCCCTTTTAACTGTCAAAGACTTATACGTTTATAATATGCTAATCTTTATTTACAAATCTATTAAGAATACAATTTCGAATCTGTTCAATATAAATACGGAAGTTAATTACAATCTTAGAGTACAGCCGATCTTAAATATGACCCCCTGTCGTACTCAGATCAAATTAAAATCTATTTTTTATGATGGCATTAATTATTTTAACTCTCTGGGTATAGCTGATATGCCAAACCTCACTCATTTTAAAAAAAATCGTTAAAGCTTTTCTAAAAAAAAAATAAAATCAAACTATATATATCTAAGGAAATATTTAATAATGTATAAGAAAAAAATATTTTTGTATTAATATTTAGTTTTTTGTTTACAATTCCCTTACTAAAGAATTATGTCTGTGTTAAGGCTTAAAAGTCATTCAATGACTTCGCCCATATTTTCTTGGAATATTCACATTGATTACTAACCAATAAAATTATTATTATTATTATTATTATTATTATTATTATTATTATTTAAATCCAGTGTAATTTTAACATTTTACATTGATTTTGATTCAGCAGTATAGCGCTCCACACTTCGATGGTTGAAATCCGTGTTCACACTTCAAAGGTATATGTTTCATATTAAAGACATAGATGGATACTTCTTTTGCAAGAGATATATTAACTTCTGATGTTATTAAAAGTAAGATTTTATTAAAGGAACCTAAATTGTACATAATTTTAGGCTGTTTGAGTTTTTTCGATTGCTCCTCTTTGTTACGATGGGGATAGTTTAAAACGTGGTTATTTGCGTTACGCGCTCTCTAATTGGTCCCAAAGTAGTTTTAAGGGGACATCATCATCCGTAAAAATTGACATTTAATTTATATAATTTCCTGAGAAAACTAAGTTAACAAATATGGATTTTCAATATTATAATAATAATCAGCTAGGCTAATACGGAAGGCACCACTTTAGGCCCAAGTCATCTAGCGATTTATAATGCCGGGTTACAATGCGTATAGGAGGGTGGTGGCAAGCCTTTCATGCCACGCGAGCCAACACCTCCCTACACTGACCGTTAACCTCCACAAGTTTTTATGGGAAGGGGAAACCGAAGAACTCGGGGGAAAACCCCTTTAATCAGTGCGGATAAAATTTGCAAACTCAACGCTGAAGGAGTAGTTTCGAGTTTTCACCCAGTGCCACAAGTTAGGATCGAACCCTGCTCTTCTTGCTGTGAGGCGAAAGCGCTAACCAGTCCACCACCACATACATGTATACAGTAGCTCTGTCAAAGGATTATACGTAAAATTTTAAATAAAGGTTACGTAGTCCCAAATCCTGATATATGAATAATAAAATATTTATCATCAAAGAAAAATACTAAAACCCATAAAAATAAAAGATTTACTCTATTTAAATAAAATAATTGTATTTCATGAATTATTTTTATTAATTATTATACAATTATTAAACTTAAGACTCAAATACTACTGGACAGATTTATATCGTTGAAACTTTTTAATATGTATCGAAACAAATGAAGTATTTAATGAATTTTCATCAAAGTTGTCATATAAATGACACGATAAATTTTTCATTAATAATGTATAATTCATAAGCACCGAAATTCTTGTTACCACGAAACCTTGATTAAAAAAAGAGCCCATTCCTAAATTAAAAGTTAAATCGGTGAAAGCGAGACCTTAAAATTCCGTAACGATAATAAAAAGAGTAAAGATCAAGAGGTCCGTAAAGATTAGAGGAAAAGATGAAATGAAAGATAAATATTTTATTAATACTTCATTATATTGAGGGCCGTCGCTAATTAATTCATTAGGAAAGCGAGTTAACCCAGATGCGGTTTCTAAAGCAGACTCATTTGGCATTCATAGGGAAGCCGCAAAGGCGAGCGCGATTTAAACTTACTACGCTAACTACAGAAGCGAGGATCGTAAATCGCGCTAATTGGTAAACGTGACGACAATAAGAACTAATAACGAAAAGCCGCCTTCCTCCGACTCGGTGACTGAGAAAACGGCTAATGGGCTTCAGCCGTCACGAATCCGAATCATACGCTAAAAACGTTTTAACGAGAAGTCGATGCAAATTTTTAACGGGGGGTAATTGATATGCTAATTCCTTTTGACAGATATATGTTAATCAATTGAACGTGCGCGAAGATACCGTTATTAATTTCGTAATAGTTCGTAATACGGTCGAACGTGTTTGTTTCAATAATCACGCCGCCATTGCTGGTTTTTCTCGACGCTAATTTATTGATAATGAACACTCGTTATTAATATTGGATCGTTATACCGCGCTACATATTACTGATATTGATTTTGTTTACTCGATAACTTTCTGGTAAATAATAGAAAATTATCTTTCGTAATTCATATTTGGTAAAAACAGTTTAAATATTGGTTAATCGTTTGTTTAAATTATCAAATGCAATTTTAAATTATCATTATTCGATTGAGTAATTCACCGATTTTAATTCATCAATAGCGCACGCTATATTGTGAATGCGTCGTTTTTTTGGTAATATTTTGCTATTTTGGTTGTTGACGATAATTTATATTTGAAAATATATTTGGAATTCTATTTGAGAAAAACAATTTTTGTTTAAATCGATAAAATATCGGTTAGTCGTTTATTTCAATTATTCGATTTTTTTTTATTATTATCGGCTATTCGAGTGAACCGGAACAAAACCAATAACCAACGCGGAACGAGTTATTATACAAATCAATAACCGGGCATTTTTTAAACCGGTAAATCGGCTCAATTTTGGAGAAAATAAAATAATTTTATCATCGAAGAGGGGGGTATATTGATTGGAAGCGCGTCGAATTTGACCACCTAGTAAACTTCGCGCGTAGCTAGTATTATTTAAAAGCGTCTAATTGAATCAACTCGAGCGAAACCACCAGTGTTCCATTGGCAATTAATAAATGATTGAAAGAACCTTCTCAGAAATCGGAGAATGGAGAGAATCGGAAACCTATAATCTTCCCATCCCGATCAGCATGGTTGATTCCCATTAGGAACAAAAAAATAGTACACCGCGGGCTAAAACGATGACTCCGAGAGCAAAAGATTGTAAATCTTACACCGTTTCATTCTCGACTAAAGAAAAATGTTTGCGTAGCGTAAGGTCACCTAGCCACTGACTATATACGAGTTCACGAATTTGCCGCGGGCTTTGGCAACCCCCGCGCGGAGCCGTAAAGTGTTGCGAGCGCGTTCAAAAAATCTCTTCCGCTCGACTTACATTATAGATTCAAGCCTATACGTCGTTACACGTAATTGCGCTCCAAAGTATAAGTACAGCGAGGGGGGGGGGGAGAAGATAAATATAAATACTCCCCAGAAGATGGAGTTGGAAAATTTCCCCTTTCGGAAAAGTTATGACATTTTTGAACCTTAATTCTTCTCTCGTTCAAATAAAAATGAAAGGAAAAAATGTACGAGGAGTAATCCTATCTAAGGGCTTTTAAAAAAAGCACGAGTATTTCTTTTTAAGCGGAGCATACTTGAAAATAATATTTTTTTTAATGAAGCGCGTAATGATATACGATCGCGCGGTTGTAAATTTGCGCCGTTCCCGAGATAATGGCTTCCCTTCTCTTTGATAAAAGTCAAAATAAAGCCAAAGTGGAGGTACTTTGTCAGTCCGGGAAATATTTATTCGCCGCAAGGAGTAATGGCTACCTCGATGCGCGCCAAAAGAAAAAGCTTTTTGAACGCGCTTCTTTGGAACAAGATCTTTCTTGTACGGCCGCGTTTTGTTTGTCCTGACGTTTGTATATCTCTTCTCGGGATATTTAGGTTTATCCTTTTTTGACGTGATTAAAGTGTCACAGCGGCGCCTCTATCGGCGATAAAAGAAAATGGGATCACCTATTCTATAGCGTTGCCTCATTTACGAACCTCGCAACGAGGGATTATAAATACGGGCTGCTCATTGTTTTGGAATATGTTGTTCACATTTTCTATTTGGTCGATTGGGCGCTAATAGTACAATAGGTAATCTTTTGGATGTTTTGCTTTGGCGCGATAACTAACGCTAGATTTATCCAAAAAGGTTAATATTTTAGTAATAATAATCATAATAAGCTATAGGCTAATAAACAAAGGGTTCCAGAGACCCCAAATTTTTGTAATAAATTCCACGAAAGATAATGTGGAAATATTTGTACATATATGGTTCAGTACACTGTACGATTTACTATAATATGAAACGGGAGCGCTTTGACCCCTGGCAGCGGAACTAGCTTCCGTGAAGGAATATGGAAAAACCGCCGACGGCAGTGGATAGTACACCATCAGATTAGTCAATTTGGACATTCTCAGCTTCTTAGGTATATTCAACCTCTCTGCACAGACGAAATAAGAGTGAAAAAACTCATTTTCTGTCATGTTCAGGAGGGTATTTGTCACCTGGAAATTTAATAAAGAAATTCAAGAACACTGCTCCTAATATTAATTCCATTTACTAACATTTTTTGATCTACAAGCAAATTCTCAAAAAAGTTCGTATAATTTATTTCGTCTGGGCAGAGAGTTTAAATAGACCTAAGAAGCTGAAAATGTCCAAATTGACTAATCTGATAGTGTACTATCCATTTCCGTCGGTGGTTTTTTGATATTCGTAAAACTATTTCCACATTATCTTTCGTGGAATTTATTACAAAATTTTGGGTCTCTGGAACACTGTGCACCTTAGGCCCAAGTCAGCTATCGACTTTTAAAATATATTTCTTGATAGACCTTTCTTTGCTGTATAATTTGGTGCAATTCGGTAATATACCTATTGAAAAAAAATAAAAAAATTTGGAGTAGATACGCACCTCTTAAATTACTTGTTTGAATAGATGACTTTTTTTTTATTTATAATAACAAGCTTATTAATTGTTTAACTATATAAGTGTGGTATTTTTACTCCTCAGCTGTTAAATATATGAATCTAATATGTAATCGCTTCGCATCAAAATTTCAATGTAATTTACTTTTGTTTTGATCGAATATGCGTGAGGTAATGAAAATGGTTTTTAAATTAACCCTAAATAAACTACTTTATTTACCTTTTGCAGTTTATTAAAAGCCAAGACTAAATCAACGTTTGATTTTAATCGTTTTGAAAGCAACTACTTCCCTCCATAGGTCAAAATTATTCGCTCACTCCGGGTTGAAAGGTTTATTCAAATAATTCGCTTGCCTGTTTTACTCAAACCCAAACTAGATGCGTTTGACAACGGCGTCATACTTGCCAATAGCTGAAACATGTAACGCGGGTTTTTAAGTGTTTTCATAAACCTTCATAGTGCACACAAAAACGTTGTGGCCTTTTTTGCTCAATTTAAACAGTTTATATATACACTAGTTTCGGAAATATCGTAATCGTTCAGTGTTTTTTTGTCATACAGAATTCTGTTATGTTATGCCAAAGAGACACCCACTTAAGATTTATAAGACCCCGTACCGTAAATTAATACACACCGAAAGTTGATTTTGCAAGGAGTTTATGATTAAAAGATTAAAAGATTATAATGATAATAGAAGAAAAAATTTGGAATTGAAGGAAAAATGGCGAAACGCGCGGAAAAGAGAAAATGTGAAAGAGACATTTGAAAATCCCTAACCCGGAAATGTAATGGTCTTACGACGTTAGTGGGTTGCTTTTCCCTATTGGTAATGCAAATTTAAATTCAGCCAATGTGAAATACTCGGAAAATGAAGACGATGTTGATAATCTCCACTTAAACGCGTTTACAACTGAAATTCAAAAAATATTACATAGAGTCAAAGCGATTGTTTAAATAATCAATTTTAGATTCCAATTCAATAACTCATAATAATTTTGGCGAAGTAGGAATTAATTTTTATTATTTTGGCAAAGTAGGAATTAGTTTTTATTTTGGCGAAAGTAAGAATTAGTTTTATTTTGGCAAAGTAGGAATTAGTTTTGATTTTGGCAAAATAGGAATTAGTTTTTATTTTGGCAAAGTAGGAATTAGTTTTGATTTTGGCAAAGTAGGAATTAGTTTTTATTTTGGCAAAGTAGGAATTAGTTTTGATTTTGGCAAAATTTTAATTAGTTTTTATTTTGGCAAAGTTGGAATTAGTTTTTATTTCGGCAAAGTAGGAATTAGTTTTTATTTTGGCATAATAGGAATTAGTTTTGATTTTGGCAAAATAGGAATTAGTTTTTATTTTGTAAAAGTTGGAATTAATTTTTATTTTGGGAAAATAGGAATTAGTTTTTATTTTGTCGAATTAGGAATTAGTTTTTATTTTGTCGAATTAGTTATTAGGTTTATTTTTGCAAAGTAGGATTTAATTTTTATTTTGGCCAAATAGGAATTAGTTTTGATTTTGGCAAAATAGGAATTAGTTTTTATTTCGGCAAAGTTGGAATTAATTTTTATTTTGGGAAAATAGGAATTAGTTTTTATTTTGTCGAATTAGGAATTAGTTTTTATTTTGTCGAATTAGTAATTAGGCTTATTTTTGCAAAGTAGGATTTAATTTTTATTTTGGCCAAATGGGTCATTCCATGACAAAACGCCTGCCACAGAACACCCGACCCCTTTCGATTTTGCCCAAATTTTGTATACAGGGTTTTTTGGGCCTAGGAAAACGATTTTGACAGTTTCATAACGATCGGTTCAGCCGTTTACGAGATAGAGCATACGCGTTTTTTCAAAAGTACGCCTTGACCCCCTAAATGTTTTCTACTATATCTTAAGACATAATTATCGCAAAATCACATGTAATACCTCATTTTAAAGACAATGCGCACCCTAATATGAATATTTAATCAGAGTTGTCATTTGACGTAAATGTCATTAAAATCTGGGCCTTTAAATAATTTGACCTTTGACCTTGCCCAGACACCTCAGTCGTAGGTCAACGATTTTAGCATTTTTAAAATTCCCACTATCGAATACATAATAATCACTCAAAATCTCAAAGTAATATTTGTAGTTTTCGAGATATTAATTTTTGAAATTTACCCCTCAAATTAATGAAAATGCTATTTTATACACGAAACTAGTTGACCTACTAAATAAATTAAAAATATTATTATTTTGGTAATTTTGAGTTTAGAATATCAAATACACTAATTCTTAAATTAAGTTGAGTTATTTACATATTATTTTTAGTTTTGCATGTTATCTGTAGACAGAAGACATCACTAAATTGCTTGTCCTTAGTATAGTCTGGCGTTCAATATTATTGTAGCGTATCTTACTGCACCCTAAAATGGAAATGTGCTAGATATCTCAAGAAAACCCAATATTGCACTTAGTCATATCGATTACGTTTTTAATAACGTAAAAATGTTTTAATATCTTTTTAATATATAATAGTTATAATTGAGTAGTTAAATATATTAACAGCGATAATTGAGTAGCGAAATAGAATTTATTTAACTGTATATTCTCGAACAAAGCCCTGAAATGGATCGAAATTGTTCGTTTTGGAGATACAGTAGTAAATGTCATTTGCAAACACTTTCGAAAACAGTTGGTATCAACAACCATCTGTCCGAGGATGACAAATTAGTTCTTAGCAGCCGAACAGCTATACCTATGTCCAAAATAAGAAACATATGTCGTCACCATGAAGAACTTTTTATGAAAAGGTATTCAACGAGTCAAAAGAAGTGTATGAATCCTTTTGGGACTCACGACGCTGAAAGAAAGAGTGGACTAAAAACTATTTCATTGGATTTGTTCAAAAAATTAAAGTTACGAGGAATTGAAGTTATCGCTGGAAATAAGTTGTGCATCCAGTGTTTTATGTCTGCTGGAAAAAAAGTAAAGGATGAACTCCAAATACAGTTGGACGTTTCAGAAGTTCACACTGCACAAGAATCACAAGAAAGCGATTCTTTTTCATTTAGTCAACCTTGTTCATCGGGAGATGCGACGCAAGACGACAAAGCTATAGCTTTAGTGGCAGTTAACGAAACTCTAATAAACTTGGGAGAATCTCCTGTTAAAAGAAGTAAGAAATATATTCAATTTGAAAGAATTTAAATATGTATACATATATAAATACATATATTTTTTAACTTTTGTACAGAAGGTTTGTCATCTCGCCAAAAAACAATTCTAAGCAGGACTAAGTTAAACGCTGTGAACAATTCATTGAAACGCAAATTAGAAGAGTCAATGGAAATTTCTCTTGATGAAACAGACGATAATATGGTTACGGACGATGTTTTTAGAAAGCTCGAAGAACATCGATTATATGAGAATATTTTGAACGAACTGAGAGAGAAATTCAATAACTCCAAGACATCATACGGCGAAAAGCTTCAGATCCTGACCTTGTCACCATTTGGAATACAACGCACAATGGAGGAATTTGGAGCACCAGAATACATGGTCAAACGAAGCAGGAATCTTAAATCTAGTCAAGGAATTCTTTCGCTACCAGAGAAACAATCGAAGGGATTAATATTGACCGAAGACGTTAAATCAAAGGTCGTTGAATTTTACGAAAATGACGATAACAGTCGTATGACACCTGGACAAAAGGAGTTTGTGTCAGTTAGAAACCACGAGACAGGTCAAAAAGAACATCATCAAAAGAGGCTTGTACTGCTGAACCTGAGAGAGCTCTATAACAAATTCAAGGAAGAGCATGATTTGACGTTAGGATTTTCGTCATTTTGTTATCTACGACCACCTTGGTGTGTATTAGCAGGTTCGTCAGGTACACATTCAGTGTGTGTCTGCACCTATCACCAAAATGTCAAGCTAATGATATCAGCTCTACCGTCTCCTTGTCCTTTAAAATGTGATATCGATTTCATGGCGCTCACCGTGTGTGACACTCAAAACAGGAATTGTATGATGAGGGTGTGCAAGGACTGTCCTGGGAAAAATGGTCTACTTGAAAATGAATATTTAACGAACCTTTTAGAAGATTTTGAAAATATAAAGTTCATGCAATGGGTGACAACTGACAGCACAAAGCTCATGACCTTGAGCGAGAGTGTTGAAAACTTTTTCGACTCTTTGGCCATTAAACTACTTGAACTAACGCGTCATCATTACACATCTAAGTCGCAATCTAATTATCTTAAAAACCTCAAAAAAACTCTAAAACCTGGTGACGTAATTGTTCTCGGTGATTTTGCGGAGAACTATTCCTTCGTAATTCAAGACGAAGCACAAGGGTTCCATTGGGACAATTCTCAAGCGACAGTGCATCCCTTCGTAATCTACTTCAGGGTAGTCGAAAACGGAGAACTTAACCACTTAAATTTTTGTATTATCAGTGATACCAGAACACATACAACCAATACTGTTCACAGTTTTTTAACTTATCTAATTCCAAATATAAAAACACATGTTCCTAATGTTAGAAAGCTAATTTATTTTACGGATGGATGTGCTGGACAGTATAAAAACAAATACAACTTTTCTAATCTCTGTTGCCACAAACAAGATTTTGGTTTGGACGCTGAATGGCATTTTTTTGCCACATCTCATGGCAAGGGACCTTGTGACGGAATTGGCGGAACAGTGAAGCGTAAAACAGCAAGAGTCAGTCTTCAGCGACCAGTGACTGGACAGATTTTGACTCCAACAGATATGTTTAATTTCTGCCTATCAAACTTCGAAAATATCAAGTTCATCTATGTTAAAAACGAAGAAATTGAGCGACAAAAGGAACTTTTAAAAGAAAGGTTTTCTAAAGCCATAACAGTAAAAGGAACTCGAGGGTTTCATAAATTCGTTCCGAAATCGTTAAATGAAATCATGGTTTCTCCGTTATCTAATGACGATTCGCTAACCACAGTTAAGGTTTCGACTTTAGAATTGTCAGATACTCGAAATCAAGAGGCTGAAAACTTTAAAGTGGGAAATTTGGTAGCCAGCGTCTACAAAGGCCAACTTTACGTTGGATTAATTGAGGAAGTATCAGAAGAGTTTGGAGACTTCTTTGTAAACTTTTTGCGTCCCCCTGGTATTTCGGACAAATACACATGGCCCAGAAGGATCGATAGCAGTTGGGTGTCAAGTGAAAATGTTCTATGTGCAATTGAAATTCTTGTAGGTTTACCAAATTCGAAAGGCTATCAAATCAAAGAACACGATAAAAATAAAATTACCAAAGCCTTTTCCATGTATAAAGAAGTTTAAGCTGTTTTGTGTAAATAAAAAATTAATTGGTGTGTAAACTATAAAAATAAATGGTTTTGGTATTTCATTTTGTGTGTGGTGGGGTAAATTTCAAAAATTAATATCTCGAAAACTACAAATATTACTTTGAGATTTTGAGTGATTATTATGTATTCGATAGTGGGAATTTTAAAAATGCTAAAATCGTTGACCTACGACTGAGGTGTCTGGGCAAGGTCAAAGGTCAAATTATTTAAAGGCCCAGATTTTAATGACATTTACGTCAAATGACAACTCTGATTAAATATTCATATTAGGGTGCGCATTGTCTTTAAAATGAGGTATTACATGTGATTTTGCGATAATTATGTCATAAGATATACTAGAAAACATTTAGGGGGTCAAGGCGAACTTTTGAAAAAACGCGTATGCTGTATCTCGTAAACGGCTGAACCGATCGTTATGAAACTGTCAAAATCGTTTTCCTAGGCCCAAAAAACCTTGTATACAAAATTTTGGCGAAATCGAAAGGGGTCGGGTGTTAAAATTAAAAAAAACTAGGTCGTTTTGTCATGGAATGACCCTCATAGGAATTAGGGCTAGTTTTTATTTTGTTGAATTAGGAATTATTTTTTATTTTGGCAAAGTATGAACTATAGTTTTTATTTTGGCAAAGTATGAATTAGTTTTTATTTTGGAAGTGTTTTAAATTTTGTTAGGGCTTGACCTCAAATTGCGAACTCGCTAGCGGAGGCAATTACATGCCCTTGAGTATAGTTAACGGAATCGCTACACCGAGTAAAGCGGTTTCACACTCGACGGAAAATATGGCGGAAAGACGATAATAAACGCCGAGCTGAAAATTGATTACCATTCGATATACCGCTAACGTTCAACTTTACGCTGCTAATTTTCCGTCGAGTGTGAAACCAGCTTTATACTCTTTCGATATTTTCGACGTAAATGTGTACAAAAGATGTACTAAAAAATTTGTCCAGGTGTGATACTTATGGTTATTACTTTTCTAATTCCATTACTTAAGATTATAAAGGATATTTTATAGGGTACTACTAAACGATTGAATACCAGCAGTTGATTCTGATTTACATAGAGGGCTGATAATTTAGTGTTGGGAAAACACTATAATATATTAACGGGAAGAAAGTTATGTTCCACGAGGCGTATACGTATAATAGATGAGCCACGACTTTAGCCCTGTTTTTCTCCGGCAAGATATATTAAAATTTTTAAAAGGCAGCTTGGGACGTTTTAAATCTCATTAGATTGTGTGTGTGTGGCTCTGAAAAACCTCGAGTCGTCGATTGGCCCTATTTTTAATTATCACCCGGAGCGTGATCATCAGCATACGGCACGGCCCGAAGGAAGCGAGAAGAGCTGCGAAATGTAGCCATTGGCGGCTATAATAAAGGCTGGCAACTCATTAGGAAATTGGGTTCTTTTTAATTATCGCGCCTCATAGTGATTATAAGTAGGACTAAACAAAAAATCTATTACCGAGTAGAAATTGCCCTTCTTAGCTTCGTCACTAATAACACCTGGTTTTCGAAATAACATTTCGAGAGTATAAAGATAAATGATTTTTATTTCACGAAATCCATCGAGTGTCCGTATTCTATAGCGATTTTGCCGCGCCGTTTGAACACTTTATTTCTCTCGCAGTCTTTACCTGATTATCGCATTTTTATAGCTTCACCACTTTGGGTAATGTTTCATATTATGCATTTATTTCAATTAATTTCTTGTGGAAATTCGTTACTTCGTCGTCCTAACTTGGAATTTTATTTTCTAATACATGAGCTTAAGTGCGCGTACACCAGGTAATAAATATTTCGTTTAGCTTAAGTGCGCGTATACCAGGTAATAAATCTTTTCGTTTAGCTTAAGTGCGCGTACACCAGGTAATAAATATTTTCGTTTAGCTTAAGTGCGCGTACACCAGGTAATAAATATTTTCGTTTAGCTTAAGTGCGCGTACATCAGTTAATAAATATTTCGTTTAGCTTAAGTGCGCGTACACCAGGTAATAAATATTTCGTTTAGCTTAAGTGCGCGTACACCAGGTAATAAATATTTCGTTTAGCTTAAGTGAGCGTACACCAGGTAATAAATATTTTCGTTTAGCTTAAGTGCGCGTACATCAGTTAATAAATATTTCGTTTAGCTTAAGTGCGCGTACACCAGGTAATAAATATTTTCGTTTAGCTTAAGTGCGCGTACACCAGGTAATAAATATTTTCGTTTAGCTTAAGTGCGCGTACATCAGTTAATAAATATTTCGTTTAGCTTAAGTGCGCGTACACCAGGTAATAAATATTTCGTTTAGCTTAAGTGCGCGTACACCAGGTAATAAATATTTCGTTTAGCTTAAGTGAGCGTACACCAGGTAATAAATATTTTCGTTTAGCTTAAGTGAGCGTACACCAGGTAATAAATATTTTCGTTTAGCTTAAGTGAGCGTACACCAGGTAATAAATATTTTCGTTTAGCTTAAGTGAGCGTACACCAGGTAATAAATATTTTCGTTTAGCTTAAGTGCGCGTACACCAGGTAATAAATATTTTCGTTTAGCTTAAGTGCGCGTACACCAGGTAATAAATATTTTCGTTTAGCTTAAGTGCGCGTACACCAGTTAATAAATATTTCGTTTAGCTTAAGTGCGCGTACACCAGGTAATAAATATTTCGTTTAGCTTAAGTGAGCGTACACCAGGTAATAAATATTTTCGTTTAGCTTAAGTGAGCGTACACCAGGTAATAAATCTTTTCGTTTAGCTTAAGTGCGCGTACACCAGGTAATAAATCTTTTCGTATAGCTTAAGTGAGCGTACACCAGGTAATAAATATTAAGTGTGCGTGCACCAAGCGGCAATGAAACTATCTATTATTGATTTTGAAGTCTCAAACATGTTGACAATGCAACCAGGGAGCTCCCTGATGCAACTACGTATTGTCGCGTTCCAAACAAATAAATTTCCGTTATGCTTTGCGCAGGCGTTTCTGATAAAATTCGAAATTTGTATAACAACGACCTCGTAGCTTAGGGACTGTTAACTCAAGCTCGTGCGGAAAATAATAAATTTACGATGCTCATCAATCCCCGCAATCGATGTACAAACCAGTAGCTTTGTCTGTACTAAAGTGCTTACGTAATTGATTACAGTTTTAGCATGGCCAAAGGTTGTACTCTGTTTCATATTCCTGTGATCAGTGAACCGATTTTTAGGAAATGGTAAGCTTCTCGATTACATAAAAATGAAACAGTTTTCGGTCCAATTTGAAGTGATTGCTGTTGTAGAATGAAGAATGGCAATCCTGTTTCTAAGTAATACGTAACACCGATTCCAAAACTGGACCGAAAACGAATGATTTTCATATGTAAATTAACGCGGTGATTTTGGCCACGAGCTTGAGTGATAACCAAGTAATTTGGAACAAGGATCCGTGTGTCAGATTTATAGCCAGTTATACGTGAAATATGACATCAACACCACCGGAGGTCTTCATCGTTACGCTTTACGCCAGCGTCCACAGCCCGCACAAAAACAGCCATGCCAGCGAGAGAACCCTACTGCTGACGGTCACACCTTCGACGCGAGCCGCGCAACCCAGCAGAGGCTGCAACCTAGGTGCAACAAACACCGCACTGCCCACACAAGGAGAACGCAACCCGTCAAAAGTCGTGCATTTTCTTGGGTACAGTTTTCATTGGCTAGACGCTTTAGTCGGAAGGGGAAAATTTGGAAATTGTCTTCTTCCCGCCCGTAAAACGTTCAGCGAAAAAGCTCGTCCAATGAAATTTGTACACAACACTGCGTTAGCTTTTTTTAAGGCTAGCTGCGTTCTCCTTGTGTTTGTTGCTCCTAGCTGCAACAATGGGGCGACCAACCCCTCACTACGCACACAGCAGTCTGAATAAGAGGGGATGCTCTAGAATCACAAGTCAGCAACCTACCTACATAAGTAAAGTGCCAATGTCCTTAAGAAAAGGCTCCTAAAGGGGTACGACGGGCACACTGCGACCCAGTGTAACCCGGCACAATCGGCACCAGAGATCCCGATGGACTCCAAAAGGCCGGGAATCTGGCCCACAGTGCCTCATACCTCCTACAGAGCACCACCGCCCTTATGGGTTACAAGAGCCAGACCCCAACTCCCCGGTAAAGCCACCAGTTATTGCACACTCTAACCCATTTAGGGCCTGGAACAAGGATACAGGAAACCACGAACGTATTTAGGTTCTTAAGAACTTGGAACGCTAAGATTGGATCCCGCTGTCCCACTCTTAAACATTTCAGAATGGCCACGCCTAAAAATCTGCGACATCTGGATGTTGGAAAATTAGGATATTTTTGTTATTGAATGATTCAGCTTCAAATCGCGAATCTACTGGGTACTGAGGTTTTGAAAAAAAAAACACACATTTTTAAAACTTATTATGACCAAAATAACGGTTAACGGGGCGAGCTTTTTGAGGGGCAAACTATTTCGTTTAAATACCTCCCATAACTATTTACAATGATTTTATGAAAACATGTAATCTACCACGGTAAAACTTAACTCCCTTCTTTTTGAAACCTTACATAAATTTATAAGGCAAAACTTCATTTCAAAGTGTTTACAAAATCGCATTTTACAATATTTTACGCAGTTATTTCTTTCTATTCTTAAAATATATGAGACTTTAATTACCATTAAACCAAGTACAATAATCGCTTATTTCACATTATTGTCCTCCTATTTTTACCCAGAGGAATTTTTAAAATAACCCAAATTTTAGACAATGGTGAAAATTTGCGAATTTCTTAGAAACCCTAAATATTGGTTTACCAGCGATACAAACATGTCTGTTCTTCTTCTTCAGGAACGTCAAGAACAAAGTCTAAATAATCCCTGTTATTATAAAATACGGAGGTTGAAGTTGTTAGGCTGGGATATTTCAAGTTTAATCGCGATTTAATGTTGCTGGGAAATTCCAGGCCCAAATCATTTGAAAATGTTCAATTCGATGTTACGCGCTAAATTAAAAAACACACACGCACGCATACATTACATATACTACATCGTGACTATCCGAAATTTAATGTGAATTTCTGGGCGAACAAAAGAAACAGTTCTGTATCTCACGGTGATCGCCATTAAATAACTACTGGGTTACTGGGCTGAACGCTTTCTTTCTCATTTATATTTTCTTTTTTGTTCTAGTTCGTACAAAAAAAAACGTTTCAACGGTGAAAGTGACAATAAAATCAGACATTGGAACTTTCGCGTCATAAAAAATGCTCAAAGTTTTTCCCATTTAAATAAAAATATGGGCCAATGTCACGTTTAAAAATCGATTTGATGGTAAATTTGCGAGAAGAAATTACAAATTATAGTATTATAATAGCGGTAGTTATTTTGCATATTGAGTTTGAATTTTAGAATCATTTATTACGTTATTATTAAGCCTAGGTTGGCAGCCATTAAAAAAAGAAGTGACAGAAACATCATTATTTAAAAGTTTACCTCAAAACAAAATTTACACTTATTTTCGGTTTTTTTCGCCGAGTTCATTAAACACTCAATTGGGCGTAAAATCACGATTTTTATATAAATTTTCTCAATCACTTTCTTTCAAGAAAGTGGCGAAAAAGTTTTCATTAAACTTCTCTCTCTCTCCCCCCCCCCCCCCTTATAAATTTTTAACCCGTGTTTCGCTTTAAAAATGATTTACCGAAAAAGTAGGTATATACGTATTTTTCAATAAAGTTTATAACATCATCATTAGCGACTAAATTGCTCGAACTTTCTTCTAGCAATTACGTTAAAGTGAAATCGTCTGGAAGGCAGCCGTAGCAAAAGATGAATTTAAATAAGCGATATATTTTCCTAAAATTTATCCGTTTTGAAAGGAAAGCGAAAAATTAGATAAAGGCTGCATTCAAGACGAATCTTTTCACTTTAATAATTTAAATAACGACTCAACATTATGTAGTTTCCATCGAGATATACTTTTTTTTTAAAAAGGGTCCTTTTAAAATGTAAAACAAGTTAAGTCCCCTTTTTCCCATGAATTTTTATCCCAGAAGGCGTGTTATATTGACCCTAAAAGGTGGCCATAGACCGAGAAATTTCCATAAATAAACGTCAAATTATAGACGTTCGCGGCGGGGAAAACAAGCTTCGAACAGGCTCTCCGTATGGCCATTAGGGATCGGCATCGGCTTTTCTCGAACTAATAACAGTGTTTGTGTCGAATTAGCCCGTAAAATCGATAAAGGACTATAAGGAATTGTCCTCTATTTTAGCAACTAAATGAGAGCTCCAGCGCGCAGACTTTACCCGCTTCCTAACAATGACTAAACTGTCACGTGGCCTTAAAGAATATATTCTATACACGTTATTCGCTATTTAGTGAATTTGGTTAATCCATTGATTCCGGGGAAAAAGGTTGTACGCAGATATACGGGTATATGCCCTATAGACAATTGTAGATAATATCATGTATTTTTTTAGGGAAATCAAGCGTACACTCATCTGTCATAATCGGCACCCCTTTAACACCCACGACAAAATAGGGAAATTGATGGATTTGTTTCCTCTAAATGTTTTAGACAAATTTGGGTTAAAGAGTTATTCCAGAATATTTCGAAATATTCACTCTAAAACCAACTTGTACGTAAAATTTTAATTTAATCCTACTGATATTAAATATATATATATATATATGTTGTTTTCTGATGTATCTTAAACTTACGATTCACTTTCCATCATCGTTGTTTTTATAACTAAGCACGTGTAAATAATATATAGAATAATATAGTGACGAGGTTTAGTAATAAGTAATAATATTTAAGTAATTTTAATCTGTATTAAAATAATGTAATTTAACGATGTGCTAAAAATAATCTCGACATATTCATTCTCCCTGAGTATAAATAAATACATTCTTGGTGATACTATGAAAAGTACAATTTTTTGTATGTTGTATTGCACAATAAAAAATATTTCTATTCTATTCTATATAAATCTTGATAATATTTCATCGGTGCTAAAAATAGTTAAACTAAGGCGCTCAATGTTTAATATTTTTACTTTATTTAAATTTACCTTTCCTCGTTATTTTCTATATCTTTTCAATATTAAAACCAACGTTTACGTAACTTTCAATATAATGTATTTATATATCTGTATTTAAATGTTTGAAATAAAAGACGTACTTGACTTAGCCTTGTAACTAAGAAACGAATGTAAAATAAATAAATTACTAAACTTGTATAACGCGTTAATATAAAACTGAAAGGTCAACGTGAAAAAAAATCACTTTCTCAAAATCTTGGTATCGCTCAAAGATAAATTAAAAAATATCGAAAATTTTATGTTGAAATATTCTCGATCTTTTCGCTAGAAGAGGAGATGATCCGTCTCTCTTACGATTCTAGGTTACGTTAATGGATTCTTCGTATTTAAGTATCAAACAAAGACGGGGCCATAACTCATACATTAATCGAACGTTACGCAACAGCCTCTTACTACCTTCCTTTACAAAATGAAGACTTCAAACGTTGACGGCTCGATCGAGCCCGACTCAATCGCCGAGAGATTTTAAAGCGAAGATAGCCGCGAACAAAATCGTTTTTGAGTGACGGGAAAAAGGGATCAGCGGGCCGAGGCGCCTAATCACGGCCCACGCCCGACTACGCTTCCTATGGATTCCTCCGGGCCATATCTATCAAAACTATCATCGGTGCCATCCCACGTACAACCTCCCTTTCTTCGGAGCTCGGATGAGGATGAGTTCCTACAACGAGAAAGCTCTTCTTTATATAGTTTCGAAGGAAAGGTAAAACAGTCCACTCGTAATCCTCGGAATTAGATCAAACCAGTTCAAACGGAGCAGTTTCATCATTCAAAACCAAATTGAATATTCATATCGGGAGGGGGTAACGGTTTAAAAAGTTAAAAGTTCGAGCCGGATTATCGAAAGAACCATTATTTAAATTATTTAACAACACCAAAACTATAGAACTTTCTGGCCACCTCCCGTCCCCGCACGCCTAACTGTATTACTACGGAAGTTCCGTTACAGGGGGGTAAAAAAATAGAGTAAAGTTGAAAGGGTCTGTCTGCAACGTGGTTCGAACCATTACGAAAGCGAACGAAAGGGTGCCTTCATTAATCTCTTTAATGGTTTGCGGCGTAATTGACATTCGCCAAAATCGAAGACGATTTTTCCTATTATCGAGACTGGCCAGCCATTTGGCGCGCCGTGGGTCAAGCGGTCAACTTTCTCTTTCTGTTCTTTCATCTTCCTTAGAGACACGGGCTCGCGGTTGCTTTCGAAACTGGCTGCAGATTTCTAGCTCAGATAAAATATAGCCGCAATCAGGGGGGGATGCAATGTAGATCGGTCTTTTTTCCGTGAACCACGAATTACATTTATTTGGCGGCGCACTATATAGTTACTCAAAGCGGCAATTATTTCTGCCCAGCGTGGTCCCCCCCCAAAAGCTCCCTGAATGTTACATATCTACGTTTCGATTTCGAAATGGCAAAATAAACATCGTGTGAAAATAAATCACTCCGAGATAAAAAGACACGCCGAAAGGTGATGTTCGCATTCGACGGAAACTTAGCCGCGGGACAATTTAAAAGCTAACGTTAAGGTAGCGGCAATTTTCAGCATAAAAACATATTGATCAAACAGTTCTCTAGTGCTGATTCAGTGGCAAGATATTTTTAAGATTATTTTTCGCTGTATACAATGATTAATTTAAATATTTCACCGATGAGTAAGATTTCGCACTCATATTAAAATCTAACCAAACCTTCACCCTTCTGCAGGAACATGGCAGGAATTTCAAAAAGCGTCACCTACAATCAGTCCTATAGGTGATGAAGAATATCGTCGACATTGAGAGGAAATGCTTTTACGAGAATCAAAGGGATAATACTCATTACAGAATCAGCGAAAAACGATTAAAATGAATCAAATTAAAATGAATCAATTGAAAATGAATCAAATTAAAATGAATCAATTGAAAATGAATCAAATTAAAATGAATCAACTGAAAATGAATCAAATTAAAATGAATCAATTGAAAATGAATCAATTGAAAATGAATCAAATTAAAATGAATCAATTGAAAATGAATCAATTGAAAATGAATCAAATTAAAATGAATCAATTGAAAATGAATCAATTGAAAATGAATCAATTGAAAATGAATCAAATTAAAATGAATCAATTGAAAATGAATCAATTGAAAATGAATCAAATTAAAATGAATCAATTGAAAATGAATCAATTGAAAATGAATCAAATTAAAATGAATCAATTGAAAATGAATCAAATTAAAATGAATCAATTGAAAATGAATCAAATTAAAATGAATCAATTGAAAATGAATCAATTGAAAATGAATCAAATTAAAATGAATCAATTGAAAATGAATCAAATTAAAATGAATCAATTGAAAATGAATCAAATTAAAATGAATCAATTGAAAATGAATCAAATTAAAATGAATCAATTGAAAATGAATCAAATTAAAACGAACCAGATTAAAAAGAATAAAAATTCATCCAATTAAAATAAAATAAAATAAAATAAAAATGAATCAAATTAAAATAAAATAAAATAAATTAAATCAAATCAAATTAAAATAAAATAAATCAAAATAAATCAAATTAAAATAAATTAAATCAAATTAAAATAAACTAAAGCAAATTAAAATAAATTAAATCAAATTAAAGTAAATAAAATAAAATAAATTAAATCAAATTAAAGTAAATTAAATCAAATAAATTAAATCAAATTAAAATAAACCAGATTAAAAAGAATAAAAATGAATCCAATTAAAATAAAATAAAATAAAATAAAATAAAAATGAATCAAATTAAAATAAAATAAAATAAAATAAATTAAATGAAATCAAATTAAAATAAAATAAATTAAATCAAATTAAATTAAATTAAATCAAATTAAAGTAAATTAAATAAAATTAAAGTAAATTAAATTAAAATAAGCTAAATCAAATTAAAATAAATTGAATTAAATTAAATCAAATTAAATTAAATACAAAACAAAATTAAAATCAATAAAATCCAATACAAAATAAAATTAAAATAAATAAAATCCAATACAAAATAAAATTAAAATAAATAAAATCCAATACAAAATAAAATTAAAATAAATTAATTAAATACAAAATAAAATCGAATTAACCAAAAAAATCATTCAAAGAATTTGCAGAGAAATTAGAAGTTGGACATCCCTATCCTCTGTATAGAAATATATAAAAAAAGAGTATTAAAAAATAAAGTATTTTGAAAACCCACAATTTCAGGTAACTATTATTCGGTGTATACAAAATAACGACTTTCAGTTTAGAAAATAAGAAACTGCTGTTTTCCGATAATCTTCGGTCATTAAATGGCGATATACTATAGATTAGTTTAAGGGCAATATAACAATATAAACTTAGATATTTTACCCTCAAGGCCACGTAAGTCATTTGGCGAGCTAAACACAATAGGATGACTACTCTAGATTTCAACGTGGGCGACTTTCCAGCCGGGAAAAATAACCGGATTTTAAAATTCGCATGAAAAATTAAAATATCCCAACAATTTTATATTCCCCGCTTACACAAGTTGCATTTGATCGCAAAAAAAATGTTATGGGTTCCTTCTAATTTGACCTACATATAACCGTCTCATCGTAGTCAAATTATGAAAATGAACCCCATCTTTTACGAAATTTTATTGAAAATACGGTAATATAAAAAAACGTGGTCTTTCCTTGTTCAAAAATATTTTTACACGTAAAACATAAAGAAAGATGCAGCTCTTGATTTATATAAAACTAAAAATTGAAATAGATTTCCGCTAACCGAAAAAGAGCGGCCAATGAATATTATATTTTTTTTAATTACAACTCGTAGTATAGCCGCTAGCTACGTTTCCGACCGTTCTTCCAAGTCCCCTTAGTTTTTCTTTTGGATTGTTTAAAACCCTTAGAGTATGCTCACACGACGCGTATCTGGTAGAATTAACCACCATCTTGGAAAATGGCGTCCATTATCTTTTACGTGGTATACCTATCTACTCGTTAAAGTATAAATTTAGGAGGAAACTTGTATAACACCCGAAGATAGTCCCCAAAAATATTGATGCAAAATTTGTTAAACTCGGTTTCAAGAGTTAAGAAAATGGCAGCCATTTTCAAATATGGCGGACAATCCTGTCGATTTTACATTAGTAAAGATTCTTTTAACATCCCAAACGATAAACTGGTACGTCATTGAAGTACGGACGAACAAAAGCTATAAACCATTAGCAAACAGAAATTTCATATTTCTTTGGAAAAAAAGCAATAAATTTCTAGTCACCCGTTATAATTTTACAACTTTGAAACTAAATTAGATTGATTAAATTCATTAATTGTGACTAATTGCGTCAGAGATAAAGGAATGAAGTCACGACTAACGAGAAAGTTTCCAATATATCGTAACTATTCTCAACTGGATTCGCTTCATTTACTCTTAAATACTCATTGTTGCGTATCTAATCAAAAGCCCTTTATGAGAGTTTAAAACTAGGACCGTAACGGGTAAACCATAAATTAATTCGAAATGACAATTATAAAATAGAACAACCTTTCCTCAATTTGAAAAATGTTTTCGAATGGAGGTGAAGTGGGCGGCTCGGAATGAACCATAAACAAAAACTTTGGAGAAGCCAGCGTAAAACAAACGGGGTTCGCGTTGGCACATCGTTTATTTAGTTCCCACTCGTTGAAGGTGGCCGACGAACCAATACGCAATAGAAATGATGGGCCGCCATAAAGACAGCAGAATTAGCCGTTTCTCGGTTACATCACGGACGCTCTTTCAGAAATTGCCATTTCAATCCTTTCAGCTCTTCACTCGGAGAAGTTCCATCATTGGGCAATGTTAACCTGGAATCGAACAATAACGAACCCCGATTGAAAAACGGGGAATAAAGTCCCGCGCATTATTTAGGAAGAGGCATCGGTCCCGTTTTTACCCTAGAATTATGACGGTCAAGCGGACAAATATTACTGGCTTTTCAGGAGAAACGCTATATACTAAGGATGGAAATTTTATGCGCCGTTGAACTATGTGGTTAGTTATATGTTGAATTACTTAAAGATTCACCTCATCAACACTTCTAACTTAAATAAAAATAATAATCCCATTATTCCAAAAACATTTTCTTTCAAATAATTTTTTTTATGAATCTCACTTCATACAGAAAAAACTCTCCCAAAATTAATATTACTTAATTTTGTTCAACTTTATAATTTTCAAATTTCGTTAAGCAGAACTCAGCAGTCAGCCTTGTATCCTAAAGAGCCTATATAGGTAATAATAATAATAATAATAATAATAATCAGCTAGGCTAATACCCAAGACACCACCATAGGTCTACATGTAAGTCATCAAGCGACTTTTAAAGCCATTAATTCAGGTGTCCGGGTTACGATGCGTAGGAGGGTGATGGCAAGCCCTCCATGCCACGTGAGCCAACAGCTCCCTACACTAACTATTACCGTTACCCTCGACAAGTATTTGTTGGTATTATATCTTTTAACTGGACGATATTTAATTATTTTTATATGTAAAGAATGTTTTAATAATATTATCCATGGATAAGTTTTGAAGTTTCATTCAAGGAAAAATTATTATAATATGACACAATATTTTTTTGTAAATTTATAATATATTTGATGGATATTAAATAAGATAAATATTGGGATTATTTTATACGTATATTTATAGCGCATGAATTAATACCATTATAGAAGTTTCTTTTTACCAAGGAATACTTCTGCCGAGGGGCTAACCACTTTCTTAAATTCTGTACACCGATTACAGATAATACAGCCTTTGGTAGTGCTAAATCTGTAATCGATTACGTAATCACTTTAGTACAGTCAAAGCTACGGACTTGTACACCGATTACGGATAGTGGACAGCCCCTCGACTTCTGCGCAAGTTTCCATACCAGAGTGACTGAGAAAAATCATATAACCTTTGAGTTACCGTCAAAGTATTAGTTGATGGTCGTCTTGTTTTGATGGAAAATAAGCCAGAACGAAATATGATTGTTGAAATAAATATTTGTCGATAAAATAAATTAAAAAATGGCCCCTTATTTCGTATTTTATTCATATGGTTGATGTTATTTCAATGATTTTATCTAAATTTAAAACAAATTGTCCACCGAAATGATACAATTGTCTGTAGATAATCGTCTCATTTGTAGATACTGAATAGAGAATGCGGACAAGGCTATTAGTTTTTTCATAAAAATAAAAGAGTAGTTAATAGAAGCAATAGGCGCTTAAATAAAACATCTTCAAGGAAATCGTCAAGAAGTAATATATCCGAGAGCCAGGACCCGCAAGTTACTGTTTATATAGTGCTTATGAAAATAGTGGAAACTTTTCACTTGTAAACAGAACGTCGTGTTTTTGCTAAGCCTTAATACGTCAAAACACTTACCTGGTACAGGTGAAAATTTTGCATTATTTCAACAAGCACTATATAAACAGTAACTTTCAGGTTCTGGCTCTCGGAAACATTACTTCCTGGCGATTTCCTTGAAGATGTTTTATTAAAGCGTCGATTGGCTCCAAAAGTTGATCCTTTGCTGGGCATCCAAAAAGTAAATTACAAAATATTCGCGTTTATCACCATAATGCCTTCAATACTCTTCATGAATACAAAATGCCTTAACCATCGTTAATTTTAAATATTAAATATATGATTAAAGATACAGATACTTAGATAAAAAATTCATTCTCCAGTCGAAAAGGGGTATGTGAGATTAAATTATACATTTACACCGTAAAGCATCTGTCTGTTTTAAAGATATAGTTAACATCTAATACCTTTAAAAACATTTTGTATGAAATAAAAATTGTGAAAATGGCCTTGGGAGATTTAGAACCTCTTATTATTTTGGGGATGAATTGAATGAAAGAAATCCGACTGGGTTAAATGGGAGCGTGTACAATTAAATAAACTCTAGATTTGTGGTCCTGCCTGATGTTTTTTAACCCCAATGTAATATCGAAGTTATTTTGATACCGGCAATTGTTCTATTAAAAGACGGCGGGGAGTTCAACTTCTGTATATCCGCGTGGAAGGATAATTATACCGTGTGGGACGGCGATTGATGAGCGAGGCGAGACACGCGGAGTAAATGACACCCGCGGCACGATATTCGCCGACCTTTTGCTACACCCTATCCTATAATACGAAAACTTATAACCCAATTAGACAGTGGTAGCGAAGAAGCGACTCCTATAAAACTATATAGGGTATTAACACGCGGAAGCCTTCTACACCGGTAACGAGTTAAAATGACCGATCGAAAGTATACCATCATCGGGTATGATTGAAAATTACTTTAAAGGAAGCGAGATACCACTAACGTGATGCTTCGTTTTAAATTCCATCTAAAATGAGGATTAACATAAATCGAAACGGAAATAAAAAAGAATGGTTTAAAATTGAATTAAGAGTTAATTGAATTTAAATAAATGGTTAGGTTTTGGGATACATTAGGATGTGACTACTACGAGCTTTAATTCGTGGGTATCCTGCAAACTAGAAACACTGGTTTCGTATTTCGAATTTAAGCCAAGCCCTGTAAACATTTCAACGGGAACGTCGGGGTGCTTTGACCCCCTGGTAGCATTATCGTTTGCAAAGAACGGAGAAAGAGTGCGCGTTCACGTTCGTAACGCCGGAGCTTAACTTCCCTAATAACAGTGTAGCGATTTAATGACTGATATCTTAATTTCTGTCGTCATTACAATAAAAACAATGACTATTTCGACGAAAAAATAAATTGAATTGTTTGATACGTGACACCTCGGAAAGTTTAAAAAGGGTAAAGACAGAAAATATTTAGCTTTATTATAGATATATTAACCGTTGACATTAATTACGATGGTGTACTGAATCGATATGAAATAATAAGGTTAATCTTACAAATACAAAATTTACTGTAATATTAACTAGGACATCGTGTAAAAATTCGAGAGGAAAGAATATCCCCTATCCCCCCCTTCCAGACCCTGCCTTTGAGCCACGGCAGTCATACTTCGCAAAATGTCTCCTCACCAAACAGCGCGAAGATTCTCAGATTGTAAATTAATTATCTCCGAGTTGGAATACGCTATTAAAATTCATTAATCACGATGAAGTACCAAAATTTCGTAAACTAATTAAATTTCACCTTTTGATTCGTATACAAAATAACAAAGGGAAACGGGCGTAGGTAGGTGGTCATCCCGCCATTCCAGAATCCAGACACATATAGGCAAGAGCCTAGAAACGAGAAAAGTACAATCGAATTAAATCGAAGAAATTCTCGTCATTGTAGGAGAAACGGGGTAGGTGATATAAACTTTAATTAAATTTATTAAACAAGTCCATTATTCGTCGATTATTTTTATTACGCGAAGGCGATTAATAACGGCGTTTTTACGACCACCAACGCCACACTTTCACAATTTCACAAAAGAACGAAATAAATTCTTAGGCTCGATAGAACGGGGCCAAAGCGAGGTCCTTTGAGCGCTACTAATACGTAATTGCGTACACCTTAAAATTCGCTCGTGGAACGGGATCACCCTATTTCTCGCGGCTTCCTCCCCCTCAGGCGCCAAGAAGATTCCGGACAGACATTTCGTGCCTTTTCCCAATAATTTAATATTATGATTAAAACAAATATTTCTCGAAACTATTCTTCATTAATAGTTTTTGAAACTGTTTTTTTACAAGAAGTCTTCTTTAATATTTAGGTAACAAAATAGTTGGGTTTCTTGCAACTGTTTTTTACAAGAAGTCTTCTTTAATATTTAGGTAACAAAATAGTTGGGCTTCTGGCAACTGTTTTTTACAAGAAGTCTTCTTTAATATTTCGGTAACAAAATAGTTGAGTTTCTTGCAACTGTTTTTTACAAGAAGTCTTCTTTAATATTTAGGGAACAAAATAGTTGAGTTTCTTGCAACTGTTTTTTACAAGAAGTCTTCTTTAATATTTAGGGAACAAAATAGTTGAGTTTCTTGCAACTATTTTTACAAGAAGTCTTCTTTAATATTTAGGGAACAAAATAGTTGAGTTTCTTGCAACTGTTTTTTACAAGAAGTCTTCTTTAATATTTAGGGAACAAAATAATTGAGTTTCTTGAAACTGTTTTTTACAAGAAGTCGTCTTTAATATTTAGGTAACAAAATAATTAAGTTTCTTGCAACTGTTTTTTACAAGAAGTCTTTAATATTTAGGGAACAAAATAGTTGGGTTTCTTGCAATTGTTTTTTACAAGAAGTCTTTAATATTTAGGGAACAAAATAGTTGAGTTTCTTGCAACTGTTTTTTACAAGAAGTCTTTAATATTTAGGGAACAAAATAGTTGAGTTTCTTGCAACTGTTTTTTACAAGAAGTCTTCTTTAATATTTAGGGAACAAAATAGTTGAGTTTCTTGCAACTATTTTTTCAAGAAGTCTTCTTTAATATTTAGGTAACAAAATAGTTGAGTTTCTTGCAACCATTTTTTAAAAGAAGAATTCTTTAATATTTCGGTAACGAAATAGTTGAGTTTTTGCAACCGTTTTTTACAAGAAGTCTTCTTTAATATTTAGGTAACAAAATAGTTGAGTTTCTTGCAACTGTTTTTTACAAGAAGTCTTCTTTAATATTTCGGTAACAAAATAATTAAGTTTATTGCAACTGTTTTTTACAAGAAGTCTTTAATATTTAGGGAACAAAATAGTTGGGTTTCTTGCAATTGTTTTTTACAAGAAGTCTTTAATATTTAGGGAACAAAATAGTTGAGTTTCTTGCAACTGTTTTTTACAAGAAGTCTTTAATATTTAGGGAACAAAATAGTTGAGTTTCTTGCAACTGTTTTTACAAGAAGTCTTCTTTAATATTTAGGGAACAAAATAGTTGAGTTTCTTGCAACTATTTTTTCAAGAAGTCTTCTTTAATATTTAGGTAACAAAATAGTTGAGTTTCTTGCAACCATTTTTTAAAAGAAGAATTCTTTAATATTTCGGTAACTAAATAGTTGAGTTTCTTGCAACTGTTTTTTACAAGAAGTCTTCATTAATATTTAGGTAACAAAATAGTTGAGTTTCTTGCAACTGTTTTTTACAAGAAGTCTTCTTTAATATTTCGGTAACAAAATAGTTGAGTTTCTTGCAACTGTTTTTTACAAGAAGTCTTCTTTAATATTTAGGGAACAAAATAGTTGAGTTTCTTGCAACTGTTTTTTACAAGAAGTCTTCTTTAATATTTAGGGAACAAAATAGTTGAGTTTCTTGCAACTGTTTTTTACAAGAAGTCTTCTTTAATATTTAGGGAACAAAATAGTTGAGTTTCTTCCAACTGTTTTTTACAAGAAGTCTTTAATATTTAGGTAAACATTTTACCGTATGGAATACGGTAACTGTAAACTAACAGCTACATATAAATTGTACATAACACGGGAAAAGAGTTCAACATAAATCCAATTATAAACGATTAAGTTTTAATAAAACTTAATTTTTTTTTGGCAAATATGTTGGTCATTTTTTTTTTTAGATTTCGTGATTTTATTCTATAACTCGGCAAAATCCCGGAGTACGGCTGACTCTGTGATTTCTCCGAAGCAAATTTGAATTTTCGAATAACTCTCATTTTCGAGTGACGCTTTGAACGGCCTGATGTAGCCACCGATAATATAACGCAGTCAGAAATGAATGACGCCGGCATAGTCCACAATAACAAATAAGATGAAAACAGCGGTGTTTCGCCGCGGGGCAAGGAAGATTTCGAGACATCAGCAACAAAATGTTGCGTTAGAGTGTTTAGTAGCACTCAATAACCCCTCGCGCGCTTTCTCCTTCCCTCCGCCGTCGCCCGCGGCCTATTTTTCTCTCACTCAAATCTTATTTAGTAGTCCAGCGGCGACGGACGCGGCCGACTAATAAGCGCTCTGACCAAGTTACCAAACTCAAAGGAAATTATTCATCTTCGCCCTCCCATCATTATTGCGCGATGAATAAACGCTCATTTCAGTAGTTTTTCTGGTCACAAACAGTTCACGCCTTTAATTTCGTTATTTATAGCGACTGTTTGCTGTTCTATCAGATTGGTATTGTTTTGGGTGTGTTAGTAAATCTACTTCTAATTTCTCGATTTTTTACATTTTTTGGTTATGTATGTAATAAATCTCCTTTTGCAAATTACGTAACTCGAACAATAACCCTCTGTCTAGTAACCAAGAGTAACAATAGACCATTCTATAACATACTACCAAAAGTAAATGAACCGAAGTTAACAGACTGTTATACTCCCCGTGTTGGAGGCGTTTACCTCGAATTTAAATTTTGCACGCTCCTAGGCCGAAAAAAAAACCCTTTTTGTTTTTATGAAGCCATTTTTTATACATAGAAATAGTAATACCCACAATTCCCAAGTGCAAATTATCACGTCAAAAGACGGGGATGAAATTAGCTTTTATTTGACTCTATTTTCTCATAATTTTCAAAAGGAAAACGCCCTCTGATTCTGAGCGCTATTTCGATAACTTCGGTTCATTTACTTCTGATACTACTTATGTGGTTATTTACTTTTATGTACAGAGAGGCAGAAGGTTTGTCCCGATTTTTCATGAACAGGGAGGCTCAAAAAAGGATTATCTGGCAAACCTGCCAACCTAGTTGTCTGGATAAATAGTGGATTTTTTATTAAAATCCTATTCATTTAACTCTTATACTTTTACAAACCATTATAAATAGTTAATTAACTATCTATCGTTGATTTGGTAAATAGTTCAGTTATGGACTTACTATAACTTGAAATACACTATCTTCGGGTAGGCTATCTTAGCTATATTTTGAAAATGGACTTCATGGGTGACGCTTGAGAAATTAACAATCAAATGGGAATCGGTATAAAGCAAAATTTTTAAGACCAAAGAATAAATAATTTTGCAAGTCCTACTGATGTAGCGTTATGTTGTCTTTGTGAAAGTGTTTGACCTGTTAAGGGGGAAGAATACAGTAAAAGCCTCTTTTTCGTTCAAGCTGAACGTTTCTGTTTTAACAATTTCATAATTTAATTATATTTTTCTAATTAGGCTGAACCTTCCTCTAGTGCTTAAAATAATTTTGATAATTCTAATATTAATAATTAACGAGATATAAGGTCCTAATTAAAGGGTAGTTTGAAATTTTCTATTCCGGTAAGCAATTACGATACGTTACGTAAAATTTCAACGTCCCATTAACAACCATAACAATTAGTAACACATCTACAACCTTCCCACTTAAGACTAATTTTAATGCTACAAATATAAATTTCAAAAATTATTCTTACGCAAAATTCTATAACTTGAAAAAAACTATCTTCGGGTAGGCTATCTTAGCTATATTTTGAAAATGGACTTCATGGGTGACGCTTGAGAAATTAACAATCAAATGGGAATCGGTATAAAGCAAAATTTTTAAGACCAAAGAATAAATAATTTTGCAAGTCCTACTGAAGTAGCGTTATGTTGTCTTTGTGAAAGTGTTTGACCTGTTAAGGGGGAAGAATACAGTAAAAGCCTCTTTTTCGTTCAAGCTGAACGTTTCTGTTTTAACAATTTCATAATTTAATTATATTTTTCTAATTAGGCTGAACCTTCCTCTAGTGCTTAAAATAATTTTGATAATTCTAATATTAATAATTAACGAGATATAAGGTCCTAATTAAAGGGTAGTTTGGGCATTTGCCCAACTTGTTTAGCTCCGGGGTCCGAATTAAAACGCAATAAATTAATTAATTTAAAATTTTAAATTGTCAAAATTATTTTAGTCACTAAACAAGAGGCTGTTCTACACTTATATATTAATTTTATAAGTTAAAATACAAAAGTAAAAGTGTTCAGCTTGAAATATCACGAAAGTAGACAATGGCCACTGTAGTCTTCCCCCTTAAGGTGGGAATTTGTAGAAAGGTCTATTGGAAAGGGCCCCATTGCGTTAATTACCTAAAACTCATCTGACACACCTAATTATAATCGCACCGTAAACCTTGAAATTATTGAAATTTTCTATTCCGGTAAGCAATTACGATACGTTACGTAAAATTTCAACGTCCCATTAACAACCATAACAATTAGTAACACATCTACAACCTTCCCACTTAAGACTAATTTTAATACTACAAATATAAATTTCAAAAATTATTCTTACGCAAAATTCAAAATAAATTAATGTTTTATTTAATTAGATTATATTTAATTCCATTTAAACTGATTACAATTAACCGAAAACATGTTTCCGCTACTAAGTTATATATCCAATTTAAATTTGACTTTTTAGAATCTAATTTCTCGCAAATTAAATAGAATTATATACGCGAATAAATAGCAAAATTAGCATATGAAAAATTGGTTTTATAATCGCAATTGGCAGTGGTAGCGCCAAGGAAATTTTAAATAGGCCCTAAACTTTAAAATTAGAGATATCTTAGCTCAGTTAATTTTTAACTTTCTCAAAATTTCGTTTATAGAGCGACCATGAAATTGAAATTTGGAGGGCCACCAATTTTTTTCTAATTTGCCCAAAAAATAGGGGGGTATATGACCTACCTCCCACATTATTGCGCCATTCGATTTTCTATAAATTAACGTGGCCTTCTTGTTTACTGTTTTTTTTTCTAACTTCTACAATGCTTTCCCAGCTTTCCCAACTAAAGAGAGCTACTGAATTCGTCCCTGGGTTTTACTGCCTATTTTCAAGAACAAGCTGGGCAGTCTTAGCGAATTTATGGAAAGGTCTATTGGATTTTTTCGGAAAACTCTTGGAATTTCCTTATATTGATATTAATACATATTATATTTACTGTCGAAATTTCCCATATAAATTCAAACTATATATAACTGACTGATATTTTACCATAGCTTCCTTGGAATATACTCATTTATCAGATGATATGTTTTAAAAAAAATCGGAAAGAAATTCATTGAGTGATATATTGTAAGCAAAATAAATTGAAAAGGAATCCATTCAATGATATAATGCAAAAAAATCGGAAAATAATTCATTAAATGATATTGTAAAAAAATTAAATCAGAAAAGAATCCATCAAATGATATATTGAAAAAAGTCGGAAAATAATTTATTGGATAATATATTGTAAAAAAAATTTAAAAGAAACCCATTAAATGATATATTACAAAATAATAAATCGGAAAAGAATCCATTAAATTATATTGTAAAAAACATAAATAGGAAAAGAATCCATCGAAATATATATGGAAAAAAAAGTCGGAAAATAATCTATTGAATAATATATTGTAAAAAATAAATTGAAAAGAAACCCATTAAATGATATTGTAAAAGAAAATAAATTGGAAAAGAATCCATCGAATGATATATTGTAAAAACAAATCGGAAAATAATCCATCGAATGATATATTGTAAAAAAATCGGAAAAGAATCTATTGAATAATATATTGTAAAAAAATAAATCGAAAAAAAATTATATAAATGTTATATTGTAAAAAAAATATATCCCCTCACTCAGTCGTACCAGATGAAACCGTTACAAATTAAGTAAAATAAAGCGAAATAAAAGACACCACGAAATTTCCTAAACAAAACTGTGAAACTCACCGCGCGAAAGAGTGATGGTGAAAAGATACAAGGATTTCTAGGACAGGTGATAGTTTTCCAATAGAAATTCGCGCCCTTTTCCCCTGCGGGGGGGGGCTGATATTCAAACCGCGGTCACATCTTCGTCTCGCTCTTCCCTCCCCCGATCTCACGAACCGTCCAGCCATCACCTGACCACAGGAAGCGCTCCCATCCTCTCCTCGATACTTCCTCCCCCAAATCTCTCGTCGGAAAGTGGAGCATCACGATGTAATATCCATCTTTGCTCGCGCCTCCCCCGCTTCATTGCGGCCATTTTCTTCCCCCCATTCGAAGGACGTCGAAGCTACGTCCCTGCCCCCCCTCCGTTCTCTAGTTAAGCTTTCTCTGGATGATCATTTCTTTTCCCTTTCGACGATGTTCCGTTATTATAGTCGGAAAATGCAAAATTCCGGTCGGGTATAAAAAGGGTGAAATGGATGCCCTGAACATCAGAAAGCATCTTCCACTCTTCCAGGACTGAACTGAGCGCAGGCGGTCCTCCAACAATCAAAGTTTTCTTTCTCTCGGACGCGGTTTTCTTCACTTTCTTTTTCTATACAAAAAGATTTTCGAATTTGTGCCATTGGAGATATACCCGGACGGACACCAAACAGTGATTACAAGAATATAAGGGGTAAGAATCGCTTTGTTTCGCCAGCGGGCTTTCGCTCTCCACTAAAATCGATGTCCCGGTTCCTTTCGATTATTTATTACCGACTTAAGTCGATTAATTATTACCGACTTAAGTCGATTAATTATTACCGACTTAAGTCGATTAAATATTACCGACTTCAGTCGATTAATTATTACCGACTTAAGTCGATTAAATATTACCGAGTAAAGTCGATTAAATATTACCGAGCAAAGAAGATTAATTTTTTAATGATTTTTACGCCTAATCTAATTCAAATCGATTAATATATTTATTAATGGAGACTTAGTGGTTCAAGTTGTATTTTTCTCGGTAAATAAAATAACATAGGAACTAGGCAAAAAAAATACAATATAGAGGAGTTTCTCTTAAGATAAAGGAAAAATAGAATATTTAAAAATTAGGGCTGAAAGCTAATTGATTTTTAAGATTTGTACGTTTTCCTTTGTAGCGTAGAAAATTAGTTTATTTTTAGTGGTCAAAAGATAAGTGCCCCTAGATAGAAAAATACGAAGCTCAAAATCAAATAGTTACTATTACTTGCCCGTGTTTTTCTTCTGTTTAAAGTGTCTTTAAAAATAATTTAAACCAATAGAGAAAAACCACTATTTGAACTAATAGAGAAAAGCCCCTATTTCAACCAATATAGGAAAGTATATTTGGACCAATAAAGAAAAAATTATAGGAACCAATAGAGGAAAGTATATTTGGACCAATAAAGAAAAAATTATAGGAACCAATAGAGGAAAGTATATTTGGACCAATAAAGTAAAAAATTATAGGAACCAATAGAGGAAAGTATATTTAGACCAATAAAGTAAGAAATTATAGGAACCAATAGAGGAAAGTATATTTAGACCAATAAAGTAAAACATTATAGGAACCAATAGAGAAAAATCACTATTTGAAGAAATAAAGTTAAAAATTATTTGAACCAATAGAGAAAAATCACTATTTGAAGAAATAAAGTTAAAAATTATTTGAACCAATAGAGAAAAATCACTATTTGAAGAAATAAAGTTAAAAATTATTTGAACCAATAGAGAAAAATCACTATTTGAAGAAATAAAGTTAAAAATTATTTGAACCAATAGAGAAAAACCACTATTTGAAGAAATAGAGAAAAACCACTATTTGAAGAAATATAGAAATACAACTATTAGAACCAATATATAAATAAAACTATTTGAACCAATATATAAAAAAGTATTTGAACCAATATAGAAAAAGTATTTGAACCAAAATAGAAAGAAGTATTTGAGCCAACATAGAAAAAACGTATTTGAACCAAGATATAAAACCGACTCTTTAATAAATATAGGAAAGTTTATTTAAACCAATATAGAAAAAATCTTTTTAAATCAATATGAAAACCATTAGGAGCAAAATGGACAACAATTGAAGTTTCAATTATATAAAAAATTCCTTTTTTTTTTAAGTATTTTAATTTCTTCTCCAAAGGAAGGGCACACTTCTATATTTTCCTTAGATTATATACCTATGGCGCTAAAATTAATAAGATTTCAATTTAAATAACGAAAAAATCAATCCTGGTCTATCTATGCTAGCGAATAATTAATGACATTCCTCATCGTGAATACAGACGAAAGTTTGTAACTTTGGCTTCATTTGGAAAAGCGAGCTAAGCTTCGACGTAGGCTTAATATACGCTCTAATTAAAGTTAAAATTTCGTCGCGTTTTTCTTTACCTATTTTGCAGTACTTAAACTCTTTAGTATACGTAAGAATTCGAGTAATTCATCAAATTTGGAAGTTATAAATCAAAACTGGGAAAGAAATCCCCTTTCAAAAGTTTAATCGAAAAGTCCCCTTTTTCGTGAAGAATAAAATCGAGCTGATTTGGCATTTCTTCGTACAACAGAGCCATCGAAATTCCTTCAAAAAAAAATCGGCAGACGCCTTTATATTTTCTTTATTACTTCCCCTCATCCCCACCCCGAATCTCTAAGATTTTCAATATACGACATTATTCAAAATATTTCTGAAAAATATTGCTAAGAAAACTAATTTCGTTCTTAAAGAAATGAAGATTCTGAAAAAAAAACTTTCAATATAGAAAGTTCTCTTTCCCACGCTATATTTAAAATATTTAAAACAAAAACATCGTCAAACTTATTTTAACAATTTTATGGTTTTCTTTTTACAGTTTTCAAGAAAAATGAAGACAATTATCCTCGCAGTTCTCATCGGTAAGTAACGACGCATCGGTTAATTATAGAAGTAGTCGGAAAGATTGCCTAACGCCTACGAAATCTTCATTAAGATATAACGATTCGTTTCCAAAAATGGATCCCATTGTCTATAATAATAATAATTTCTTTAAATCTGATAACCGCGGGCCTCATCCGAAACATAGGCTCTGTAACTTTTTAACCGGTGCAAATAATAAGTGGCGTTATGGTCGATATCCGACACTATAAACAGCCGGAAAAAATCCCTTTTTACAATATAATAACATTCGTACGTGACCGACAACACCGGTAAATCCGCGTTCGTATCAGAAGCCAGTGAGGTCATCGGGGTCAATCCGAAATTAGGCGGAATATTTCGAGTAACCACGAAAAATGTATAGAAATGGGTAAAATAAAAACATTCCAGGTTCATCGGGGAAAGTCACGCTCAAAAGCGTAAAGACTTCGGCGCAGAAATAAATTACCCCCGCGAAAGGTCGGTAGCTTACGAATTCCAAAATATCTGCCTCCCCCTCTCGGGAAGCAAAATTGATAGTTCGTAGAATAAAATTAGACAGACTTCCCTTCCCATAAAATCACGACTTTTTCTTGTTATTAAAATTTATTCAATACCTTCATAATTTTAAACTATCGTAAAGGGCCGATTAAATATAGGTGAAAACTGGAAACTTTTGCAAAAACTGAATTTTTAATTTTATCACGATTTCTTGCTATCGATAATTATCGTCGGTATTTAATGTTTCTTTCGTAATCGAGATCGATACTTATTGGGGAAGTACAAATAACGAGATTATATAAATATAAGAAATCGGGGTGGTATAGTATATAGATTGAGAAAAAACGAGTTTTTTTTTCTATATACGTTTTGAATCAAAATCGTGAACATCTTATTACAAAATTATCCTTATTTACTCGCGCTGCTATTGAGAAATAAAATTTTGTCTATTAGCGATTTGGGAAGAGAATTATTCGAGTGACGAAAACGGGAAAAGAAATGTGTTAATTGTTAAAACTTGTTAATGAAGCTTTCGACATGGCCCACAGTATACCCCAGACCATTTATAGCTAATAGCGGTTGAGACTAGGCTCTTGACCTCTTCTATTATTGTTGGAAATGAGAAATTGAAAAGCTACGGCGGGGTCATTTCCGCAATTTATATAAAATCATTATCTTGGCACGACCGAGATTTTATGCACATTTGATTTTTTTTCTGGGTATTAGTAAATTTTTATTAACTAAAATACGTTTTTAAATTTACTCTTCCTCTCCCTTTTTCTATGGATATTAAAATCAAAAATCATAAATATTTTTGAAGAAATCACGATTCTTGTTAATAATATACCGTCTTGAGATGGCGCCACGTAGCATTATTGAATGAGATAATGTTCCTATACTACGTAGTACCATGATTTGCAGCCCAGGCAGCGTAAAAAGAACCCTTATGAAATGTTATAACATTTTGCAACAAAATGATTCCTCCAAGAACGTATTTCGGTTACTGGCAACGTATAAGTCGTTCAGTTTACAGAAGTACTTTTTTTTAATAATAATAATCAGCTAGGCTAATCACCCAAGGCACCACCTAAGGCCTAAGTCATCGAGCGACTTCCTAGACTTGACTGAAAATCGCGATTCAAATTGAAACTGCATCGCCATCTGTCAGGGAAATGTTTTAAAATATTTTTTTCTACACGCAATAATTGACAAACTAAAAAAACTAGTTAATTATGATTAATTAAAGAATTTAGTCCTAAAATTCATTTTTAAATGACTAGTTAAAATTAACTTTTCCGTAACTAATTATAGACATTTTGTCGAATGATAAAGAAAACGTTCTTATAACCGATACTAGATGGCGTGATACAATTGAAATAATGGAGCGCTTCTCTTTGAGACATTCCATTACTTCTTAGATAGCAGACGATGTATAACGAGTCTAGAAGTTAAACTCGTAAGTTCTCAATAACCTAAATACGTTATTGGTGAACATTTTACTCCCGTGTGGTTACAATTTTGAATCTTCTTTATTTAAAGAAACATTAGTGAGTAGATTTTTTTAATGTATTTCAAAAGAACATAGTTTAGATTCTAAATTTACACGGTGCCGCTTTCAATGGTTGATCTTTTCAGCTGAACTGATTTGTATATAATTTCAATTAATAGTCCCCAAAATACAAAACCGGCTTCTCCACCCACGTTCTTCCTTTATTCCCGAGGAAACAAGAAACTAAAGCAGTCATTCAACCTCCGGCCGAATAATACAAATCATTCAAGTTAAAATTACCATCGCAAAACTAATATCAAAAATTCTACTTTTAAACTCGAGTATACTACCAAACAGCTTTACCCAATTTCTTCAACCTAACCTTCCAGAAATGGGTTCATAAACGAGATTTATAATATCATCGTAACGCGTGTACAAAGATGTTATTGTCAGGTGCAAACTAGTTATTTTAGAACCTTTTAACGGTACAGGCCCTGAAGCTAAAGCGTCATGATGAACTAATATTGGGAAGAAGAGTCCTAAACACTATTAAACTAAAACTGTTTAACGATTTCTTTACAGCGTGTTGTACGAGTTACTCTTTTCTATATAAAGATAATAATAGAAGAATAGAGGCGTTCAATACTCGTTTGGCTAAATAACACCTTTTTCTTCCTTATAAAGCCGTTATATTTAAAGCATTATGTTTTGCATAGAAGACCTCCGTGAATTAGCCCAGATTCGCGAGTCCACTTGTACCAATTGATTGAAAAGTTTCCAAAATTTTAAGGGTTCGGTTTTTAATAGTCGAAAGTTTAGTTCCAATTGTCAGGTGACTCTTAACCGCTACACAGAACGTATTAATAGAAAGCACTATTAAAAGTAGGAAAGATAATGTTAAAATAATCAAAGCTTAAATAATAAATATGAGAGAAAATTGTGGATTCAGAATAGAATAAATATTATTTTAATGGCTGAGATAAATTGGACTTAGTGAACATTATAAATTGAGCTGTTTGATTAATTTTATACCTTGTGTTTTTTCCAGGGCTAGTCGCCACTGCCCATGCTTATGGTGGGGTAAGCTAAACCGACATTTTCTAAATTAATTAATGAGACGATGTTGTTTCTATAATCGTATTCTGTTATTTCCAGCGGCGGAAGAGCGGTTCCTACTCCAGTTCTAGTTACGAAGAAGGTAATGGTGCAGCGGTAAATGGAAATGGGAACGGCAATGGCAATGGTAATGGTAACGGTAATGGCTATGCCGGTGGTGCCAGCGCCTACGCCGGAGCCCCAACACCAGGAGAGGGCCAGGACATTTATGGTAGCTTAAAGACCAATGGCGTTAACGGAAACGGCGCCGCTGCCTATGGATCCAATGGAAACGGCGCTAACGGCGCTGCTTCGTATGGAACCAATGGAAATGGTGCTAACGGCGCTGCTTCGTATGGAACCAATGGAAACGGCGCTAACGGCGCTGCTTCGTATGGATCCAATGGAAACGGTGCTAATGGAGCCAACGGAAAAGGCGCTAATGGAGCTTCTGCCTATGGAACCAACGGAAACGGCGCTAATGGAGCTTCTGCTTATGGAGCTAATGGAAACGGTGCTAATGGAGCTTCTGCCTATGGAACCAACGGAAACGGCGCTAATGGAGCTTCTGCCTATGGAACCAACGGAAACGGCGCTAATGGAGCTTCTGCTTATGGAGCCAACGGAAACGGCGCTAATGGAGCTTCTGCCTATGGAACCAACGGAAACGGCGCTAATGGAGCTTCTGCTTATGGAGCCAATGGAAACGGTGCTAATGGAGCTTCTACTTACGGAACCAACGGAAATGGTGCTAATGGAGCTTCTTCTTATGGTACCAACGGAAACGGTGCTAATGGAGCTTCTGCTTATGGATCGAATGGTAACGGAAACGGCGCTTCGAACGGAAACGGTGCTAATGGAGCGTCTTCATATGGAGTGAACGGAAACGGAGCTACATCCTATGGATCGAATGGTAATGGAAATGGAGCCTCTTCTTATGGATCAAACGGCAACGGAAATGGAGCATCAGCATATGGATCGAACGGCAATGGAAATGGAGCCTCAGCATATGGATCGAACGGTAATGGAAATGGAGCCTCAGCGTATGGATCGAACGGCAACGGAAATGGAGCCTCAGCATATGGATCGAACGGTAATGGAAATGGAGCCTCAGCGTATGGATCGAACGGCAACGGAAATGGAGCCTCTTCTTATGGATCAAACGGCAACGGAAATGGAGCCTCAGCATATGGAGCCAACGGTAATGGAAATGGAGCCTCAGCATATGGAGCCAACGGTAATGGAAATGGAGCTTCAGCGTATGGATCAAACGGTAACGGCCGCCGTAATGGAGCCTCTGCCTATGGATCGAATGGAAACGGTCGCAATGGAGCCTCAGCCTATGGATCAAACGGAAACGGCGGTAACGGAGCTTCTTCCTACGGAACGAACGGAAACGGCGGTAACGGAGCTTCTTCCTACGGAACGAACGGAAACGGCGGTAATGGCGCTTCTTCATATGGATCGAATGGAAACGGATATTCATCTTATGGGTCGAACGGAAACGGAAACGGCTATTCATCCAATGGGAATGGTGGTGCAAATGGAAATGGTGGCGCAAATGGAAACGGCTATCTCACCCCACCTGAAGGTTACGAAGGCGTCGGCGGAGCCGGTGGAGACGGGACCTTAGAAAGCGCAATCAAGGGAGTTCCCGGTCAAGATTACCCAGTCTACAGCCAAGTTCCAGATACTGGTTTCGATTGCACCGCTCAAGCTCTTGCTGGATATTACGGCGACGTGCAAGCTCAATGCCAAGTAAATATCATTTGTTTGTTATAAAAGTTTGCGGTTTAGCATTTCAATTGTTTATCTACAATGAATCCATTGTTTATTTCTCTCTATAGGTTTTCCATATCTGTCAATTCGACGGTCGTCAAGACTCTTTCCTCTGCCCCAACGGTACTGTTTTCAACCAACAATACTTCGTTTGCGACTGGTGGTACAACTACGACTGTTCCCAAACCGAATCTCTGTATAGTTTGAACGCCGAGCTCTTCAAGGAAGGAGGTGCCAATGGAAATGGAAACGGAAACGGAAACGGAAATGGCGGACGAGGTTCCAATGGAAACGGCGCTGGTTACGGAAGCAACGGAAACGGTGGTACTTATGGAGCCAATGGAAACGGTGCTGGTTACGGAAGCAACGGAAACGGCGGTGCTAATGGAGCCAACGGTAACGGAGCTGCTTACGGAAGTAACGGTAACGGAGCTGCTTATGGAAGCAACGGTAATGGAGCTGGTTACGGAACCAATGGAAACGGCGCTGCTAACGGAAACGGTGCCAGAGCTAACGGTTATGGCTCAAACGGTAACGGAGCTTATGGTAATGGAAACGGAAATGGCGCTTCTAACGGTAACGGGGCTTATGGTAATGGTAAAGCCTCTAATGGAAACGGAAATGGAGCTTCCACCTACGCCAATGGAGGCTCGAACGGTAACGGAGCCTACGGTAACGGCAAAGCCGCTAATGGAAACGGAAATGGCGCGTCGACCTACGCCAATGGTGGCTCAAACGGTAACGGGGCTTATGGTAATGGTAAAGCCGCAAATGGAAACGGAAATGGCGTAGCTGCCTATGCCAATGGCGGTTCAAATGGTAACGGAGCCGCTTCTTACGGTAATGGTAAAGCGAACGGAAACGGAAATGGAGCTGCTGCGTACGCCAATGGCGGTTCCAACGGTTACGGTGCAAACGGTAACGGTGCCGCCGCAAATGGAAACGGAAATGGCGCAGCCGCATACGGTAACGGCAGCAAAAACGGTTACGGTTCAAACGGTAACGGAGCCGCTGGCTATGCCGCTAATGGTGGAGTCAATGGCAACGGTGCCACCACTAACGGCAATGGTGCCGCCGCCAATGGCAATGGTGCCAATGGTGCAAGTCAAAACGGTAGTGCCTATTCTAGATCTCGCTCAAGTGGTTACGGTAAATAGTTTATATAGCGTTTTATAATTGAAAGACTTCGCGTTAATATTTCCTTCGGCATTGAAAAAATGAACAAAAAAAAGCCATCATGCATCAGGGACTCTCCTTTATTTATCTTTAAGACATTTTGCGTGTTGTACATTTCGCCTTCTACTTTACATCTCTACTCCTTCTCCACCTCTCAACGTGAACTTATTATTATTATTATTATTATTAATATTATTATTATTTTTGTTATGTTATAATATTTATCGTTATCATCGTGCGTCTTTCGTGGTACCAAAGCGTTTAGTTTGTGTGTCGGCTTGCGCTGTCTTGTATAAAAGCAATTGTGATTGATTTCTCTTAATATATATATATATTTCCTAATTTCGTGTTTCGTCTTCCAATTTCGTCTATTTGCATTTTGTCACGTGTCTCGTTTAAGTTCATGTGTTATGTGTAAACGTCTCAATGAATGAACAATGAATAAATAAATATATTTTTCCAACGTGAATACACATTCTAATTAATTAAAAATAAGCATATCAATTTTCCTATTTGAAATTGACGAAGGGCCTTTTGGCAGAAGCGAGAATACGAGAAATCGACTTAGATATTTTATAAGTGGTAGCGCCATCTATCTTAAGAACAACATACCTTTATAAAATGTGATACGTGCAATCTCCTGATTTAACTACATATTCCAACACTTTTTTTATTCAAATTTATATTCTTAAATAGTTCATTAAAATAAAAATATATATAAACAAATAAAAGATTTTAATTTTTTAAATTTTTATTAATAGATGTCGGTACAGCCAATACCTTAAGAATTGTTTAAATCTGACGCGGGATCCAAAAATCTAAAAGCATAGTTCATCCAGGGTTATTCAACTTTAGCAGGTTGGATTACAGATGCTTTGGAATGGCGCCCATAAGTCAAACTTCTTTGCCCATAAATTCCCCCACTTTTACCGTTATAGGCTATTTACATTGAGTAAAGATAGCCTTAATTTTAAATAATATTTACTGAAGATATTTGTTTATTTTAATTTATTAAATTTATTTTTTACTAAATTAGTTTTATTGTTAACAGACTCCACCATTGTTTTCTTATTTTTCAACGAGGTTATATTTATCTGCAATAGAGGGAGCTGTTAACAAGCCACATAAAAAACCCTGCTTCACACAGATGGGGGAGGGTAGAAAGTATAACTTATTGTGGGACACTCGGTTCTATTACCTTTAAACAATTTATGTATACACTCGAAATGTCTAAGGAAGACTTAGGTGGCCCCAGTGCCGTAACTAGCTTTTCTTGGGCCCTGTACAAAGTTCAATTTTTGGGCCCCTTATTTTTTGGGTAAATTACTAAGACACCCTCACATGACTAAGTCATGATTAAATATAGTTAAAATCTAATATTTAGCTTTGGCTGTACAAAAATTAAAAATTATTAATACATGATTAAATTTTAAATCATGATTATTAGGACACCCTGCAATAAAGCGACCTGCATCTCGGGAAACCTCTAAAATTCAAACGACAACGTTCCACTTAAATAGCCGCAGTCAGTTCCATTCATTTAGTTTGCTTAAAATGCATTGAAATTCTTAACATAGGAAAAATCTAAGATCTGCGTATTTTCAATTATTTCACTAGATCAAAGATAATTTTATTATCGGAAATCGGGTCCTAGGCATAGTAGCGTACCTACAGTATTTGGGCACTCTCTCCTCACCCTTAATACACCTGAAATTATAAGGCCCCCTAACTTCAAGAGCCTGCTGTACCGTCGCTACACCACTGCCTAGGCCCTGTCCTAACAAATCAATTGGTTACCCGGGCACCGGTAATTAACAAAATAATAAAAAATACGACAATCAAGCGAAGTTTAATTGAATTTGAATCGAAGGAAATAATCAAAGGCTTAATTATGGCTGATGCAGAACTGTTTTTGTTGTGTTACCTGAAGATTGCGAGTTGTATGGGATCTTCTATAAATAACGCGTTGAGGTTATATTCCCTTTCAAATATTTGACAATGTTTGAATTTTCAATTTAGTCTCAAAACTTTTATCTTCATTTCCTGCTGCTATAGGGCCCTAAGGGGTGCAGTTGATTTTCAGTGATGGCTTAATTTGTTATTTGAAAGGCGGCCAAAAAATTAAACTAGCATGTTAAAACTTTTAAATGCCCTTAAAATTATTGAAATTTTTCTAATGGACAAAGAAATTGAAATGTAGACGATGACTCGCCTAATTAAGCTTTAAGAATAATAAAAATGAGGGGGCCTACTTATTTCCAAATATCACGGCGCCACCACAGCTTCGAAACTAGACGTACGACGGTCAGAATACACACAATCCTTCTAATGTGTTAAGTTTGTTTGAGCTATTCACAGCAACCTGCAACGCTGGTATCACAACCAAAATATATCCACGGTCACACATATATACATATTTACACTTATTTGTTACTTCTAGTCATACTTTGAAAGCATCGAAGATTCCTTCGATCAGTGTCACTCTTATTTTTTACTTATGATCACACCTATTTGTTACTACTAGTCAGCCGTTGAGTGTCACACTTATTTCTTCTGGTTAATAATAATAATAATAATCAGCTAGGATAATATCCAAGGCACCACCTTAGGCAAAGACTAGTTCGATCAGTTCCATACTTATTTGTTACTTCTGATCACACTTATTACTTCTGGTCATACGCCGAAGACTAGGTCGATCAGTGTCATATTTAATTGTTACTTCTAATCATACGTTGAAAGCGCGGCAGACTCAGAACGGCATTGAAAAACGCCAGAGGGAAACGGGCGCGTAGACCTCTATAAACACGCGGATTTACAATGTTGGAAATTGCGGGGCTCCGTATACGCTGCCCAAAAAACCTTACTAAGAATTAAAATTAAGGAAATTCATGAAAATCGGACTGAAATTATGGAACGTTATGCCGACTTTCAGGCGGAAATATAAGTGTCATACTTACTTTTGGTCACACGTTGTAAGCATCGCGTATTACTCCGATAAGTGTCACACTTATTTGTTACTTCAGGTCACACGTTGTAAGCATCGCGTATTACTCCGATAAGTGTCACACTTATTTGTTACTTCAGGTCATACGTTGTAAGCATCGCATATTACTCCGATAAGTGTCACACTTATTTGTTACTTTTGGTCATATTAGAATGGCCTCCGATAAGTGGCACACTTATTTGTTACTTCAGGTCACACGTTGTAAGCATCGCGTATTACTCCGATAAGTTTCACACTTATTTGTTACTTTGGGTCATATTAGAACGGCCTTGGAAAATGCCAGAGAGAAATTCGCGCAAAGTCTCTATAACCACACGTATTTCCAATGTTGGAAGTTGATGGGGGTACTTATACGCTGTCGAAAAACCTTACTAAGAATTAAAATTAAGCAACGAAATTGCAATTCTAGGATATATGGAAACCACAGCTATTCAAAAATATAACTTTCATGAAAATCGGACTTAAATTAACGAACGTTATGTCGACTTTCAGGCGGAAATATAAAACCACGAACATTGGGGTCCCGTAAATTAGCCCGAAAACTATACTTAAATTTAATATTTACTTTTATAACCGAAGTTGTAGTTCAAATGAATCCTAACCTATCCAATAATATTTTTTTAACGTTACCGGACTTAATTTTAAACAAAATATCAACCACACAAAGCCAAACTACCGAAAACGGTAAATTGGGCAAATGCCCAACTTCTTGGGCTTCGATTTCAAAACTTTATGAAAGGCTATCAATGGCGATGCATGTACATTCGAACGAGATATCATTGACTCTTCTAGCGGCGGCATCGGCAACGGCATCGGCTACACTGTACGTGAGACTAATACACACAAATCCTTAGGATTGTGTGTAAAAAGGATTTTACATATTTTTTTAACCTCGTTTATGGGCCCCCTTTGGTTTCTGGGCCCTGTGAAGTCGCACCTGCCTAGTTACGGCACTGGGTGGCCCTGATGAGTCTGATAGAAATAGGCGAGATTTTCGCTATTGAATATTGACGTGTTAAGCTAGCTAAACTCGGCGTGTAGTCGACATTAAGCCTTGTCTCGAATAGAAGTTCACTTATATTCTGTGCTCTTTTTAAGCCATCTAAATATGTGATTTTATGACAAATTCTACGATATATACTCATCCAAAAACTGAAAAGTACTCATATGTACTGGGAATCGATGAATCATGACTATAATTAACCGATCCGGCCATGTTAATGCTCTTGGCCGCCGTTAAAGTGGCGCCATCCATAGATTAAAATTTCTCAGGAATTGTCGTCTGCTATATAGTGATTCAACAACATAGAAATCTCATAGGTAACTAGAATGCTGCCGTGTAACTGGCAAATGGGCCAAACGCCGTGGCAGACGATAGCCAGATCTCAGCCAATCAGAGCTCAAAGAGTGGTTCTGCCCAGAATTTAATGTCCCAAGAGAGAATGACGTCACCTATCTCCCGCTATAGTAGCGGATCCAAGGAGGATTATTATCCTCCTTGGCGGAACCACTCTACGGCCTCTCATTGGCTGAAGGTTCAAGGCGAACTGGTGTCAAGCTCGGCCGTAGGCGGCAGCATTCTAGTTCAACAACGAATTTAGAGATGACGATAGTGCCGTGTAATAAGCACTGACAAGGAGTGTACCCGAGGTGTAAATCACCGATTTTGATGAAACTCGGGGGGTATGTGGACCTTGGGGTAATACGAATTTCCACCAAGGGAAAAGTGACGCCGGGCTTCCGTTTTGCTATGGCAACCGAAAATGTTTTTGACAACATAAAATGAAAAAATCTACGTTTAAAAAAGCATGGGATTTTCTCGGTTTCACAGGGGGGTACCCTCTGAACATTTTTGAAAACGCAAAAAGATTTTAAATTTAAATTTCAACTAAATGCTAAATTTGAACAATTTTGGGTGAAATTCATCAAGTAGCCCCCCCCCCCTCCCCTGTGAAACCGAGAAAATCCCATGCTTTTTTAAATGTAGATTTTTTTCATTTTAAGTTGTCAAAAACATTTTCGGTTGCCATAGCAAAACGGAAGCCCAGCGTAACTTTTCCCTTGGTGAAAATTCATATTACCCCAAGGTCTACATACCACCCGAGTTTCATCAAAATCTGTGATTTACACCTCGGGTACACTCCTCGTGAGTTGGAAATAAATAGAGATACATTTGAAATCTGGTAGTCGCGGGATCAAAAATTTAGCTTCAAATCTGAAACGTTATCACTTGACGATGTTGCCATCTATCTCTAGCTATGGGAATCATTAAAGCCTGAAATCAAAATCCACGTATATCCTTCTGATTTGTGTATTTATTTACGTGGATTTTACTTTCAGGCGACGTTGTTTCGCGCGAAATTGACGCAAAATTGACGGCTTTTAAAATTCATTTTGCGCGTGAAAATACCTCTACATGTTATGGTCAAAAAAGCACGCAAAGAAGCAGTGGCGTAAATAACGCCCCCGCAGACCCCGCGGCGCGGGGGGCCCCCGAGAACTAGAGGCCCCACAAACGTTTATGATTAAATTCGGTGCTATTTGGAAGGGCCCCTAGTTGTTTTTCGCGGGGGCAGGGCCGGCGCTAGGATTTTCGGGCCCCATGTATTTTTTTGGAAATAGTCAGAAAACTTTAGTTAGGCACCCGTTCCGGCGGGCCCCTTTCGGAGGCCCGGGCCCGGGGTAATTTTGCCCCGCTTACCCCCCCCCCCCCTAACGCCGGCCCTGCGCGGGGGAGCACCGGAGTTCCTAGTTACGCCACTGCACAGAAGGCTGTGTTCCCAAGACATGAATCTGTAGTGTCGCGCGCTAAAACGTCATTTCAAAATCCGTCAATTTTAAACGGAGAATTAGGCTTAACAAACTAACCGCGTCTCGAAGTTACAGTGATTTATTAGACAACAGTAAATTAATGTAAAAATATTATTTTTAGGAGGCTATTGTGATTGTTTAATAAGCTATTGTAATTGTTTAATAAACACCATAATGCTTCGAAACGTTTTAGTTAAAAGTTTGTGTTAATACCGGTAGAAACCAAAATGTTCAATGCATAAGTAAGTGTATAATAAGAAATAAGTAAAAGAAGGGATTTATCTGAAGCAATGATTTAATATTTAGATTCCCAATTAAAAGACCGACTTTAGTAAAGAAATGGCTTGAGGCTATAAGGCAACTTGATGCGACTGGTCCACAACAGGAAGACGCGATTTCCGGGGTTCATTTTGATCAGGTAAAATGCAGTGCCAACTTTGAAATTTTATTTATTTAATGTTAAGACGTTTCCCGGCTTGTGTACAAACTTACCAAAAAGATACAACATAATAATACATTCATAAATGAGATCAAACTGAAAGAAAAATAACGTTGTATGAAAATTGCAACAAAAAGTGCAATGTAGATTTTGAAAAATAGTAAAGCACGGGGCAAAGGAATCCACAAAAAGTTCAATTGAATTATAAACCAAATTACAAAACCTGGGAAAAATTAAATGGAAAATTTCTAAATTAAGCTTACATTTAAGGATATACTTTGGTTATTGGTAATGTTGCTTGAGCTGGTGCAGGAAGAAGGGATAAATATCGAAAACATGATTATTGCTTAACATCGGAAGGCTTAATAATCCTACGGAATCATGAAGGGTTAATTTATCCATCTGAGTGTTGTTAAAATTCTTCAAATGAAGGAAAAATGCATAAGAAGCATTAATCTGGAAAATCAAGGGGCCTCAAATAAATGTCTTACCTAAAAAATTGAGTTGCTGGTTCGAAGGTGCCTTAACCATGATCATATTTGACCATGATGAAACACTTCTTCCATATTTAAATGATCACATGTTTAACCAAGAGGTGGGTATGAACTATATCATTTAAATTTTCCCGTCCCTAAAGTAATTAACGTTTACACCGACTTCAGACTCCGTAAAATAGCGAAGAATATTAATGAGAAGGTGAAAAGGGAATGCATTAGGAAAATACTAAATTGATATTGTTCAAAGGTCAAAAGTTATGTTTGGAGTGATGTTAGAATAATACAATATTTACTTTTTATTATAATGAGAATATTAAACGTTATTTTGAGTTTCTTCCCAGTAATTTAAATATCTAAATTCAAATTCCCACTAACATTCACGTGAACACGTGCAAATATATATATAAGCAGACGATATTTGCAAAAATATAGTTTTTCGGAAAAGATAGAATGCGCCACAGCCGAATGAGAAAGTTTACAGTCTGTGAAGAATTTGTCCCGCAAAACCTCGATTTCTGAAGCCGTAGTTTAGTTATACAGGGTGTCTTAATTTGATCGGCCCAGGCATTTTTCCCAAAAACTATACCTTCTAGAAATGTGAAATTTTCGGAATGTACTCTCTCGGGGGAGATCGTTGTTATTTGTGAATTTCAGAAAAATTGTGAAATTTTTCACGGTTTTAGAATTTGTAGTTTTTGAACGCCAGGCGGTAGACGAAAAGTTTCAGGAGTAAGTTGTAGAGCATACTCGAAAACCTTTAATGGAGTTGGTGTGGTCAAAATCGTACATTTTGTCACTGAAATAATAGGTCATGAAAAATAACAAGCTGGTACTACCCAAATGTTTTTACGCCTCATGTTATTGTAATGATTGTCTGTGAAAAATTAACATGTTTTGAGCCAAATCATTGTTTTACCTTTACAAATTAAGTGTTAGAACAAGTGCAATTTTATAAGGAATTACAGTAGGACCCCGCACACTTTTTCTAGGGACAAAAAGTTGGTGTTTTTTATTAAACAAGAAAAAGAAGTTTTTATGGACTACATAATGTTTTATTTATGCCAACTGAATTTCCGAAAGCTTTTTAACTTGTTATTTTTCATGACCTATTATTTCAGTGACAAAATGTACGATTTTGACCATACCAACTCCATTAAAGGTTTTAGAGTATGCTCTACAACTTACTCATTGAATTTTTTCGTCTACCCCCTAGCGCTCAAAAACTACAAAATTCTAAAACCGTGAAAAATTTCACGATTTTTCTGAAATTCACAAATAACAACGATCTCCCCCGAGAGAGTACATACTGAAAATTTCACATTTCTAGAAGTTTTTCCTAGTTTTTGAGAAAAATGCCTGGGCCGATCAAATAAAGACACCCTGTATATTCCCAACTCAATGGTAATAACAAAATTTCGTTTGCGGAACAGGAATTTTCAGTAGGTGGAATCAGTAGTATGTCGAGGGTGTGATCGGCTTAATTTAGTTTAAAGGTATTAAAAGTCGCTCGATGACTTGGGCCTAAGGTGGTGCCTTGGGTATTAGCCTAGCTGATTATTATTATTATTATTAATATTCATCTCGGACAAACTTCGTACCGTGGCAGTTGATTTGTAGCCCAAAGCGCTTCTTGACTTGAAGCTGTTAACGTACAGTGCAGCATGCCTTTCGATATAGGACACGGCTTCCATTTCAAAAAGCAGAGAACAGCTTATAAAAAAGCTAGGTCGGGGTTTCCGGTTCCATATGATAGGTTAAAAATGAAAGAAGCGCCGGTGAAAGTTGATACATAACACTTCCACCTGATCAGTCCGAGATTCCCAAAATAAACTTTCGATCATGAAAAATTCAATGTTTTATCCATTGAACAGAAAATAATCCAGGGTACCTTATCATATAAAATTCCGTGAAATGGCGGAGAGCTTAAATATAAACGAGATACCCGCTTATTATGTAAAATCAAATGGGTCAGAAGTATATTTAACGCACACGTAATCGTACGTAAGACTAGAAAAAAAATAGCATCGCGTGCAAGGGCGTAAAGCACCTACAAATGTAAAGCTTTGTGTAAAAGCGCGATTTAAAGAAAATGTCATCAGCAATAGACGTCAGTTTCAAAATAACCGTTTGAGAAGCTATTTCTGGATAGTAGAATAGTTCATATAATCAAATTTGCAATTGCGTCTTCGACCACGTAAGGAAAATCAATGGTGAAATTCTCCGTTCGTATAATTGGACGTCATTTAGCGCCTTTGACTGATTTGAAAAGAAACAAAGAGTCACCTGGTAACACTGCCTGCCTACCATTGGACGGAGAATAAACAAGTTAACCAAGCCCTAATAATACTTCCATATTGACAGAAAAATACAATTCATGACCAAAAATCTGTGTTTTTACCTATCCGAGGGGACTATGTCCTCAAGGAGGGGTTTTACAATCACCGTGTCTGTCGGTGGGTGTGTGTGTGCAGCACCGGCCCTAGGGCGGTGCGAAGGGTGCGACCGCACCGGGCACCGTCATAGGTGGGGGCGCCGAAACGGGATCGGGACGACGGCACCAATACCTTTTGCCCACAACACGGCGCTACAATGAGATCTCGCACCTCCAGAAAAACTTGCTGGGGCCGTTACTGTGTGTGTGTCTGTGTCTGTGGGTCTGGCTGTCTGGGCTGCGAACGTTATGTTTAGATTTATGGGCCCCGAGGGCTCAAACGGGAATCGCGATCGAAAAAGGTACCCGATGTATTGACGTATTGTTTATATTTGTAGCATCAGAGGTTGCTAAGTAATAAAGAGCCCAAATTTATGGGTCTCAGAGGGCCCAAACCGGTATCGAGATCGAGTGATTTCAATTTCCTATTTATTAATGCATCATTTACAAATTTCATCGCCTTAAAGTTCTATTGAGCAATTTTCTAAAGAGCTTGAATCCTCGGTGACCAGGTGCCGAAAATTTGGCGACGACACCGTTTTGGGAAATATATAGCTGTAGGGAAACTATATGCACGTGAAACAGCCCCCCAAAAATTTCCCTAAAATATTAACCCTTAATTTTGTATGGCAATTTCGCGAAGGCACATTTTAACAACGACACCAACTACAGCTACTACACTTCGGGTAAAAGAATAGCCACATTCGAAATATTTTTCGATGGGAAACTAAAAACCACGCGTTCTTAAATTTCGATTAGAAACCTTCTGGTCGCCTTATACTTGTAAAGAGGAACAAAACCGTTATTTCATTTCTCTTTTTGAATAGGCAAATAAAAGTTTCCAGGTCCCATCATTATTAGGCGTGTACACACTCAACTATAGAATAATTTCTCAAAGAAAGAGCCAAAACATTCCCTCGTCCAAATTCGAATTGATTTTCAATATATTTACGAAACAGTTAATACTGAATAGACGTTCTTACTAGCACCAAACAAAATTCCCTTTCTAAATTATTCAAGTTATAAGTATAACAGTGGGTTATACCCTTCATCCCAAATCATAGAGGTTATGTTCCCATTGTAAATTAAATCGCGAGTTTAGTCGAAGAATGCGTAGAAATAAATCAGACAGACATTGTTCACGTTCGTATGGGCCGTAAAATAGAGAGGTTAAGTACCCAACGTTATTACATTTTTACTACAATCCTCAGCGGTTCACCGACCTTTTTATCAATCTGACTTTCCCGTCAAAACGTTCATAGGACTTTGCTTAACCCCCTTAAATAAAAGGTCGTTAATTATGCAGAAAATAAACAACCGTTAACTATATAATAACATCAGGAAACTATAGAGGTATACACTTAGAATGTCTAACGTTCCATTGGGACGGTGATACGAAAGTGCGTCGAGAAAAAGGCGGGGCTTAACGACGTCAAGTGTAAGACGTAACACGACATTTCAAATTCATTGGCTCGAGGTTTGACGCGAAAAGAATAGGTGATCTTCCCGCGCAAAAAAGGCTTATAAAACAATGACGCAGTTCCAAGTATAGATATAAGAACCAAGAATAAATATTTAATTTGAGCAAGAATAAACGGTTCTTTGCCGCCATTTTGAAGGTGTAGATTTCTTAGTAAAACGGGAGGGTTAACAGTTTCAATCGTCTGTTTGCGGATTTTAATTATTTTCAAATGATTAAGGAATTATTTTCACGTTAAAAATGGTTATCTGCCTGGTTAAAAATTGTTCGAGTAGTTCAATTACCAATGGAGAGCGAAAATTGTTTATTTTATTCGATAGTGAAGGTAATTGTAAAAAGGATGACCGCAAAGGCCTAACTTTGATAAGCTTTGTTAACTTCTTTTCGTAGATGTTTCTGTCGTAATTTGATATTTTATTTAAATAACCCGGCCTTAGAATCTTATCTGGCTTTGTTTAGGGCCCATTTAAAATTTTAAAGCATAAATCTAATACGTTTTGTAGCTTTGACGAGATTACCAACAAAATGGCTACCTATTTAGTAGCTACGCGCGAAATGGTTTGAATTTTTGATCGCCCTCCCAGTTTCCTTGGAGACCATAGGCCCCTCCCTTCGGTGCAAACTATGAATTTGTTATTGTACTTAATATTTTGAAGTAATTATAACGTTCTTCGCGAAAGAAGTGTAGTGATACCTAATTTCAGGTATTTGTATGGTTATAAAAGAGATAACCAGGTAAGCTAATAATATAATAACCATGACTAGGCTTAATGACGAGTTTTCGTCGAATTAGGGTAGCGAGGCGCGTGAGTTTTTCTCGTGAGTTTTCTCGCTTTAAGACACGCCCGTTTCTAAGAGCTTCATCACGGCCGTAAAAATCTTCCTTAGACATTCCAAGTGTATACCTATATAGTTTCCGGATAACATAAGTAACCAATTAGCTATAAGCATAAACCGTCTTGCCTCGTCCATGCATTTTTCTTACTGCCAAATTTCTTCGACACTGACCAATTATTAGAAGGATTAAAAAACCGTAATATGTAAATTTAGTGGCTTTTGTAAATTTTTCTTATTACTCAGCCAATTAAAAAAATAAGTTGTTCTATAATTTAATTTTTCATAAATAAATATTGGTAATTTAATTTAATGATCTTCGCAATAACTGAATATTAACTTCTGGTAATTAGTGAGTAATATTTTATTAAATCAAAAAATTCGTAAGCTGTGTGAAAACTTTGAAAAAACCGAAAGATATTAAGCATTTTATAGTCACTTTATAATAGAAGTATATAATATATTACTTACGAGAGGCAGTTTTCTGGAGGTATGCAAATACCATTTGTTGGGGATCGAATCGAATATCAATATTTTTTAACCATATCAAATTTCAAATCGAATACTTAAAACATCGAATAGTTTGATCGAATATATCATATGAAAAGATAGGGCCAGTTAACCGATCAAATACCAAATAGTATTTCGAACACCAAATAATTTGACTTATTTGGTTTTCAAATATCGGTTAAAAACCAAATAGTTTGCAAATTTGTAAAAAAAAATACCCACTATTAACCAAAGAGCAATATAATAGTAAATTTTTGTAATAAATTTAAATTAGTAATTTGGTAAACTCTGATAGAAAATGCATTTTCCTAAACCACCAACTACAGTGCTTCAACCTTACTATAAACTTAGAATGTGAATTTCGATGGATGGTTTAGCTAAGTAAAACGTAAATTTTAGTCTATATGTAATAGTTTCAATTTAATAGTTTAGTAAACTCTGACTTACCATTTAAATCAAATCATCAAAATAACAATTTTAAGTTTGCTTCAACCGCTCTCCCAGCTTGAGGTTTGAGTTGGTTTTAGTTTTAGTTATATTTTACGCTTCTGGACACTTCCAAAACACAGCAAGCCTAAATATGAATAATCGAGTCAACAAGAGACCTAACAGCTGATTGTGTACAGGTACAGTCATCCGTTTTAAAAAGCGAACTGAATGCAAAAACCTTATTTTTAGCGATTGCAGCGCCCCACCACGTGCCATTTAAAAAAATTAATGAAAATTCCGCGGTTATTCGAACACAGTGGCGTAGCTAGGGGGCGGCGGTCCGCCCCGGGTGCCACCCGTTTGGGCGTGATTTGGCGGTGACACCCGATCGTGAAAAAAATAAAAACTTACACAAACTAGAGACTAGTAAGTAACACCATGAATTTATTCATTTTACCCATGAATATAGAACCGCTATAGATATGTTTATATCTCTGTCGGAAAGAGGCGGAACTATAAGCTCCGCCCCTCTTACACCTGACGGATATACCATTCAGCGGACGAATTTTCGTGAAAATTGGTTTTTCTCCCATTTCTCTCCAATGCTTTTCCTACAGGACTTAGTTTTCCTAACTGTGTTGCAGTTCTGAGAATTTTTAATAATTTTAGTGTTTGTACTCAACTATGAATTTTTCATATGATTGTTAGTAAGTTTCCAGGTTTGATTTAAGACTACTTTCATAATTTTCCCTTAATTATTTCACTCGTAATCTACTTTTGAAATCGACGAAAATTTTAAGGCGAGGAAATGAATTCCCCGCCTTTGGGACCTGTATTTGTACTAGGCCTCGGTTTTAATGTTTGGAATTTAAAAACCATTGTGCAATAATTGAAAACGGCTGGTTCGTTACTCGTTTGCTCCTATAGTGGGGTTTTAACTTTGAAATGGAAGACAAAATGAGCTTATAATCAAAGTTTAATCTAATTTTCAACCTTTTCTTTGCTATGCTTTAAAAAAAAGCAGCTTCTTCATTCTTGCAATGAACAGCCCGGTTAATTCTGAATCAAATATTTGGCACACCTTTACAGCTTTCCCGTCTGAACGGCGCAAGCATACACCGGATGACGTAAAATTAAAATATAGCACTGCCTAGAGATAGTTCCTTATTTGTAAATCTTACTTTCCCGTTGAAAAATTTTATAAAATTAATATACGACGTTATTACGTTACTTATGATATTAATATTTCGAAAATCAATATATGACGTTATTATTTTACTTATGATAATAATGATATACCCTCTGGCCGGCAGTTCGTTTTCATTACATTCGATAGGCTTAACGACCTACACGATCGAAAAGCCATAAACATTAAATAATTAAATGGAAAAGTCCGTTTCCAATCGGTACTTTTAGGGGCGATACCTAACAGTATATGTCAAAGGTAGCGATCGGATAAAGTCAGCTCTGAATAGTTAATAGTTTGCGGAATAAGGCTTAAGCCATAACCGTTATCTATGGCGTGGACAGGAAGATAATATCAATACGGATAATTAAGTTCGACTCGATTCGGGCTCGGAACTAGCGTGACTCCCCTTAGGTACGGCCAAAATAATAGCCAGCGCGTATTACATATTTTAATAACGTTATACTTCGGAAATGATATATTTATTAGTCGAGTAAATAATGAAAAGTAACTATGGTAACCGTATAGTTCACCTGTCTCGGTACTTTCCGAATGATTAGGGATGTAAATCTGATTGAAATCGATAAAGTTGATAGAATCGGAACTTTGTTAAATTTTTCTTCCTTCCCCCTAATTATTTACTTTGTCAATGGAAAATGAATGGAAGACCTTGTATCCGAAAAAGGAGACTTTGCCTATAATTCAATAATAGCGTATTAAAGCCGTAATTTTGAAGAATAACAAATTGCTTCAACCTGTTTTAAAGAATACTCGGCCCCGTAATGGGTTATAGGTTTTCGTTCGCGATATTCCGGTACATTATGTAAATATCTTTTCTTTTAAGAAACTTCCCGTAAACCTGTTTTGAAACTTCAACTTTTATTCAACTAACTATATATATATAATTTATCTTTCTCTCTCCCGGAATTATTTATTTACAAAATGTAATCAGCTCTTCCGTAGAATTGAAAAGCCATTCTAAAAATGTAGAATATGTACAGTTTGTTAATCTCGGTACACTCGTTCATTTGATATCGAAGTTATCTCCCGGTTAAAATTGTTCTTTTGGGGGGTTTTTATAGTCCACAGTTTTGGCTGGGAGTTTGCGGTGATGTCCAGTTGACGAGCGTATTTAAAACGATTATTTTTTATAATTATATAATTTATAATAATTATAAAGAGATTCAATGTCTATACGAAAATATCACCTTTTATAGTAAATTCTTTCATTGTAAAAATAATTACTAATACCAGAAATATATAATATATTTCTTAGGTTGATTTTCTCTAATGCGTTTCGGAAGTAGTTCGAGGGAAAATCATACTTATACTGAATTTTCTGTAAAATTTAACTCACAAATAAGTAAATACCTGTAGGCGGAATAATACATTCGGTAAATGTGGCCATCGAGAACTTCCTCGACGTGCGAAAGATGTAACATTTTTAAGCTATACACGCATACTTCTCTTTAAGAATTATATTATATACTTCTGTTACTACTAAATATTCTTATATCATTAGTTTTACCATAAGTCTATAATATTATTCTATAAGTTTGTCACTTTGGGGAATATTTTACCGAGAGTTAGTAACGGAGTGACGTCATCACAAGGTGAAAATCTCCTCCTAGCGAGGTCCTGTCAAAAGCTACGTGTGACGCGTTAGCAAGCGGACGCCAAACGACGACGAAGCCCGTAATGCAGTCTGTCTTGTGAATATTTCTCAGTAAAACTTTTGTATGTGAAGAATAGGAAGTGTAACACCTATGTAACAATATTATACACTTATGGTTTTACACATCAAAATATTTTTATATTTTGTTTACATACTTTCGGTCTGATATCACACAAAATTGTAAATCATTTTCTGGTGTGTCTTCTCCCTTATAAAAGGTTAAAGTTTTTATATATTTTTTGTTTGAGTAGATGGGACAGGACAGTCCTACAACCACTTATGCGAATAATCAGAGGTGAGATATGTGTAAAAGCCACGCCGACGGGGAGATACTTGGGGACAGGGGTGGGGACACCCGTGGCTGTAGTATTCCAACCACCCGTTGGGGGATCGGTGGTCATCCTCAAACGGCCATCCACAAACTCTGCCTCCCAGACGCTTGGGATTACAGTAGTACGCCACTACTCCCGGCAAGGTTAAAGATTATCTGACAAACAACCAACATGAAAGGAGGTGATACGTGATTTTGGTTCAGAGATGGCACTGTTGCCAATAAAATTATTGATGTATAAAATAATCTTTGAAATTTCAGGCGCTGAACAGATACGCGTATTTATTATCCCGCACCGTGAGAGGCGGCTACTTCCTCCGCATCCGGCGAATCCATCTCGGAATTGTTCAAACCATTCAGCTCCAGCAGAATGACGGAATAGGCCACTACGACTGCCAAAATGACCATGGTGATCGTTCTGTCCACGACGAAAATGTTTCCTCCGCTGAGGGCGAAGCGCTGCGAGGTCAAAGTGGTTTTGAACAGCAGCACTTGATTGCAAAGCACCCAATCGTCTCCCGGGATGTAAGTGGCGATTTCGCCGATGACCCAGGTCAGGCGTCTACCCTTGGACTCTATCAGCGAGAGTTCGTAACTGAGCACGACGAAGATGGCGATGTAAAAGAATATTTCGACCGTCTCGTCCGCCACTTCGTAAATGGACGATGTCAAAAACTTGCTGATGCCCCGCACGCAACATATGACGTTGACGACTATTTCCGCGATCCACAAAAAAATTGAAATGGAAAATTTGCATTCGATGACGAAAAGCTGAGCTCTCAGCAACAAATACACGGCTTGCTGTTCCTGCAATTCGCTGCTTTTGAAAGCGCCCATCTGGTAGGCCAGTTTCTGCAAGTTCGAGAGTAGGCGATTCAAACCCTTTTGCAGAGCGTAGCAGTTCCATATCAGCTCCGTCAAATGGATGCCGCTGAGTAGCGCCGTGCAATTATTGAGCGTCCAATCGAGGACGGCGATGACCGAGGCTCCCGATTTGGGGAGGCCCAATTTGTCGTAATCGAAGCCGTAAAAGGACTCCGTGAAGTACACGCTGACTTTCTCGCAGGAAAAGAACCAAATCATCAGGCCGGTTTTCAAAAACCAATACGTCAAAGTAATGCACCAAGAGGCGATGACGCTTTTCACGAAAATGGTCTCGGGTTGCTCAATCATAGCTTCGAATTTGGTTTTTTGGAAGAGAACGCTAAGTTCGTCCGAGCTGGGGGTTCGCACTTGAATGCACCTGTGGGTAGTGATGGCCGCCACGAACGACCGACACACGTAACCCAACTTCTTGAACATGGTGGCGAAGGAGCGGTGCTGAATGGCGATTGAAATGGCGCTGCACAGCGCGTGCAGCGAGAATATGTAAAGAAAGACTACCAGCACTTTCAGCAAACTCTGTTTCCAGGCGCTGGGGAAACATCGCGACTTGCGCCGGCGGTTGGTCCCGAAGGCGATCCGCGGGCTCGTGGCGTACCTGAACGTCGGATCCAGCGGGGCCACGCAGGCCAGTCCGGACCGAGGAGGTTTCTCCCGCCGTCCGCTTTTTACCACCGACCCTCGATGTCCTCCGCGATTGTGCGGTAGAGCCGAACGAGTCACCAAGGAGGAATTCTCCCTGGATGCGCTCATAGTTTACGAGTTAAGACGCCTCGCAATTACGCGACTATCGCGAAAACGGACCATATTCCCCGTGTTGCTGCGATACAAGAAAAGTTACCCCGTTTTATACGTCAGGACGCGTAATTTCATAAAAATAAGGTTTGTTTCGCGTTTCCAAGAATAATTAGAGAATCAACGAAATAAAGGTAAGACAATCGCAATTAACTCGACGCGATATGGAACGCGCTACTAAACAAACGGTTACCCCGTTCTTAAACCAAGACGCGATCGAGTCTGACCGAATGAGAAAGCCGCCTTTTGGTCAATAACCAGCCGGCCCCCTCTCAGTCGCCACTCGCCGCTCTACCCCCCTCCCCTTCCTGTCCGAAAGGCCAAATTCACACGACGGTATAAAGGACCGTTTCGTGACCAGCGAACGTCACGCCATATTTATAACCCGACCTCTCCCTCCCCCCGCCCGTCCAATCGTCGTCCAGGCCGCCAACAACAGGTGGCGTAAATAAACCTCACTTTGCGTTTCATACTGAAATAGCTAGACTCTCTAGACCTAAATATGGTAGACGTAATTTACGTGACAAGTAAGTTTATTTCGGGGTGATTTGCGAAATTGATACGCTTTCCATTAATGTCCTCGAACGTGAAAACGTTATTAATTGGAAGCTACAGCGGACATTTTTATTACAGGTTCGAGTAAAGGCAAAGGTTGCGTTTCTGATTTTGGAGAACTTGAAATTTAATCGTGCCTGTAATTAGCCCGACGGAAATGGCGTCAACCGGTACGCGCTAACGGGAAGAAAATGTACTAAAGGGAACTTTGACCTTTCAAAATTTATCGAAATAAAAGTCGTGTCAGTTTTGAAGGCGCGCGTTTAACATTTCCTTCGCTTTTACAAGTTTTTAGCGATGACGAAAAATAATTGAAAAAAATTCGTGTCAAAGGGTATTTTCTCTCGAAGAACCCTGCCTCCTCAAACGGAGAAAATCGTGACAACCTTTCAAAAGTTCGCATTATTAAGGCTATCATCTTTTTCAAAGCGCGTAGCTACTTCGGATAAACATATATAGCGCTACTCATTAGACTGAAATTATCGTTCTCGCGAAAGGTCGTAATGATGCGCGGTTTCTTTTAAGTTTTCCATATACGAAAAAAAAATATTTATACGACTAAACTCTTTATCGAACAAGACGAACCTTTACATTTTAATGTTTGCCTAAAACTCTTATTACGCTATCGCCAAAGAGGGGGGGACCACTTAAAATTGGATCTTTATCGAGAATGACTAAATTTTTACTTAAATTGATAATAGATCGACTGTCTTAATAGGTGGACCGTGGATACCTTTCGATAGTTCCGGAAAAAAAGTGTCTACTTTTTACCCTAAATCAAACTACTAGCCCGTTCCGGTGATGAGAATTAACGTAAACTGTTAGCCAAGAGCAGTTGGGATTTGGGCCTCCCTTCCTATTTTTTCTCAAAGGCGTAATCGAATTTGGTCGTCTGTAAAGTCACAGCCGTCAGATTAAAAGTCCAGTTTGAACAGGGTGGGCAAAAATACGGATAATTTTAATAAAAAACAGAACAGTTTTATTGGATTAATACGGATTTTATTAATTTTAACCGTATTTTTTTAAGTCCAAATTGTTTAGCAGTTTGACTACCTGAAGTACTTCTTATTATTATATGTGATCATAGGCACGGCCGTTCGGGGCCAGTCTTGTTAATAGCATAGGTCTGCGGGACAAAACCCTGTGCATTAATTGCTCGAACCAGTTTATTCATTGAAAACTAAAGGTCACACGTCCTTGGAACTTGTTAATTAACTGTTAAATTTCCTAAAATTAAGTAGATATCCTATTTAATATTTAAGAGTTTCAAACAATTTTGTTTGAATCGCGAGAGTCCCCTCTTGAAGTTCTACTTCCGCGGGAGTTTTTATTGAAATTGGCAGCCCGGTAGCTCCAGTGACGGCTGTGACCATAGAAATCTCATAGGTAACTAGAATGCTGCCGTGTAACTGGGAAATGGGCCAAACGCCGTGGCAGACGATAGCCAGATCTCAGCCAATCAGAGCTAAAAGAGTGGTTCTGCCAAGAATTTAATGTCACCAGAGAGAATGACGTCACCTATCTCCCGCTATAGTAGCGGATCCAAGGAGGATTATTATCCTCCTTGGCGGAACCACTCTACGGCCTCTCATTGGCTGAAGGTTCAAGGCGAACTGGCGTCAAGCTCGGCCGTAGGCGGCAGAATTCTAGTTACCTATGAGATTTCTATGGCTGTGACTGAGTCAGCGAGTAAAGACTATATAACACTACGCTAAACGTTATAATATAATATTTGCAGTGAGTAAGCGTCGCAGTGACGTGCAGGTGGTTTAAATAAATAAATAGCGCAAGGGGTCACAGGTCATAATAGGACCAGTTTAAAAATCCGAAGAGCTAGGGGTCTCGAGTCCTTATGACCAGTTAGAGAATAATCCTTATATACAAGACTGCTCGGGGCTCTATCTTAATGTCGTCTGCTTGTAGGACTGCTAAAAACTGTTAAAAATTTATTTCTTGATTCCTAAATATTAAGGCAAAGAAATCACTAATTTATTATTTTATAATCGCCCAAAACCGATCTGCCGATTTCGACAGATCAACGGATCGAGATCGAGATCGAGATCGGCGCTAATTTTTGGGTGTTCCTTTTAGATTTTTTGTCAAAATGGCAGACCAAGATGCGAAAATCCAAATTATTAGCAGACGAAAAACAACAAAGCGCGGGAATATGTTCACGAAATTTAGCATTTTCGGTTTTACTCTAGTCGATTGGGGTGAGATCTATGACGTCAGAGACAGATTCGGAGCGAATCTCGAGCAATCAAATGGAAAACGCTATTAGATCTAGGAGCAACAAACACAACACCCCACACAAGGAGAACGCAACCCGTCAAAAGTCGTGGATTTTCTTGTGTACATTTTTCATTGGCTAGACGCCTGCTGCCGTCGGAAGGGGAAAATTCGGAAATCGTCTTCTCCCCCGCCCGTAAAACGTACAGCGTAAAGGCTCGTGACGCTCATCCAATGAAATTCGTACACAACCCTTCGTTAGCGTGTTTAAAGGCTAGCTGCGTTCTCCTTGTGTTTGTTGCTCCTAGATTAGATAGACCTTCATAAAATTTGCAACGGTTGAAAATATTATTGGACGATTATTACGTCATTTTGTTTCTGTGGTCTATAAAGTTCGCGAATCGATTTCTAGTTTTTCTCAGAGTTTCGGTTAGTGTAGGTTTGGTTAAATTAAGTTACTATAAGCTTTTTTGCTTGAAAAACTACTATCGGCTGCTAATGGATTTTGGACAAAAGAACATTGCGAGTCTCTGCACGCGATCACTACGGCGTTGCAGACGCTTTGTAGTTTATCGTCTGCTTACTTTTTTTAAAGGTTCCATTTCCAGTTCTACGTGTTAATTAATAAAACAGTTCGCCAAGCAGCTACCCAAGTCTAGTTTTCGAATAAAATTGTAAATACTTACATATTTAATGAAGATTTCTTTTATTTATAATATTTAGGCGATAAAAAAACGAGTTTAAACAAAGGTTATCGCGATAAAGAAAGTTCATTTAAAAGAATGTTTTCCATCCATGAAGGACACGACCTACAGTCGCTTTGGCCAACTAGGAGCAACAAACACAAGGAGAACGCAGCTGGCCTTTAAACACGCTAACGCAGTGTTGTGTACAAATTTCATTGGACGAGCCTTTACGCCGAACGTTTTACGGAAAGGGGGAAAACAATTTCCGAATTTTCCAATTCCGACGGCAGCAGGCGCTAAAGCGTCTAATCAATGAAAACTGTACACAAGAAAATGCACGACTTTTGACAGGTTGCGTTAGAACTCCTTGTGGAGGGTGCTGTGTTTGTAGCTCCTAGTTGGCCAATAGGCACTAGTATAAATTATTTATGTCTTGTTCAACTTTTTGAAAAATTCCAATATTTTAGCGTTAAAGGTTCGCGCATTTTTATATTTTAAGGAGCCCGCGCGAAATCGCCAAAATATCAAGAGGCGCGTGGAACATTTTAACAAGTTGAATAGGACATAAATAGAGTTTATGCTAACGTCTATTGTACTCTTTAACTAAATTATTTTTTGAATTTATGCGACGTAAAACGTTTTTAATGCTTTTGCACCGTTCACGGCGCTATCTCGCTCTGCGGCTAATATTTAAAAAAGAAGCAATTTTTGGCGCCATCTTAGCTATCGGTTTGAAATGTTTCCCCTAACTTCCCTACGCGGTACCCTAAATGTAAAAGAACGAGAAAAGTTTGGTCGGGGGCAGAAATTTTTTAAAGTTTAAAACCGCAAGTTCAAAATCTATATTTAGATAAAATTAAAAAGTTTTTGCGACAATCGGGACCCGTACCAAATACCCGAAAAAGAGTATTTGGTAGTGCACTAAGGCTTATTGTATTAAGCCACTTTTTACGCCTTTTCACCGACAATAATTGAGTTTTATAACAGTGATAGCTAATAACCATCGGAATATTGAAAAATCTAAGACTTTTGCTACTCCTACGACAAGTGTTTAAGCCACATACTCGCCCCATATTCCAAATTTGAAATTTTCAGTCACCTCAAACTTTTAAGTAACTGTTATGGCGACCACCACTTCTAATTTCTTAGACTTTTAACTATTATTTTTAATCAAGTTCAAGTTTCAAGTTTCAAGTTTATTGTTGTTAATTCGTAGTAAATTTACAATATTTGGTTACGGGCCACGTCATGAGTGACTTATACGAGATGTCGCTGTAATAGGACGGAAAATAATTTGATCCAAGACCATTAGAAAATGACGTCAAAGGCTGCTGGCTTATAAGACTTATTATCCGTGTCAGAGAGTCAGAACAGACCCGAATCGATTGACTAGAAATCACTAATAATACAAATTATATCGCGAAAAAACAATGAATTTAATAATGTTTTCAAGGACCCCGCGACGCAAAACAGGTAGGACGACAGTTTAATAACGGCGATCTAACGAAGTGGAAGACCAATCACCTCCCCGTGTATTTCATTATAATTTTCGTCCTGATACCAAAACAACCGACAAGTCACGCCAAAAGGTTTTCCGACCAGTCAAGAACCGTTCAAAATACGGCATGGGAAAATGTACAAGCTTAACCCTGACACACTATCCCCACGAAAGGAATACAAACGAAAACTTAAATCATACTTTAATCGCGCGGACTATACCACGGTGCCGTTATTGGCGAGTTTCAGCCCAGCGAGTCTTTACGCGGACGCGTACGCTTCCACCAGCAGCTCATCTATTGCGAAAGTATAGGCGTTCGAGTATACAGAAGCGTCAGGCTTAAATTTTCCATAAAGACGACAAGAATAATAGGATTTTTTTTTGGGATTTTAATTTAAAACGCGGTAAAGTCCGGTTTTGTATAATGGTGGGCAGTGGCGACCCTTCTGGTTGGCCTCTCCGCGTTTCCGGGTTATTTAAAAAAAATCACCTCGAGACTATTCTCATGGTGATCATTCGCAACGCGCGTAAAGCTTGTTTTCTTTCAAGCAAATCCTGGCGTCCGTGGAAAATTGGGGAAATTCATCCGTTCGAATTTGAGATTAAGCCAATGTACAATTCGCGTGCGTGAAAGTGAAATAATTCTTCCTCTCGACAATGGTATAAAGGCGGCTCACCGAGTTCCAACCACGTTTTATTACTTTTTAAATTGGGAGATCAATCAATAATATGAGTCATAATAAAGAAGTAGGCATAGTAATCACAATGCATTTTTTCCCCACAGTAACGTGTCGCTTTACAGCGCTTCCATATGTAGGGAAAGTCATATTTTGTTTTTTGGAAAAGAAGGAATTTTTTATTTCATAAAATAACTCGACTTGAACATACTTTATTTCAGAGCGAAATAAATAAGTAAATTAAAAGTATGTAATATCAGAAGTATATAATGAATCCCTTATAGAGAAGTATTCATCTCCTTATATTGCTAATTTTATTCGTTTTAAAACATGTACATTTGCGGGCTCCCATTGATTTTTCATAATACGTTTAAGAAGAAAAATTAAAATTAAAACGCGAAACTCGGACCAAATAGATCTTCGAGTCAAAAACAAATTAAAATGGAATTGAAATAGCCAGAATTTCCAGAGGTAGACTGGTTTCGCCTTATTTGGAGCTCAACAGTACCGCTCCAAATAGGGCGATAAAAGTTACCAAACGTTTCATTGCCAGAATTTACAGTGGTAGACAGTCTACCACTGGAAATTCTGGCAATGAAAAGTTTGGTATTTCTTTTAAAGATATTTCAACCGAGTGTCTTCAGTTAATATGTCATTAATGAAGAAAACATGTACAATATTAAGTTTTAATTTTGTCAATAATAGTAAAGTCATTATGCATTTCAAAAATACGATATAAATATAAATAAATTTCAAATCTGGAGAAACGATAATAATGAATTGATTTAAGGAAAATTCGATTTGAAAAGAGACAAATTTTCTGTTTCAATGTAACCTTTAGCATTAATCTAATGCTGGAATTAAAAATTAGAAAAATATTATGTTCGAGTTTCCAGCAGATCGATTAAAAGGGAATTTCAAAATTTCCCGAGTGTAAACAATGAATAACGTTAAAGTTTGTCGTTCGCGTCCGAAAGATCTATTATCAGACGCTTAACTTCTCTAATTAAAAAACTCATTCCGAATCTTTTGACGATGGGTGTCTTGAAAGGTGAATTATCTTTTGTAAATGAAAAGAAAGGCTAAATCTCTATCTCTCTCTGGCGCCGAAAAACGTTTTGACCCCTTTCGGCCCTTTTGTTGTCTTTCGCGTCGAGAGAATTGGGTTCCGGACCTTCCGGTGGATGGCGGTTGAAGGGTTAAAACGCGAGGGGGAGTAGGCGGATGGATCTGGAGAGAGAGGTGGATGGGGACGCCACTGAAAGGTCGCTCCAACCTGTATACTGAGATATGGGGGGGGGGGGGGGGGTCTTTCAATTGAATGCTACATAAGTGCGAAACGACTGTCGTTAGCATTCATTTACAGTCAGAAACGGATATTAACAACGTCGTAAGATAATTGCGATTCTCCGCGAAACCTCCATTGTGCGGATTGAGCTATGGCTTCGACCATACGGTCAGGCTTCATCCTGGTCGTGGGTAAGCTTGGATTACTATTAACAATTTCCTTACCAATTAAGTTTTGTTCTTTAACTTTAATTAATCAATATTAAATTAATTTTAAAGCGTTTATGGCTTTGCTGTGTCACCGTTTCCCTACAGAAAAAATCTCATTTTGAAAACATTCGATGACTAAAACCATATGTAACATAATCAATCGTAAGTATGCCATAAAAGCACTGTCTTTAATGAAACCTTGTTTACGGTATGTGCGTAAATTATGTCACTCCGAAAACGCGTCATCAACTTTCTAGATAGGAAACGGAAATTAGTGAAGCGCATGGCCTGGATTCTGGCTTTTACAATCCTATAGTTTAGCTCGTGCCTGGCGGTCGAGAGATCTGGTTTCCATAGTAACCTAAATCCTTACGCAAGGATTATAAGAATTTACTATTTTTGGGTACATGGTTTCATTCAAATCGTTTCTATGGAAATTTTATACCAAAGCATACTTATGAGTAATTATGTTACATATGATACAACTTGTCTATTTCTCTATTTGCCATATAAATAAGATTTATTTATAGAAGAAAATGTTGTTGCTATGCAGAGATCGGCGGGCTCTGGGCTCTAAAGAGTCCGAGGGCTATTTTTGGGTGCGAGCTCGACTCTTTGGGAAAAAAGAGAAGAGCGCGAGCCCGAGCTCCACTCTTCAGGAAAAAAGAGAAGAGCGCGAGCGCGAGCTCCACTCTTCCGGAGAAAAGAGAAGAGCGCGAGCGCGAGCTCCACTCTTCCGGAGAAAAGAGAAGAGCGCGAGCCCGAGCTCCACTCTTCAGGAAAAAAGAGAAGAGCGCGAGCGCGAGCTCCACTCTTCCGGAGAAAAGAGAAGAGCGCGAGCGCGAGCTCCACTCTTCCGGAGAAAAGAGAAGAGCGCGAGCGCGAGCTCCACTCTTCCGGAGAAAAGAGAAGAGCGCGAGCGCGAGCTCCACTCTTCCGGAGAAAAGAGAAGAGCGCGAGCCCGAGCTCCACTCTTCAGGAAAAAAGAGAAGAGCGCGAGCGCGAGCTCCACTCTTCCGGAGAAAAGAGAAGAGCGCGAGCCCGAGCTCCACTCTTCAGGAAAAAAGAGAAGAGCGCGAGCGCGAGCTCCACTCTTCCGGAGAAAAGAGAAGAGCGCGAGCGCGAGCTCCACTCTTCCGGAGAAAAGAGAAGAGCGCGAGCGCGAGCTCCACTCTTCCGGAGAAAAGAGAAGAGCGCGAGCGCGAGCTCCACTCTTCCGGAGAAAAGAGAAGAGCGCGAGCGCGAGCTCCACTCTTCCGGAGAAAAGAGAAGAGCGCGAGCGCGAGCTCCACTCTTCCGGAGAAAAGAGAAGAGCGCGAGCGCGAGCTCCACTCTTCCGGAGAAAAGAGAAGAGCGCGAGCGCGAGCTCCACTCTTCCGGAGAAAAGAGAAGAGCGCGAGCGCGAGCTCCACTCTTCCGGAGAAAAGAGAAGAGCGCGAGCGCGAGCTCCACTCTTCCGGAGAAAAGAGAAGAGCGCGAGCGCGAGCTCCACTCTTCCGGAGAAAAGAGAAGAGCGCGAGCGCGAGCTCCACTCTTCCGGAGAAAAGAGAAGAGCGCGAGCGCGAGCTCCACTCTTCCGGAGAAAAGAGAAGAGCGCGAGCGCGAGCTCCACTCTTCCGGAGAAAAGAGAAGAGCGCGAGCGCGAGCTCCACTCTTCCGGAGAAAAGAGAAGAGCGCGAGCGCGAGCTCCACTCTTCCGGAGAAAAGAGAAGAGCGCGAGCGCGAGCTCCACTCTTCAGGAAAAAAGAGAAGAGCGCGAGCGCGAGCTCCACTCTTCCGGAGAAAAGAGAAGAGCGCGAGCGCGAGCTCCACTCTTCCGGAGAAAAGAGAAGAGCGCGAGCGCGAGCTCCACTCTTCCGGAGAAAAGAGAAGAGCGCGAGCGCGAGCTCCACTCTTCCGGAGAAAAGAGAAGAGCGCGAGCGCGAGCTCCACTCTTCCGGAGAAAAGAGAAGAGCGCGAGCGCGAGCTCCACTCTTCGGGAGAAAAGATAAGAGCGCGAGCGCGAGCTCCACTCTTCAGGAAAAAAGAGAAGAGCGCGAGCGCGAGCTCCACTCTTCCGGAGAAAAGAGAAGAGCGCGAGCGCGAGCTCCACTATTCGGGAGAAAAGAGAAGAGCGCGAGCGCGAGCTCCACTCTTCCGGAGAAAAGAGAAGAGCGCGAGCGCGAGCTCCACTCTTCCGGAGAAAAGAGAAGAGCGCGAGCGCGAGCTCCACTCTTCCGGAGAAAAGAGAAGAGCGCGAGCCCGAGCTCCACTCTTCCAGAGAAAAGAGAAGAGCGCGAGCGCGAGCTCCACTCTTCCGGAGAAAAGAGAAGAGCGCGAGCCCGAGCTCCACTCTTCCGGAGAAAAGAGAAGAGCGCGAGCGTGAGCTCCACTCTTCCGGAGAAAAGAGAAGAGCGCGAGCCCGAGCTCCACTCTTCGGGAGAAAAGAGAAGAGCGCGAGCGCGAGCTCCACTCTTCCGGAGAAAAGAGAAGAGCGCGAGCGCGAGCTCCACTCTTCCGGAGAAAAGAGAAGAGCGCGAGCGCGAGCTCCACTCTTCCGGAGAAAAGAGAAGAGCGCGAGCCCGAGCTCCACTCTTCCGGAGAAAAGAGAAGAGCGCGAGCGTGAGCTCCACTCTTCCGGAGAAAAGAGAAGAGCGCGAGCCCGAGCTCCACTCTTCGGGAGAAAAGAGAAGAGCGCGAGCGCGAGCTCCACTCTTCGGGAGAAAAGAGAAGAGCGCGAGCGCGAGCTCCACTCTTCCGGAGAAAAGAGAAGAGCGCGAGTGCGAGCTCCACTCTTCCGGAGAAAAGAGAAGAGCGCGAGCGCGAGCTCCACTCTTCCGGAGAAAAGAGAAGAGCGCGAGCGCGAGCTCCACTCTTCCGGAGAGAAGAGCGCGAGCGCGAGCTCCACTCTTAAGGAGAAAAGAGAAGAGCGCGAGCGCGAGCTCCACTCTTCCGGAGAAAAGAGAAGAGCGCGAGCCCGAGCTCCACTCTTCCGGAGAAAAGAGAAGAGCGCGAGCGTGAGCTCCACTCTTCCGGAGAAAAGAGAAGAGCGCGAGCCCGAGCTCCACTATTCGGGAGAAAAGAGAAGAGCGCGAGCGCGAGCTCCACTCTTCCGGAGAAAAGAGAAGAGCGCGAGCGCGAGCTCCACTCTTCCGGAGAAAAGAGAAGAGCGCGAGCGCGAGCTCCACTCTTCCGGAGAAAAGAGAAGAGCGCGAGCCCGAGCTCCACTCTTCGGGAGAAAAGAGAAGAGCGCGAGCGCGAGCTCCACTCTTCGGGAGAAAAGAGAAGAGCGCGAGCGCGAGCTCCACTCTTCCGGAGAAAAGAGAAGAGCGCGAGCGCGAGCTCCACTCTTCCGGAGAAAAGAGAAGAGCGCGAGCGCGAGCTCCACTCTTCCGGAGAAAAGAGAAGAGCGCGAGCCCGAGCTCCACTCTTCCGGAGAAAAGAGAAGAGCGCGAGCGTGAGCTCCACTCTTCCGGAGAAAAGAGAAGAGCGCGAGCCCGAGCTCCACTCTTCGGGAGAAAAGAGAAGAGCGCGAGCGCGAGCTCCACTCTTCGGGAGAAAAGAGAAGAGCGCGAGCGCGAGCGCGAGCTCCACTCTTCGGGAGAAAAGAGAAGAGCGCGAGCGCGAGCTCCACTCTTCCGGAGAAAAGAGAAGAGCGCGAGCGCGAGCTCCACTCTTCCGGAGAAAAGAGAAGAGCGCGAGCGCGAGCTCCACTCTTCCGGAGAAAAGAGAAGAGCGCGAGCGCGAGCTCCACTCTTCCGGAGAGAAGAGCGCGAGCGCGAGCTCCACTCTTCCGGAGAAAAGAGAAGAGCGCGAGCGTGAGCTCCACTCTTCCGGAGAAAAGAGAAGAGCGCGAGCCCGAGCTCCACTCTTCGGGAGAAAAGAGAAGAGCGCGAGCGCGAGCTCCACTCTTCGGGAGAAAAGAGAAGAGCGCGAGCGCGAGCTCCACTCTTCCGGAGAAAAGAGAAGAGCGCGAGCGCGAGCTCCACTCTTCCGGAGAAAAGAGAAGAGCGGGAGCGCGAGCTCCACTCTTCCGGAGAAAAGAGAAGAGCGCGAGCGCGAGCTCCACTCTTCCGGAGAAAAGAGAAGAGCGCGAGCGCGAGCTCCACTCTTCCGGAGAGAAGAGCGCGAGCGCGAGCTCCACTCTTCCGGAGAAAAGAGAAGAGCGCGAGCGCGAGCTCCACTCTTCCGGAGAAAAGAGAAGAGCGCGAGCGCGAGCTCCACTCTTCCGGAGAAAAGAGAAGAGCGCGAGCGCGAGCTCCACTCTTCGGGAGAAAAGAGAAGAGCGCGAGCGCGAGCTCCACTCTTCCGGAGAAAAGAGAAGAGCGCGAGCGCGAGCTCCACTCTTCCGGAGAAAAGAGAAGAGCGCGAGCGCGAGCTCCACTCTTCCGGAGAAAAGAGAAGAGCGCGAGCGCGAGCTCCACTCTTCCGGAGAGAAGAGCGCGAGCGCGAGCGCGAGCTCCACTCTTCCGGAGAAAAGAGAAGAGCGCAAGCGCGAGCTCCACTCTTCCGGAGAAAAGAGAAGAGCGCGAGCGCGAGCTCCACTCTTCCGGAGAAAAGAGAAGAGCGCGAGCGCGAGCTCCACTCTTCCGGAGAGAAGAGCGCGAGCGCGAGCGCGAGCTCCACTCTTCCGGAGAAAAGAGAAGAGCGCGAGCGCGAGCTCCACTCTTCCGGAGAGAAGAGCGCGAGCGCGAGCTCCACTCTTCCGGAGAAAAGAGAAGAGCGCGAGCGCGAGCTCCACTCTTCCGGAGAAAAGAGAAGAGCGCGAGCGCAAGCTCAGCCGCTAAGAATAAAATAGAAGAGCGCCAGCGCGAAATCAGCCTCTGAAAAAAAGAGAAGACCACGAGCTTCAGCCGCTAAGAATAAAAGAGAAGGAGCGAGCGCGACCTTCAGCGCCACCCTTAGAGAGGAGAGCGAAATTTAAAACAATTGATTCCCGCCTTTCTTCACGAATCGCATCACGTGGTGCTTTTTCTGAATGTGAATTTCCCAGAATCTATCGGACTCTGAGAGAGGGCGCTTCTCATTACGAGCAGACCGCGAGCTCTAGCTCTTCCTCTTAAAAGAGCGCGAGCGCGGGCTCCCCCTCTTGTATTAAAAGAGAAGAGCGCGAGCGCGGGCTCCCCCTCTTGTATTAAAAGAGAAGAGCGCGAGCGCGGGCTCCCCCTCTTGTATTAAAAGAGAAGAGCGCGAGCGCGGGCTCCCACTCTTGTATTAAAAGAGAAGAGCGCGAGCGCGGGCTCCCCCTCTTGTATTAAAAGAGAAGAGCGCGAGCGCGGGCTCCCCCTCTTGTATTAAAAGAGAAGAGCGCGAGTGCGGGCTCCCCCTCTTGTATTAAAAGAGAAGAGCGCGAGCGCGGGCTCCCCCTCTTGTATTAAAAGAGAAGAGCGCGAGCGCGGGCTCCCACTCTTGTATTAAAAGAGAAGAGCGCGAGCGCGGGCTCCCACTCTTGTATTAAAAGAGAAGAGCGCGAGTGCGGGCTCCCACTCGTGTACTGAAAGAGAAGAGCGTGGGCCCTAGGCCCAAGTTAATTTTGGTGCCCCCCTTTCAAGGCGCTTCCTCAATTTATAATTGAGAAATGGAAGGAAAATTCATTTTGCTGCCAGATTTAGTATGTCGTCAGGGGCTAGACGGCAGTCCGTCAGAGAATTTGACTATCAAACGTTTTTGGTTTATAGGGGTGGACGCATTTACTAAAATTACTCCGGAAAATATTTTGTGAAAAGTAAATGATGAAAGTTTTGTACTTTTATTTTTTCGAACCCTCTTGGTGCCCTAGGCCCAGGCCTATTCGGCCTATTGGTTAATCCGGCCCTGTCTGTATTGGCTCGTAAAACATCTATAGCATCTTAATACTATTACCATAAGTCTATTATATGCGTTCCAATTCTTCAATGCAACATTATTACTGAAAGAGAGCTTGCCGTTACTCATAGTCGAGAGCAGGTCTTTTCCATTTTGGGTGAGTCTTAATCATAGTAAAATGATTAAATCAGGGTAATCAAGATTAAAAAATCTAATCACGATTTAATCAATCTAATCACGATTTAAACGAGATTTAATCATTCGAATCTTGATCTAATCTTTTTAATTAGGATTTAATAATTTTAATTAGATTTAATAATTTTAATTAGATTTAACCATTTTAATTATATTTAATCATGTTAATTATATTTAATCATTTTAATTAGATTTAATCATTTTAATTAGATTTAATCATGTTAATTATATTTAATCATTTTCATTAGATTTAATCATTTTCATTAGATTTAATCATTTTAATTAGATTTAATTATTTTAATTAGATTTAATCATTTTAATTAGATTTAATCATTTAATTAGATTTAATCTTTTTAATTAGATTTAATCATTTTAATTAGATTTAATCATTTAATTAGATTTAATCATTTTAATTAGATTTAATCATTTTAATCCCTATTTAATCAATATATTCGGTTGAATCGAGATTGTATAATTCAAATCAAAACTAAAGTACGATAATTTATTATTAACTTTTAATATTGATGGTTATATCGCAATTGAGTTTGATTGAAATGATTTAAAAGATAACTTATTACATTACATCAATATAATCATTCTGATTCTCGTTCTAATTTCTAATCTCGATTTAATCATACTAATCATGATATAATCGTTTCAATCAGGATTTAATAATTTTAATCAGATTTAATCATTAAATCATGATTAAATTAGATTTAAACATTCTAATCATGATTAAACGTGATTTAATCGACATAATCGTGATTAAATTGAATTTAATCAAAATAATCACGATTAAATCGGATTTAATCTTCGTTCGTTCCCTAGAAGTAGATTTTCTTTCTGTGATGTGATGACGTCATTCTATGAATAGCTCCGATAAAAATATTTTAAATAGAAATACAGTTATGGAAAAAAATTATATATATACAGGGTGTTTCAAAAGGTTATGCAAAAAATTTAAGGAGTTGTAGGGGGTGAGTTGAGAAGTATGCCCCTTTTTTTTTCATTTTCCTAGGATGAGTTACAAGAGCGCCTGGGAGCTTCAAAGTGTGGCCTACTGGCCCCTGGAAGTATGCTGCAACTAGCACAAAACCAAGCAGCAGGGAAATGCGAACATTAAAGTTTGAGTTCGTGTGATAAAAAAGGACTTTGTAAACAAATCGAGGTAACCACCGTAAAAAGTAAACCGAAACAGTATTTAAATTCGTGATGGACCGCAATTTCTCGCAAATTCATCGTACCCCTGAAATCGCATTTCCCTGATGCTTGGTTTTGTGCTTGTTGCAGCCTACTTCCAGGGGCTAGTAGGCCACACTTTGAAGCTCTCTGGCGCTCTTTTCACTCATCGTAGGAAAATGGGGAAAAAACTGATATACTTCTCAACTCACCTACTACAACTCCTAATTTTTTTTGAATAACCTTTTGAAACACCCTGTATATTATAACCAAAAATGAATAAAAACCTTCCAAAAATATGGATTTAATTTATGTAGTATTTGTCTACTGTGTGAGCTTTTCCCACAGAGGGCGTCTACAAATATAGAGAAAAAAAGGTGTAATCCTGGACCAAGAATTTAAGGGGACTCACTGTTCCCGATATTTTGACATGGTAGGCGTGGCCTAAATCGGAAGGCATACTGAGGTATACCAGCCGCTTTGAAGCGCCCTTAGTCGGAACTTAGGCGACAGTACGTGAGAGAAAGTTAGGTTAGGCTTAGTTCTTTAATTTTTTAAGTTTAGAAATGAAATGGAATCCAGTGAATTTGATTAAAAAAACCTCAGTCATACGCGGCTTTATATTTACACTATGGTTAATTACCATTACTTAAACTTTTAAAGAACCAAAAAAAAATAAAGGTCTAAAACTTACTTATAATAATAATAATAATAATTTTATTTATCAGGAGAGAAAGTGCTATGCACTTATTGAGTCCCGAATACATACACAAGGATTATACTGTAGTAAATTCAAATAAAAGTGGAAACCCAAAAACCAGAAATAAAAAATAAATAAAAAAGAACAAAAGAAAATGAAAACAAAAATTAAAATAAAATAAAATAAAAAGAAATGGTATGAAAAATACTCAAGTGTTAGTACCAGCCACGAAACTTGTCAAGACGCGACTTAAACGCATGAACAGACAATCGAGTTGACCTTTACTATCGATGGCAGGTCATTCCAATGGTTAACTACCCTTTGTGTAAAAAAACATCTTCGAGAGAGGCTACTTAGCTTAATCATTTACTCGACAACAACGGCACCTTTTTATCAAAATTGAAAGTGAACGCTCCAGCTTCTCTACGAAACTATGTCGGAAATCGACTTCAGCGACGCCAAGTTTGTCCACATTGAACTAAAATTAACCGTGATTTTCCTATTCCCAGTATTAACGCGTGCTTTTTAAAGCCTGAGTAGTGAGTCCTCTTAGATTCTTAGTCCACGGTGTAAGACCGCTTTTAACCCTCACCTCGTAGGAACTGACAAAGGGGGTAGACACCGAGTATTTTTAAGGGCGCGAAACAGATTGAATGAGCAGCAGAGGGATAATCTGTGGTTTTGACGTAATAAAGCTGCTTCAAATCTAAAAAAAGATAACGATTTACCCCTTTTTGGCAGCCTCTTTCCCACTCATTATCCCGCTGCTGATGTTGTAAATTTTGTTTAACAACACGACTCCTTGCTTTTCACCATTCAATAGCTGTTGAAAATGTCTTTTAGGGAAAATCTCGTTACGAGATTTCCACCGAGTTTTACTCTACGTTTATTTATTTGTAAGATTTACTCTGCTTTACATTGGTGGCGAAAAACCGTTTAAAATTGTAACATTTAGAAATCTACCTTTGATTTAGAACTCCTTTCCAAGGTCAGATAATTTTCGATTTTAATTTTAAAAGATGAAAATAATCACCACGTCTAGTTATCTAAAATAGCGAACCATAAAATAGCACCGTTCAAATTTACGTGGGGTCCAAAAAATTGCTTGAAGTTATCAATGTGTACTATAATTATCGTGCATATGGCAACGCTCGTTGTAGAACTGTATTATCTAGGAGCAACAAACACAAGGATAACGCAGCTAGGCTTTAAACACGCTAACGCAGTGTTGTGTACAAATTTCATTGGACGAACGTTTTACGAAAAGGGGGCAGACAATTTCCGAATTTTTCCCTTCCGATGGCAGCAGGCGCAAAAGCGTCTAACCAATGAAAAATGTACACACGAAAATGTACGACTTTTGACGGGTTGCGTTCTCCTTGTGTGGGGTGCTGTGTTTGGTGCTCCTAGGTAATATGTTGTTTTCAATAGTAGGTTGAAACTATTCACCCGCTATAAGCTGCCAGCCGCAGCTTAGTGGCTACACAAAAGTAGTGACCGTGTTAAAAGGGTTCCAATATTGGCCATTATCTACTATGGCGTTTGACATTTTCGGCGCTGCTTAGTGATTCGTTGCAGAGGTAATCCTTAAAATTATTGGTGTCTTCCGTGAAGTAGGCGTTTCAGGTTATATTTCCTCTAATAGAGCTATTCAGAGGCAGATAAACCCCTAAGCTGAGTAGTAAGGGCCCACAACTTTTCAAAAGGGACGAATCTAGAGCAAGGTTCAGGGGGCATATAAATCTCAAGCCTAGGGGCCCGGATAGTCAAAGGGAGTATAATCCTAGCAGTATAAGTAACGAAATTCCAATAAGTATGACAATTAACAAAATTATCTCGGAACTGATTTTCATTTGTGCAATCAAGGTTTAATCCTGCGCACAGAGCCCCGTAGTATCTAAGTACTCAAAGCGAAATAAGCTACTGCCAAGGACGATAATATACTACTAAAGTTAAGTTGTAAGTTCAAGTCGGAGCTGGCCGAGTGTCAGTGTCCAAAAAAGGTTCGATAAGAAAATTAGCATTTAAATAATCGAAAGTGTCATACTTAATTTTGTAACTTCCTCAAAGGCATATTGTGCCGAAGTACTGTGTTTTTTCTATTTACCATTGTTTTAATTTATTCATAATTCAATGACTGTTGGTGGCTTCTTCTCGTTAAACTTAAAATTAAAATTAGTTTTTTTTTATTATTTCACTTATGCTAGCTGGGAATGTCTTGAAAGTCTAGAAGATAGTGGAAAATTAAAATTGACCATCATGCTGCTAAGTATCATATTGTGCGCTTAAGCATTTTTAAGAACCTTGGCTAAGTATATAGAAGTATCGTTAGATTTTTCCAACTTTTCAACGTAACTTTATGTTTTTTTCTTTCAAAAACATTTTGGAATGATATTTGAAAAATTGGTGTTAATTCCGCCAAACGCTGCCGATGACCTAAATCAAATAGGTGCTGTGCTCTAATAAGTATCGTTATACTCCTTTTATTTGCACCCCTCTTAGTTAATCCTCCCCCAACCTATCATCTACCATTATCTCGGTCACTTCTCATTCTATGCTCATTGAGACACGCAAATAGCGCTTCTCCCTTTCCGCGCCCAAAACAAAGACGTTAAATGGAGATACGAATCTATTTATCAACCTATAAGATCTCTATGAGTTAAGTTACTCGCTTTTAAATTTAATGGAAACACAAAATTAAACCTGCTCTCTTTACACGATCATTCGAGAACCGGAAACGGTGCTCCTCTTTTTGGTGCTCATTGAAAAGCAAGTGTTGGTGCCCCAAATTATTAGTCATGAAAACCGGCGAGCTCCTTTTTTCGATTTAATTGGAAAAAAAAGCTAAATCAGTGCTTTTCTTACAGTGACCTCTTTTAAATTAAAGGGTGTTTAAAAATCTGGGTGAAAATCGAGTAACTCCACCTTTTGAGTACCCGGCTAAGCGTACGCTCAGATTCCTTCTGGCTTCTTTCCGGACCTGGCGCGGGAAACTGGTAAAATTCAAACACCAATTTTGATCAAATTCAGCTAAACAACTCACAAACCGCTGAGCATGTTTTTCACATTTGGCACCCGTATTCAGGGTTTTCATTCGGATGGAGCAGACAATCATGGACGGTAGATTTTAGACAATAGTGGTTTTTAAAAAAATGGAACGAGATTATCAAAAAAAAATGGTACCATCTAGGTCATTGCATGACTCATGAGCACTGTCAGATCTACAAATACATTAATACATAAATTCTTCTGATAATTATTAAGCTCGGTCTCCAATGTTAAGAGCAAAATTATATAATTCTACATATATTCATTTAAATATTCAACTATTAACTAAATATATTTAAAGAAAATTTCATATAATTACACATTTCGGGGGCCTTTTGGAATCGTCCCCTCCCCCCGGGTTACGCCACTGGGCACCCGTGATGAGTTTATGAAATTTATGAAAAGAAAAACTCTTGATTAAGGCGCAGTGGCGGATTAAACCAATAGCCTGAGTAGGCTTAAGCTGTAGGGTCCCAGATCAAGGTTATGGGACCCATCGAGGGCCGGCGTTAGGGCAGGGCGAGAGAGGCGACCGTCAAGAGCCCCGCGCTTTTCGGGCTCCCGGTGTAACTCCGGGGTTACCCGTGATGCGGGTTGAACTTTGAAGACTGGGACCTGCGGACCCTTTAAGATCAAGCAATGACTGTTGTGACGCCGAAATGTCTCGCCATGGCCCTACTAATTTTTACCCGACTTTCACTTTAAATAGGGGCGGATTAACCCTTTCGGCGCCTCTAAGCACAGAAACATTTGCCGCCCCTGGGCATTGTCTAACGGGTAAGTTAGCTAAGTAGGGGCAAGCCAAGTACTTCGACCATGGGGCTTTATCAGAGTTTTGGCGCCCCCAGAAAAATGGCGCCGTAAGCACGTGCCTACTCTGCCTAATGGTTAATACGCCCATGACTTTAAACAATTTGTTATTATTATACGAAGTATGTACGATATATATTATATAAGATTCCGCCAAGGGCGTATTTAAGGGGGGGGTTTGGGGGTTCAAATCCCCCCCGAAATGCTGATGACGGGGGGGGGGGGGGGTTGCCTAATAAAAATCAGTTAAACTTCTGTCAGCACCCCCCCTTGAAATTTTACCCCAAAACCCCCCCTGAAATAAAATCCTGGATACGTCCTTGGATTCCGCTATTATTAATTATAATAAATTTTTTAGCAGAAGTTGACATCTTTCTACATTCTTTCTCCAAGGCTAATATAAAACAAAATCCAGATTATTGGTATTAAAATAGTAATTGTAAGACTACTTTTTTTTTTCAGGATTTACTGTTTTCATATGTTCTGGTCATGTATCTTTTGTGAGTTAAAAACCATGAATCTTAAAATATATAAAATTATATTTAATTGTTTTACGGGAATAGGCTGCCCAATTAGGAAAACAAGAGAGTAACAAATTAGATGAAGCAAAAACCATTCCTGGAAGAGCGGGAATAGATTACCCAATTTTAAGAGCAATTCCAGCTGACATAGAATTCAGCTGTCAAGATCACGATTATGCAGGATATTTTGCAGATGTAAAATACAAATGCCAGGTACAATTTATAAATATTACCATTCATTTTCAAAATATATAAATTTATCTTTTAATAGGTGTATCACGTTTGCTTCCCTGATAACAGGAATGCAACTTTCCTCTGCAGCAATGGAACAATCTTTAACCAACGCAATTATGTTTGCGATTGGTGGCATCGATTTAACTGTAGTCACGCTCCTAATCTCTACGAACTTAACCTATTCAAAAAGCCACCATTGCCTGTTCTCGGACCTATAAATTACAGAGTTCAACCAGTTTTAATAAGAACTCCTAAGGCAAGCCTGGACTTGAGAAACATACCCAAAATAACTATTCCCAATTTTCAAAATATAAATTCACCAATAAAACCAACAATTGTAGTTGGTTCTAAGCCAGTTAAACCAACAACTATAGTTGGTTCTAAACCAGAAAAACCAACAACTATAGTCGGTTCTAAACCAGAAAAACCAACAACTATATTTGGTTCAAAACCAGAAAAACCAACAACTATAGTCGGTTCTAAACCAGAAAAACCAACAACTATATTTGGTTCAAAACCAGAAAAACCAATAACTGTAGTTGGTGTGAAACCAGAAGATAAATTAAAACCTAAGCCAGAGAGGCCTAAACCATTTAGTATTGATAACCTTCGAAAACCAGTACCTGTTTTAGTAACAGGAAAACCAATTGGATCTTCAGGAAGACCTAATCGAAGTTCTCAGGGTCAGTTTGGGCGAGTTGTTTTTGGGAATTGCACATGTAGTTCCAAAAAATTTAATAAGAAATAAGAAAACCTTAATTCATTTTAAACTATAATGAATCCACGTGTTTTTATTAAAATGACACATAGCAAATGCTACAAAGTTGCCTTACTCCCGTGAGAATGTCAAAATTGAAAATTAATCACATCCAAACCTTTTCTCTTTCCTATTTAATAGGAAAAATTAATTTTAGTACTTGCGTTATGTTTTATATACGTTCTCATATTTTCTTAAAGGTTATTCGTTCTTTCATCTCTACAATTAGCTTAATTAAATTTAATAAAAAAGTGTGACACATTTACATTCTTGAAACTGTGCGCAATAAATTAATTTAGTATTTATGATGACAATTAAAACAACCTATGAAATTACAATTTTACAAACAACAACGTACTCTGAATTAATATTTGAATAAATTATAATGATAAAAAGAAGCCTACAAAATTGTTAAAAAGTATACATTATATTCTGAGAATTACTTCTAATACTACTACATCTTTGGTTTTTATAATTTACAGTAAAAAAAAATAACCAACAAAAAACATTTGAAAAAAAAGTTTTTTAAAGTAAAATTCTATGGAAAATATAAACCGAAATCTCACTATTTAGATAAAAACAAATTTTCGACATGAAATTAAAATGGAAGTATCATATTCTAGCCAAAATAAATTGTAAAGCTCACTGAGATTAACAGCTACAGTATAAATATATATTATATCTGGACCACTACCAGCATAGATTAATTTGCCATAGTTTATGCTGAATGAATTTACAAAAAATGGCTTTTGTTCAATAATGAAGTGTTTTGAATTTTTGTACAAAACCACCAACTTCCCAAATCCCTTGTAAATGACTAATTTATAATTTACACCATTCTTAATGTTTGACTATAGCTACATCTAAATTTGGAATGTTCAACAGAGATTCTACGTAAATAGGAACTTATTCACAATCATTCGGTGAAAAAAATATCTAATCTCAATTACTTTGTATTCTACATTTTTTACCAATAAATTATTAAATTTAAAGTTGCCAAATTAAATTAAGTAAAATATTTTTTGCTTTGACAAATTTTGTTATCCAAGTATTGGATTGGTAAAACATTGAGAAAAAAAATTTAAGTAAAAACCAAACTGTGTAAACAATGAATTAGTACTATAATAAATTCTTATATATATTCCTAATAAAAACAGTTTTAACAAACAGCCCAGTTAAATTAAGGATTATTGTTAAATCTAAGTTATATTATAGAAACAAAATCCTTCAAAAGACTTTAATTCGACTGTTAGTTAAATTCTGGCAAAGTCTCTAAGACAAGGAAAACTTAGATGACCTGTAAATTAACTTTTTTTGTGGAGAGGGCAGTTCTAAAAGCTAATGATTATGTTTAATCAACTTTAGTTTCCTTAGAGGGCCCCGCAACTGCTTCATCGGGTTTAGCAGCGTATGACGTTGTTTTCTGAGCTGCTAATTTTTCAAGGGCTTTCCTTTCTTTTCTCTTAATTTGCCAAAAGACTACCAGGCGACAACATAACATTAAGGAGAATACGATAGATGGAGCCATTCGTTCAAACTTCTCAGAGAGCATCACGTGAGAATAAAAAGCACCCAACATGACAATTAGAAGTAAGATATTAGCCACTTGTTTCGCAAAACCTGTATTGTAACAGAAACAGTTATATTTCAAAAGGAACTAGGCATTAATCAGATTTAAATGAAAAAAAAACCTGGAATAAGAAGAAGCGTAGTTCCGCAAGCCACTTCCATCCAACCAACAACCAAACGGTACCATTTCGAAGGAACTTTAAATCCTAGTGATTTGGCCAATGGGAAAACTTTGGAATATTGCACGAAATTTTTTCTCTAAAATATAAAAATCATTATTGTACCAGCTTTAATCGTCTATGCTAATATCACTCTATTGAGTCGAGGCCTCGAGGGTGGAAGGAAAGTGAGCAACCAAGGCTCAGCAGAGAAAAATCTACAGTACCTTTTCTTAACTATAAAAAACATTTAATATTACAATAATACTTACAATTTCCCGATGCATATCTTTATTAATACCAGGTGTAACTTTCATGGAACCGACAAATATAAAAAATAGACCCAAAAATATCGATAAAGTTGTCAAAACTAAAGAACCCATCTTGACAATTTTGGAAAGAGCCAGTCTTATCGCTCTTTACGGCCCCTATGGGTTCGATTCTCTGTAAACTTGTCTCATTCTGATTGGCTAGTTTCTTCGAATGAACCGTCGTCATGGCAATCCTCTGCTTCTCCTTTGCGCAATCATCCATCGAAGGAAGCTCAAGAGCAGCTTCGGGAATGAGAAGACGCGGACTCTTCCACGAAGAAGGAAGGATTATTTTCCGATTGAAAAGTTCCTTACTTTAGGCGTGCATGTTTAGATTAGGGCTTCAAATAAGGGTGAGTAATGCCAGATATTTAGAAAATAACAATTACAGTTTTAGCATGGTCCAGGAAATACACAGGCCTAATTGCATTACTTAAAAATTATAAACTAAAGTTTTAAGAATAATTATTAAAACTTAGATAACGAGTGGTTACTAATCGGTTCAAGAAAGCAGTGACACTACATAATTACATTGCTACAGTTTCAAAAATGTCACGACCAAAGCGATTCTTTACAAATAAAATGCTTGACTATGATGGAGCGCCAATTCAGTTACCAATTGAAACTGTGAGAAAGAGATGTCTGGGTCTAATAACCGAGATATTTTCCAATCAAAAAACATCATTCCAAGATTGTGATGGTGGTCTCTACGTTGGTGTTGCGGGTGTGTCATACATGTGTCACTATTTAGCTCATCTTCCAAGTTTTGAAAAGGAAAAACTTCAATTACTACGTAAAGGAGAGGAATACTTGAATTGCGCTCTGTCCTCTCTAGATCATCCTCAATTACGAGGGGATAAAACTTTACAAGTTTCATTTTTATTGGGAAATGGTGGAATGAACGTACTTGCTGCCCTCATGATGCACGCTCTTGGAAGAAGAGATGATTGTCAAATGTATTTAAGTCGATACGCTGCTATGGCAGATTTCTGTTTACCCAGTAAATTTCTCAGTTGTGGTTCTGATGAATTGTTTGTGGGACGTGCGGGATATCTGTGTGGAGCATTGCTATTGAATAAGAAATTGGGAAGAGAAGTAAATACTGAACTGAAAACATTTTTATGAATAAGTATTAAATTGGATGAATTTAAATATAATTTTAGTGTGTATCAAGGCAAATGCTGTATTCTCTATGTCAGTCAATAGTTCAATCAGGCAGGGAGTATGCGAGACGTCATCGTTCACCCAGCCCACTGATGTACGCTTATTACGGAACAGAATATCTTGGTAATTAAAATTTTATATTTCAAAAATGAGAGAACACCAGATAAATAGTAATATATAATTTTTTTTTATTTATAATAAAGGTGCGGCACATGGATTAGCGTCAATTCTTCAAATGTTATTAAATGTTCCTGATTATCTATCTACTCATCTCGATGCCGAACGTGATGTCAAAAACTCTGTTGACTATCTCTTGCGCCTTCAAACTCCCAGTGGGAATTTTCCTTGCGCAACTGATGAAATTGCTCACCAAAGACCAGAAGAAGAGGAATTAGTACATTGGTGCCATGGTGCGCCAGGTAAGCAGATAATTAATATTATCAGAAGTATATAAAATAATCCTAATGGAAAGTATAGTATCCATCTCCCAATACTGCTAATGTTATTTGCTTGAAACACGTACCTCGCAAACTCCCGGTGCTTTTTAAATTGGGTTTTCAATGAATAAATAATACAGCGTTATATATATGGTCAATGGAGGTAAGTGTGATCGCCATATATTATTTCCCCAAATATTATTATAATAAAATATTTGATGAATGGATATTGAAATATACTTAATTATATACATTTTGCATATTTTCAATATTAATTTAAATTAAATTTAGTTTTTAAAACTTTTAGTTGAAAAAACGTTACACTCTTTTACTTTTGTTTAGAGATTTTATGCCCAAAAGAAAAGTTCTGTAACTTTTTTCCTAACTGGCAAACCAATTTCATATTTTGGTATTTTGTAGTCTCGATCTTTTTATCTGCTGGGAAAATTTTGTATATTTGCTAATAATTTGAGGATTTCAAAATTTAATCTGAAAAAACTTTTTCTAAATTTGCAGTGTGGGGTAAGTGTGATCACTTAATCAATGTTAAATTATGGTAAGATAATTTATGATTTATAAGACTACTTTATATGATTTTCTTGATGTAATCTTACTAAAAAAGAAAAGGTTAAGCTTTAGCTAGCCTTGGGTATTAGCCTAGCTGATTATTATTATGAGCATCTGGGTACTTTAATTTAAAAAGATATTATTTCAGAGCTACGAAAAAGATGTAGCTTTATTGGGACCTCTGTATGTAATTTCATTGCGATTGATGATCACAATTACCCCACCCCCTAATCACATTTGCCCCGCATTTTGGGGGTAAGTGTGATCAGTAACAGATAATAAATTCCATAATTAATATTTAAATAACTATATACAGGGTGTTAACTAAAAAACGATACAGAGCTAATTACTCAAAATGTGTTTTATGTAAGAATTTGAAATTTGCAGGTTACACAGAGGGTGCAGGGGGACAAATGAAAATGGAAATTTCAATGACCTTGAACCAGGTCTTCAAGGTCATTCAAATTGTACCTCAAGAACCGTTAGGATTAGAAGAATAGTTCCAATTAGAAATGTGTTCTACGTTTAATTTTAAGTCTAATCAGCTTTGACCCGATCTAATTTGACCAATGGGAAGCCGAGAAATGTTAGACCAAAAACCATAAGGTCGTGTGTGATATTCTAATCATGACACGACATTTAAGGGCTTATAAATTCAAAACTACCCAGATCTAACGGATCAAAATAGTCGTGACACTCTAAACTGAGTGGGGGAGTTAGAAATTTGTAGCTTATGATGACCTTGAAACATTAGTTCAAGGTCATTAAAAATTTATCTCGAGAACCATTAGGATTAGGAGAATGGTTCCAATTAGAAAAATGCCCGCCAAGGTTTTTAAGTCAAATTACCTTTTACCCTAGGTAAATAAACCAATAAGACTCCAAAATAAACTTTAAATAATTGATTTAAGACGTACCAAGTATTTTTATTAACTTTTTTGAGTTTAAATGTTTTAAACACAAAATAATATAACTAGTAATTGAAATAAATTGAATGACCTTGAACTAAATAAGGTCATTACGAACTCTCCCCCTCAGTTTAGAGTGTCACGACTATTTTGATCCGTTAAATCTGGTAGTTTTCGATTTATAAGCCCTTAAATGTCGTGTCATGATTAGAATATCACACACGATCTTATGGTTTTTGGTCTAACATTTCTCGGCTTCCCATTGGTCAAATTAGATCGGGTTAAAGCTGGTTAGACTTAAAATTAAACGTAGAACACATTTCTAATTGGAACCATTCTTCTAATCCTAACGGTTCTCGAGTTAAAATTTGAATGACCTTGAAGACCTGGTTCAAGGTCATTGAAATTTCCATTGTCATTTGTCCCCCTGCACCCTCTATGTAACCTGCAAATTTCAAATTCTTACATAAAACACATTTTGAGTAATTAGCTCTGTATCGTTTTTTAGTTAACACCCTGTATTTGATATTAAATTTGATTTCGTAGTTGTGTAGGATAAAGTGGCCATATTAATGGTACCAATTCTTAAGAGGGTGCTATTTTTAGTTTAGGAGTAATTTCAAGTAAACTCCCAAAAATAAAATATTTTGATCACACTTACCTCCATTGACCCCCTATATCAAAGTGATTTTCTAAAACAGTTACATAAGGAAAATATGGTTTATAAATAAGTAAATATCCATATGCTACATTTTCGTGGAGCTAGTGACAAAAGAGGTAAACTCCCTCGACCCCACAAAGGCGGTATATGTTTTATTTTAATGTTGTGGATGGATACATTTACGAGACGGTATATATTATATACTTCTGCTATTATCAAGAGTATATTACTATGGAATTTTGGGCACCCAAGTGAAATGTGTAGTTACTGTAGTATATCCCTTGAAAGTTGAATGACGTCAAAAGCGGTTTCGGGCGTAGATTTCAGCGACTAAACGATAGTGGTGTGCGAGTCTCGTTTTTTTCTTACCGAGTCGAGTTCGAGTTTCTAAAATTTTTCTTACCGAGTTCGAGTTCGAGCTTGAAAAACCTAGCGAGTTAACGAGTTATAAAATTACCCTTTTTCAAAGCTTCAAGTGCTTAACGAGTTTTGAAATTCTTAACGAGTGCTTCGAGTTTTGAAATATTAACGAGTCTTAATTTCTTAACTATACTTGTTAACTTCTCTATGAATGACTGTTAATGTCTAAAAAGTCTAAGTAGTTTGCTGAAACTAAAACCAAAACTGTAAGCTGTTAAAAGCTACACGTGAAACATACGTCACATGGACGAATAGCGTGGGCAGAAAAAAATGACGTCATATTTTTAAAGGAGCCAATTGACAATAGGTTGAGAATTGTGATGTCATTTATACTCGATAACATAAAAACTCTTAAAAATTACCTAACAAGTTTTTACCGAGTTTGACCTTGGAAAACTTTGAACTCGAAAGCTCGACGAGTTTCGCGGCAAGGCTTATCGAGTTTCGAGCCAAGTACTCGAACTCGAACTCGATTAAAACGAGTGCTCGCACTGTCGCACACCCCTACTAAACGAACTCTTTCACCGTAGTAGAAAATCCAAGGGGTTTTATTGAGGCTGACAAAAGTGCACTACTTGGTTACTCAAACAAACCTAGTAATAAATTCGTATTATTGAAAATAAATCAAATGAAAAGTACCCGACGAAAAACGCCAAACCTTTCGTTTAGGAACGATTTATTTAATGGCAAAAGCTTATCAACGATGGCGTGACGAAACTTATTTGCGATCCTGTTTAATGTGCGGAGAAATAGTCTGGAAGAAAGGATTGCTGAAAAAGGGTCCTGGGATTTGCCACGGCGTCGCTGGAAACGGATACGTGTTTCTACTGCTTTATCAGTTGACTCACGACCCTAAACACCTTCATCGAGCCCTGCAATTCGCCGAATTCATCTTCACCGACGATTTCAAGCGAGCGCGAACGCCCGATTGTCCTTACAGTCTCTTCGAAGGCTTGGCCGGAACCGCCATTTACTTGGCAGATTTATTGGAACCCGAAAACGGCCAATTTCCCTTCTTTGACATATTCTAAATGTCCAATCATATACTTTACTTTTTTACCTCTTTAATGAAAAGAATGTAGCTTATTGTTAGGCGCGAGCTTTTTTGGTTTCGGGTATAATACTGCCATTTTATGTAAATAAAGGTCTCTAGATATATTTATAAAATCTAAAAATAAAATAAAATACTTGGAGGAGCGGGAAAAAACGGTTCTTGAAAACGCCTTTTTGTGACATCCTTTCCCCGAAAAAAAAGCCCAACCTAATAAAGAATTGGGTACAAAAGAGGACGGTTTTAGGTATTCCCAAAAACTCCGACCTTGACCTTGTAATCTGACTAACTAATTAAAAATTAAATAGCGGGTGTAGTTTGAGCTGGTAAACAATAGCCAGGTTGGGGAAGAAATTGGGTAATGAATGGAGAAGCCTACTATAGTTTCTCGACATTTGACTCGGAACGATAAAACGCGGGCGGGTTGCTATTCAGTCTTTTCTAGCGTAAGTAACATCCAGCTAATAGAGTGCTAGCAGTTGATGCGTTTTTAAAAGTTAGTGACGTCACAGCCGTAGCTTCCGTAGTGGTTGTCATGAAAACTCGCGTTTTTTCTCAATAGACGTTTAACATTGGTGACGTCGCAGGGTTTCAAGCTGCTGGCACTCTATAGTTTATTTTATAAAATGTCTTTACGCTTGCCCAACTTGTTGAAATGTTGCCCTGGAATAGTTCAGCCAATGCCTAAGAATGAGTTCATAAGCTCCTTAGTGGGAGAGAAAACGGATCCACAGCTGAAGCGGGGAGGCAACATTTCAACAAAATGGCAAAGGTTATTTTATAAAAAGAACTATTCTTCTCCAGGTAATGTCATAAGTTTATAATTACTTTTCACACGAGTGTGTCAGTTCTCTATTTTGCCAATATAAAGTTTTTTACTGACTTGTGAGATTCACTTCAAAAATGACCGCGATAAGTCATTATGCCTAATCGCGTGCAGTGCAGAGAGCCGAGCCAAGGCTTAGGACCGGCGAATGATAATTTGATTTTAGATCGCGTATTTTTCTCTCCTGAGGCGCTGATCTTTTACGATTTGACGTTCACATTACGTCACTCCACGCGTTGCTATCAGTAGTTATTTCCACTAACTGACACTTCTGAAAGGTATTGATAGACTTATGGTAATGTATAGTCATTATCCTCCGGCTGAACCTCCTCTGTGTTAGACTAGGTGTTTCCCAGTAACTTTTCACTTGCAAGGTTCACCCAAATCGATACATATCAATTTGTGATAAACGGAAATTGTATTTATTTTCTTTCCCTTCTCTGGCCAAAGAGCAAAAGTGGTATTTTATTCTCCGCAGAAGAACACGATTTGCCGTATTTTTAAATCATGGAATTGCAAATGCGTTTGATCGGATAATTTTTAAGGATGACGGTCCCGAGAAAAAGGTCGACAGGGTTACTGAGAGGGCTAAAGTAGTTTCAGCTTATAGAGCGAAATTAGAAAATATTTTGAGCTTAATAGAGAAGCTATTTAATCTTTTACCGCGGTCTTAAATAATATAGAAATCTATAATTATATTCTCGGATACTTTCTCTTTCAATTTCGCTAAATGGAAAATCTTGTATTTTAATATAATTAGTGTATAGAGGCACGGGATTTACCTTTAAATCAATCACGAAAAAATACTCTAGATTAGAGTGGATAATATCACTGTGCGTTTGCCGAATTATTACGACTTGGGGCGTTTTATTGAGTTCTAAATTTAGAAATTCCAAATGAAATTGCACGTAAAAACACCTATCTTTCGGTCTGATAGAATTCGAACCATTTGAAGCCAAACCTAGCGTACGGCCGAATTCATCCTACGAATATATTAGCCTCGTTCATCCGCCTAGAATCATCATCCGGCGGGCGCGCTGGATCAAAGCGTCATCTTTAAAAGCGTGGGCCGTGGAATAATACTTTATCCAATTACAAATGCGAGGCAGTAACGTCGAGTCGAATATCTAGTTCGTCTTTACGCTAGAATCTTCACAATCCGACCCAGCTGCCGTACTTTCTCAAATATACAAACATAACTTTATTCATTGTTAATGTAAATTGTAAATTGAAGTAGATGTAGTGAAAATTGATTGTTTCTTATTGTTTTTTAATTATTATTCTCATAAAAATCATTTATCGAACGATTTAAACGAATAATATCAAATATATAACATTAAACTTGTAAGGAAAAACACATTTTTGTATAAAAATATACTAAATATAAAATTGCCTTAAACGTTGTTATTCTTTGCAATTTTTCTCTTCCTACCGAAATAAAAATCTTAAGAAAAGCGGGGTGGCTGCGGGGTGGCTGCGTGGTGGAAAAGGATAGGGTTAAACGGGGTCGGCGAGGAAATAATGAGATCATCTTTCATTCAAGGTGCCCCCCGAGAAAGCGGGTCGGCAAAGCTGAGAATGATGGCCATATACATCATCCGGAGGTTCTTATTTTAGTTTCCACTTTTTGCTTCGCTTTCCCTCGAATCAATATCGCGCGAAGAAGCCTGTGTCGTAACATTACCCCCCCCCCCCCACCACCACACCACGACTCAAAGAAGAACAGAGTTCAGCGAAAAGGACCGCTAGATAGAAAAACAAGATTATCTACGCCATAACGGGTTTCACGCGAGTTCTTTTCACCTTTAAAGTCGCTTGCACCTACTAAATCCCAATTAAAATGTTCCATTATTAAAATCATAAGCTTATCATAAGGTCCTTTTAGGTCAAAAGCGTAAAACCAGGGCCGGATTAACCAATAGGCCGAATAGGCCTGGGCCTAGGGCACCAAGCCTACAAGGGGCACCAAGAGGGTTCGAAAAAAATAAAAGTACAAAACTTTAATCATTTGCTTTTCACAAAATATTTTCCGGAGTAATTTTAGTAAATGCGTCCACCCCTATGAACCAAAAAACGTTTGATTGTCAAATTCTCTGACGGACTGCCGTCTAGCCCCTGACGACATACTAAATCTGGCAGCAAAATGAATTTTCCTTCCATTTCTCAATTATAAATTGAGGAAGCGCCTAGCTCGCTTCGCTCGCTATTGAAAGGGGGGCACCAAAATTAACTTGGGTCTAGGGCCCCATAAAGTCTTAATCCGGCCCTGCGTAAAACTCTACGTTATCGGCAATGCGAGAATAAAATAATCGGATAGCGGTAGGATAGTGAAGTTATGCAACTTGCGTATTTGAAAGGGAGATTGAGGGTTCAACCACGCCCCAAATGGATAGAGGGGGCTGCAAAACTTAATTGTTTTAAGGTCTCATAGGAGTGCAAAGGATTAACTACACGCGAAATAAAATCCTGCTTGCGTTATGAGTATATATAGACGGACCCAACCATCGCCATGGTTGAGATACGTAACTTATTAGTCATTGATATAGTGTAGTCAACAGTCACATTTCCTATATGCTTTACTTTACCAATCCTGTAGAGAGTTTTGCGCCCCTCGTAATATTGGCCAACTGTTCCGCTTGCTAGACTCTAGCTACGGCGCTACCATGGTTACGAACAGAGATATCTCTCAAAATCCTCTTCCAAGTAGGTCCAAGGTTGCCACGAGGAGGTAATTAGAAACTTTGGAACCAATAACTAACATGGAGACATCCCGAAGTGTAACCAAACGATTTTGTTCAAATTCGGGGGATTGGCAGACCTTCATGTAACTTGAAAAATCCTAAAGGGAATTTATTCAATGGGCAACCGTTTTGCCATAGCAACGAAAAATGTTTTTTACAACAAAAAAAAATTTTCCCATTGAAAATAACATGGGATTCTGACCGATTCCCTGTGAAAAATATTAACAAATTTCTAAATTTCTGAAATGCCAAAAATAGAAAAAATAGATAAAAATTGACAAAAAATCATCAAAACTGATCAACTTTTGATAAATTTGAGGTAAAAATGCCTTGTTATTTTCAATGGGAAAATTTAATAATTTGTGTTGTCAAAAACATTTTTCGTTGCCATGTCAAAACGGTTGTCCATTGAATAAATTCCCTTTAGGATTTTTCATGATACATGAAGGTCTACCAATCCCCCGAGTTTGAACAAACTCGGTGGGTTACTCTTCGGGATGTCTCCTTGTAAGTTAATTAATCCATCGAAACACCATCTTCGTCTTAAAAAAATCTTAAAATTTGTTCTCTTGGGAGAATTATTGTCAGCGTACCTATAAAATATGATACGGTAAGTATCTATTACGATAGCAAACACTGCGCTTCTCTTGTATGGAGTTTCGTTTCTGAGGAATGCGAGACATTCTTAAGGAAATGCCTAAAGATGAGGACGCAATATGTATAATATTTCGCGATACCACATTTGATCTTTTTTAACCATCTGAAGACGTGCTTTTATGCTTCGTTAAGAACGTAAATTATTCAATAAATTTCCTGAGATAATGAATCAGGGTTTCTTAAATCCATTTTATGGTAAGTTTCTTTTCCTAGTCTTCCTTTTAGAGACACGGGTCCCAGATAATGAATTGGAAAATACGTTTTCATTCTACCTCACCCGTTTTCTAATCAACAATTTATTTATTTATATTTAGGGATAATGATTTTTCCCCTCAGTCGTTTCGGGGGAGGGAAAACGTCACCGCCTTGGGTGAAGACGTCAGTACTGAAGAATTTCGGTTTATTTCTTCCCGTAACCATTTTAATTTTAGGACAGCGTTTGATTTTAGCGAATAGAACTGAAACAATCCACTAAACTATCGTTTGATCGAATTGGTGAAATAACTAGTGAAACAGAGTCTATTTAAAACCGAGAAAAATAGCTTTGTTTTTGAGGACCTTTATTTTTTACAAGGTGAACGCTTTGGCGTCCGAAAAGCCAATTCCGAAAAGCGAATGCTTTAATAGTTTTCTCCGATTTACACCCTTTAAACCGCGCTCCCCCCAAGAGATAAAGGAGCATCCGCGAACAATGCAGGGTCTACGGTCTCATCTGACAGCCATTATAAATTCTTGTCGAACTCGAAAACGTGTACGAATACATCATTAACGACAGAAAAACAAGTTTAAAAATACAAAATACTTTTTAAGAAAACCTTTTATTTTTATCTTTTTAACATTTAGTTTTGAAACTTTTAATTCTTATTTTTAACATTCCACATAGTTTTAACAGTTTCTTAACAAGTACTGTTGTGGGAAATCCATGAGATAGAGCTCTGATTTTTCTTAGGAGAAAGTAACTTATTCTCCGAGTGGAATTGGGATCAAAGCTAAAAATACTCTAAAGCTGTATTATCTCCAATTATAAATTAATATATTTCTTTTCTGATGTTAAAAATTAAGCGAGCCTTGTGCTATACATACACTCTAATGAAATGTTTATATTCCAGGCACTTATTGGTTTTCGAGTAAGTTATATATTGTATATATTGAAAAATAAACATTGTATTGTATTGTATGTTATAAAATGTAACCGCAGAGTTCCTAGGTAGATCTAGTTACGCTTCCTAAATTTCAATTTATTTGAGTGAAGGCCTCAAACACGAGGCTGTTAAGTATGCCTGCAGGCGACGGCCAGAAAACCCGCGACGATGACAAACATTTCGACATTTAAGTGAATGATAAGGAGGCTTCACTTCGACAATTAGCTGAGCTAATAACTATAACAGCACTATACCAGATCGGATGTAATGTCCATTTAACAAAGAATTGTTTAATTGATATGTAGTTCTAAATAAAATTATTCCTAAGCCTTGAATTCACTAAGCAACTAAATTCTTCCAAAGGGGGTTTACTCGTTTTTGACAAGAGACAGGCAATGTGGCCGGATTACAATGCGTAGGCTGTTGGCAAACCCTTCATACCACGCGAGCCAACAGCTGCCTACACTTACTATTACAATTAACGTCAGCCAATGTTTATGCCTAAGGAAGCCCACGCCGAGGAGAACGAATAAGTATTTTGTGAAAGGTTTGGATAACAAAACTAATGTATAGTTAGATTTATCTCTGCTCAAAATACGTATTTTTAGTCATTTGAATTTATAAATAGATGTTTGTAGTTTCGTTAATAACCTACTTATTTATTGTCACGTCGCAAAAGCCCTAAATGACGAAGCAACCTCTGACAAATGCCGAACGACTTATTTCCAGATTTTCCTTCCGAACTGGAACCAAACCCCGACCTTAATTACTATAGGCTTATGTTAAAATTAAATAACCTAATTTGGTACCACTTTTTATCGCTTTTCGAAATAGTAGGTCAAAAATAGGCTATGCGCCTGTAGAAATGTTACACGCGCCTGAATGAATAAATTATTTATTTACGCCAAATTACAATTGGTCCCTTTTGGAACAGTGATGAGTCGAAATTCGCCGTTGCATGTGTTGAAGACATGTACATTTCAAATACAAAATTTTACTATGTTGAATATTTACAATGAGATAAAATAATAATACGAATATATTTACAAAGTAGAGTTTTCGGAACCGTAGACTGACCCACTCCATTAACAGTCTCTTACATTTAGAAATGTTATCCCAATCGAAATCGAAAACGCCAGAAGGGTTGAAACCCAGCCGGGATAAAAAGTCCTGATCGAGTCACAGTACCGCGATAGTCCGTTAAACTTGGCAGTCCATGATCACGTAGAAGACAACTACAACAATAATAACAATAATCAGCTAGTTGTTTGGCGCACTTTTAACCTTGTACCACGACCGAGTATAATGGGAAGACACTGCATTAGGGACTAGCTAGCTACCAGGGTTAAGGTTGAAGGAATTAATTAATTAATTTTTATTTGTCTAAAATATCTTTTGAAACCAAGAGGATCTGAGCTCACTGGCTAAAATTATATATAAATTCAATGAAATATATACAATATTTAGAATATATATATAGAAGTAACTGACTAGGGAGATAATGGACTAAACAAAATATTTACAAATATTATATACAGATAGAGATTATTTTTATTTTTAAGCGTAGCGCATTTGGCCTTCATTGTTTTAGTCCAACACAGTTTTCAAAGTGATTTCGTGGCGTCAATGAAATACCAATTTTTCGCGTTTTTGAATGCGAGAAGTGTTTCTTGAAAGAAGAACCGACGGTACCGACCGGCGAGACCAATACGTGTCCAGACTGGTATGTTTTGCCACTTCAGAGGGCCAGTTCATTTGAACCCCTTTCTCAACTTTCTCGCTTTCCGATTTAGCTCCGGCTCTGTTAAGGCCGTGGAAGTAAAGCTGGTCTATAGGTAGTTGTTGCTGGCTGACATTACGCAATTTCTCGTTTCCGCTTATTTCTATTTGTTTCGGAATTTCTATTTAGTTAAATAATGGATTATTCAACATTCTTCAATTCCCGTATTTCGAAAGATTTTATTTATTTACTGTAAATTTATTTGGTACTCTCTTGTTTGTTTTTAATTAAATATATTATTTAAATTCTTAAAAATCTTCTTACCTTATTATTAAATTTGTGGCAATTTGTGTTTGTTTAATCTTCTCGGTAAACAATCCTAATACGCTTTACCTTAGTCCTTGCCAGCCAATCTTTCTTGTCTTTATTATGAATATAATCAGAACCTATAATATACATTATCAACTTAACGACCGTCTTGTTTTTAGCCTAACATTTCTCGACTTCCTATTTCGCAAATCAGATCGAGTCAAAGCTAGTTAACCATAAAATGTGACGGGGAACAACTTTCTAATTGGAACCAACTTCGTAGCTCTTCCGGTTCTCAAGTTAATTTTTCGAATGACTTTGAAGACATGGTTCAAGGTCATTGACATTTTCATAATTGGTTGACCCCCTGAGCGCTCTATAACAACCTAAAATTTCAAAATCGTAGTTAAAACACATTTTGAGATATTCGCCCTGGTCCATTTTTTAGTTAACACCCTGTATACCTTATAGTATGAATACGAGAGAAGTATTAACATCCCAATACTGCTAATGTGATTCGCTTGAAACGTGTTCCTTCGCCGGTCCGCAAGAAACAATAGTGCGACCCAAAATACATCCCAATTTTCCAATCCAAAACTATTATCTAGAACAAAAATGACCTTTATACGTAAGAAAATATCCTTACGAAATGTAATTTTATCATTTTACATCGTAAGGTAAATTCCGTAAATTTTGAGCAGCGATGCGGTGTTTGCTTCCACGATTAGGAAAACTGCCTCGAAAAGTACTAGATTTTATTTTACTGATTTCCCATATAACATGAGTGGCTGGAAAGTTGTAGTATTTTGTATTTGTGTATTTTTATTTAAATTTGGTTGGAGATTTGGGCATGTGTCCTTCAAAAATATTTCGAGTTTTTTCCCCCCATATTTCCAAAAAGGGGGATAAACCTTCGCCCCTTCGCGTCGCCAACGAAAAAATTCAAAGCCGCCAAAAATTGGCGCAGCACGCCGCCGCCGACCCAAATCAAACCGGCGATATGCTCTAGATGGATACTTCTGTCGTAAGAGATATATAATATACTTCTGACATTATTATTATAGTTGTCCACGAAATATATTAATTAAAGGTAAAATTTGAAAAAGGCAAATTACTCCAATGGGAGAAGAAAAGGTCAATTTTACTATTTTGGTTCGAAATCCTCGACGAAGATTATAATTCAAGAGCTTCCCGCGTTGCGAAACTCGAAGGATGAAATCCTAAAAGCTCTTTCTTTCCCTCTCTCTTTACACGATAAGCGAGCGTGGCTCGCGGTCGAACGCGAATAAAACCCGCCTTTAGAAGAGTAGGGCCGCCTTTTAGCTAGGAAAAATAATATTTGTTTAAAATTTCCCCGCGGCTAAAACGCGCGTCGTACAAAAGAAGAGGGTGACTGTAAAAATCTTGAAGAAATCCTTTTTGCCGAACTAATGTCAACATTACCCGTACTACGCGGCCCGCTCATTCGGAGCCCAAGGCCCCTCCATTTTCCGTAATATTTGATGAAAATGTCTCGCCAACTATATATCACTTAAGCGACTAGGTGTTTAAAAGCGCGCGCGAACAAACTTCACTCTTCCGGAAAAGCGTCGGTCCACTGTTCGGTGAAGTAGGCGCTTAGGCGGCCTTTTCAACAATATTTCCACTCTCTTTAGAAAACATTTCAACAGGAACGGCAATTTCCCCGGAGGTTCCTAAATCCGTCTCTTCCCAATGTAGCCTTACAAAATCGACGGGCGTATTGAATTACACGAAGGCGGCGGTACGCTGCTAAAAAGGAAATAGGAACCCTTCCCCCTCCCCCGGGAGGGCCTCTATTTAAAATCAGGGTTCAAATATTTGTCCACCGCCGTTCGCCTTCTCCGTCTATACGAGGCTTTAGATTCCAATTTCGCAAATCCAACGCCTACTTCTTGAGGTTCGCTTCTCCCCGAACACCGGCGCCCGGCGGAAAGAGTAGGTTACGGGTGATGGCCTATTTTTCACCTACCACAATAGGAACAACGAGATATCGTTAAAAATAGAAGTGTAAAACATCGTAACGTTTTTATCTCATTTGGGATCATAAGTAGCGTAATAACCTTAAGTATGACACTTCCTATTGTTTTAAATTTTAACGCTAATTTTCTTACCGAATCTTAATTTTTTAGACTCTTACACACTCGCTCACACAACCGAACTGACAATTTTGAGTAGTATATTATCAAAGAGTGATAAAAAACGCGAATAAGTAAAATAGTCCATAATGAAAACGGATAAAAAAGCTAAACCCTAAACAAATTTGAAGAAATTTTAAAACTTACAAATAGCTCGTACCGATAAGTCTTCGAGCAAACAAAAAGACTCAAGCCAGATTTACCGCACGGTACTGATGAGTCCCAAATAGGACGAAACCGGGTTACCGTTGGAATTTCTGGCTATTTCATTTTATTTCGTGTTTCACTCGAGATCTATTTGGTCCGAGATTCGCGTCTTTTTGTTTGCTCGAAGACCTATTGGTACGATCTATTTGTAAGTTTTAAAATTTCTTCAAATTTGTTTAGGGTTTAGCTATTTTATCCTTTTTCATTATGGACTATTCTAGTTATTCGCGTTTTTTATCACTATTTGCAATGCACTCCATAGCCGTGGTTCCTCTGAACTTAGTATATTATCATCCTAATGGTACGGTTAAAGTGAGTGTAGGGAGCTGTAGGCTCGCGTGGCATAAAGGGCTTGCCACCACCCTCCTACGCGTTGTAACCCGGCCACCTGATTTAATGGCTTTAAAAGTCGCTTGATGACTTAGGCCTTGGGTATTAGCCTAGCTGATTACTATTATTATTTTTAATTTTTGCACATAGGGACACTGCCGAACTAAACCTTGATTGCGCAAATAACTCTGAAAATTGTCAAACTCGTTCTTATGTTACTTATGTTATATTTTTTTGAACGCGGTTGATATGAGCAGAAACAGTTCGTCCATGATATGAGAAGTGGGAATTCCGATTTAACCGGCGCTTAACGGAAGTTGGCAGTTTCCAATTTCAGATTAAAGTTCGTTTAGTGATGTGGGAATTCCGATTTAACCGGCGCTTAACGGAAGTTGGCAGTTTCCAATTTCAGATTAAAGTTCGTTTAGTGATGTGGGAATTTCGATTTAACCGGCGCTTAACGGAAGTTGGCAGTTTCCAATTTCAGATCAAAGTTCGTTTAGTGATGTGGGAATTTCGATTTAACCGGCGCTTAACGGAAGTTGGCAGTTTCCAATTTCAGATCAAAGTTCGTTTAGTGATGGGGGAATTCCGATTTAACCGGCGCTTAACGGAAGTTGGCAGTTTCCAATTTCAGATCAAAGTTCGTTTAGTGATGTGGGAATTTCGATTTAACCGGCGCTTAACGGAAGTTGGCAGTTTCCAATTTCAGATTAAAGTTCGTTTAGTGATGTGGGAATTCCGATTTAACCGGCGCTTAACGGAAGTTGGCAGTTTCCAATTTCAGATCAAAGTTCGTTTAGTGATATGGTAAAAAAGAAATTAAATAATTTTATTAGTGAGAGAGTGTTTAGAAATTTAAGCCCATATTCAAACAATAATATGGAAATAAATAACCCGTAACCGAGACGATTTATTGCAATAGGTTTTTGGAACCGTTGTCGAGGGGTGTTCGTATATAAAAAAAAAGAAATAAATGAAGCTTTCTAGAGAAGTCGAAAGTATGGACCGAGAAGGATATGTCTCCCTCGGCTAAGTCGGCTTAGCGACGCGCAATCCAAAGCTCTTAGCCTTTTTAGTCTCGACGGTAACGGCAGCCGGCCGCTCGAGCCATCACTGCTCACTGGCGAGATAGTGGCGAGCCCAGCTGGGAAGCCCCATTTCGATCGGGCACCCGCGGAATCGTTTTCCGTTTTCTGGCCGTCGCCCGCGGGTATACTTAACAGCTAAGCGACTCAGCCCTGACCCCTTCGCTCAAATAGATAGAAATTTGCGCGTGGGGAGTAAGCCCCCCCCCCTTCCTATTTGGTGTGGCTTTGTAATTTACCCCCCCCCCTTCCCATCGGCCAAATGAAAGCGTGAGCTAAATTAGCCAATGTAACTTATCTTTACCGCGGGCCTCGGATCCAGCAAAGAACCGAGGGAAAAAAGGCAATCGGCTTAGCGTAGTCGGAAATCGGAAAAACTCTCAAATTACCATTACAATACAGACGTGTTATCGAAAACCTATAATCCTACGTCCAAAGCGCATACGATACCAAGTCTAGGGTAATACTTTGGAGTCTACTATCCTAATAGACTTTTTCGAAAAACATCAACTTTCATTGTACATAGACAAAGTCAAAGATTATAAGTATAAAGCAAAGCCGCTTAAAAGTTTTAACCGGAACTCTATTCCGTATTGCCAGAATCATATTAAGAGACGCTTCTCTTAAGAGTGAAGCGTTAATTTAGGCCATAATAACGAAACACGCGTGCCTTCACACGCTAGAGGCAATTTCAATGGCCATACTATACGTTTATACCGCCTCAAGATTATACTGCGTATCAATTTTTGTTTTGAAGATACATGTTTCAAGCGAAAAACATAAGCGAAAGGATGCCCAAATCGAGGGGCTAACCACTTCCGAAATCTGGTGTACAAAATAGGCAGAAATCTAAAATAAATACGAAGAAATATCGGAGAAATACAAAGATAATATATATAAATATATGCTATATAATGTACATTAAATTGGCGAACTCGATATTGAAAATGGTAATCTCGACCTTTAAGCCTTCAAAAGGCTTATTTAGAATATATATTAATAATATAATATTAATAATAAAAGTAACTAATATAAACAACAGCTATATTAACTTGGCTCGCCATGCGTGTGGCGATATCTTAATTTGAAAATTTGGGCGCCCTAGCATTACCGGTAAAGTTGATCTAACAAATATAATATATAATTTTGTTACTGCTACGTATAAAATAAACCGGAAGAAACTTTAAAAAGCTAACCTGGCCAACGGATTACCGAGATTTTACTTGAGAATTTAAATAAAGTCTTCCCAAGTTTCCAAGATATCTGAAATAAATAGTTATCTTAAGGGGGGATTCAAACTGCCCTTCGATCCAAGTCGCGTTAAAAAAGTTGATTATAGTCCCGAATATACGCGCTTTTCGAGGAAATACTCCATTACTCTTTATACATTTTGCTCAAAAAAAAAAACATTTATAAAACAGCGCAAAAAAAAATGTCAAAATGATTCCGAGTGGAAAACTATAAAACTAGATCGGTCACGGGTCTTTGGACATTCGTAAAGTTCCAAACTGTACAGGATTTATTCGAGTCGGCCGATGAGGACCTTATTTCTTTATCGGATAGTAGGGCCTTCCTATACTCTCTTTTTACGACAACACTACATCCGGGCTATATCAAAATAGGGCTCCACGTAATTTCGCGTTACCCCCCCCCCCCCTATAAAAGACCAGAAGTTTATGATATATCTCTTTCGGTAGAAGTATTCATCTGCTAATGTTACTCGTTCGAAACATGTAACTTCGTAGGCTCACGCTGATTTTCCTAAATATATAATATCATGGTAACATTATAGAACGATATAGTTTTATAAATAAGGAAATAATAATAATAATAGTAATAATAATAATAATAACATAAGACTATCAAGGCCCCTAAGTTTGAAACGAATGGGATTTTAAAGGCCTAGGTTTTTTTCTGCCTGTTCCCCTTTAAATTAACTTAGTGGAGCACAAATACCCTGGTGGTAGGCCAACCGCTGAACATGTTGGCCTAATTTAAAGGGGGACAGGCAGAAGAAAACCTAGGCCTTTAACGTTAGACAAATGACAGGCCAAACTGGCTGCATGACTCCATGGTGAAAAATTTTAACTTATGCACAAATAGCCCAAGGCATGCTACCAGATGGCAATTCGCTCGTTTTCTCCGTCAGGTAGCGTAGATTTTTTTCTCCCGCGCTTGCCTGAATACACGCGCCTTTATGCCCAATTCAAACTTAGGGGGCCTTAATAGTCTTGTGATAATAATAATAATAATAATTTTAATGGAAAGGTGAAACCGAAGAACTCGGGGGAAAACCCTCGCAACCAGTGGGGAGAGAACTTGCAAACTCTACGCACGAGTTTTCAGTCGGTGGCACAAGCTGGGATCAAACCCGGATACTCTTACGGAGAGTTTTCTTCGCGTGTTAAATTCTCAGGCGGAGTAATAGTCCAAGAGCCCATGACAAAATAAGCATGTGATAAGGTACACGATGGGTCAAGGTATTTTTTAATTAGGTTAGTGATTTGTAACAAAGAACTGTTTGTCTTACGGGTCAAAGTGGGGGATTTCCGGAAATACGAACCACGTGACGTCACTTCCGGTGACCTTGGAAATTGATATGACCTGATATTGGTATCATTCGATTGGTCTCAACGTGCTCTTACGAAATATCGCCAAAATAACCTTCAAATCTGAACCAAGAAGAGTATAAGATTAAAAAACTAATTTCGAGCCCCTCCCAAATTTACATGTATAAGACAAAATTACTTTTTTAGTCTTATACGCCGTTCGGTTCAGATTTGAAGGTTACTGTAGCGATATTTGATACCAATATCAAGGTCACCGGAAGTGACGTCACGTGGTACGTATTTCCGGAAAGCCCCCACTTTGACCCGTAAGACAAACAGTTCTTTGTTACAAATCACTAACCTAATTAAAAAATACCTTGACCCATCGTGTACCTTATCACATGCTTATTTTGTCATGGGCTCTTGGACTATAACAAACACGGTAAATTTGAGCCGCGATGCGGGAAAAACACGGCGACTAAAAACAGCCTCGACCTTGGTACGTGTTAAACTTGAATGACCTAGATGAACACTTCTATAGCGAGAGATACGTAATATACTTCTGACAAGACCTCTATTGACGTTTTTTTAACGGTTCAAGAAAGTTGGGAAATTTCTTCGGACATGGTGCATTATTGATTGACGAAGATGGGCGAGAGCTGGAGCGACTTAATACCATCAGGCCGCTCTTCGTCCATATAAATGAAAATACCGCCTACCGACGAGGTGACGTCATCGTATCTATAGTGGGAAGCTAGTTCCACCCCCTCCCCTCCCACACATTGAGTCACGGTCGCCAACTTCGTCAAATTTCCGGGAAACCTCGTTATAAGGCCTCTAAATTCTAGAAAGCTCCTGTCAGTACCATACAAGACACTTAATGGCGGAGGCTTACGCTACAGCCTGCAGTGTTCCTAAAAAGGCAGTTTTTAGGAGAAAAGTCCAGGCCAGTGGCAAATAGTGAAAAAAGTGGCTAATAAAGACCAATTGCATTTCAAAGCTTAAAAAAGTAATTGGAATTAAACTTTTAAGAAGTTTATTGTAAAAATGTCTTAGTTTACACTGAACTGGAAATTTACAGACTTTTCTAATGTTAATCAGAATCTGACCGTTCCTACGCATATATATTTGCCTTAAGTAGCCCAAATCTGAAATTTCTGTGTTAAAATATTTTTTTATTATTACTTTATACTTTTCTGTGGTAAAAATATTTATTGGCCACTTTTGGCCAGATTGACCACTAAATTAACTTTTGTCCAGGACGGAATTTTCCACTATTTTCCACACTATTGTACACCTGGCATATTCCACCTCGTAACACCCCTACAGGGAGTTTAATAGTATCAGAAGTATATAAGATATATAATAATAATCAGCTAGGCTAATACCTATAAAAGGGAAAGGTTCTAACCACATTAGCATATAGGGTGTTAGTACAACGTTTAACGTCGCGAAACTGTTGGTTTATATATATATTTTTCATCACGTAAGCTTTGCGTAATAGAGGTTTTATCATTGAAAATTTTTCATTGGCTCTTTAGTGGTGATATTTCAAACATAATTGTTTCATTTTCACCTCCCTTAAGAGTTATAAAATATTCGCGACCGAATACTATCGCTACGCCACCTTTGGTTCGGAATTTAACCTAAATAGGTAACGGCTAAGGTAGACGCTATTAGTTTTTCCTCATCGTTATTCGTAAATTTGACTTTATAGCTTCTCCGAGGTAGCGCCTATGGTCTAGCGTCTGCTACAGACAAATTAAAAAGTCATAAGAAAGTTTTTCTTAAATTAACTTATAAAAATATAAGCAAACGATGCAAAAATTATATTAAAATGCAAGTATCATTGTATACGGGGTGTTTGAAAAGGATATGCAAAATTTTAAGGAGTTGTAGGGGGTGAGTTGAGAAGTACGCCTGTTTTCCCCCCATTGTCCTAATATGAGTTAAAAGAGCGCCAGAGAGTTTCAAAGTGTGGCCCCTGGAAGTAGGCTGCAACAAGCGCAAAACCAAGCAGCAGGGAAATGCGAACATTAAGGTTTGGGTTCATGTGATAGGTAAAAAAGTACTTTGTAAATTGTAAACAAATCGAGGTAACCAGCGTAAAAAGGTAGCTTAAACAGTATTTAAAGTCCCTGCTGCCTGGTTTGGCGCTTGTTGCAGCCTACTTCCAGGGGCTAGTAGGCCACTCTTTGAAGCTCTCTGGCACTCTCTTAACTCACCGTAGAAAAATGGGAAAAAAAGGCATATTTATCAACTCACCCCCTACAACTCATTAAAATTTTTGCATAACCCCCTGTATACAATGATATAATTTTTGCATCGTTTGCTTATATTTTAATAAGTTTATTCAAGAAAAAACGTTCTTATGACTTTTTAATTTGTCTGTAGCAGACGCTAGATCATAGGTGCTATCTCGGAGAAGCTAGCGCCGTTACGCCACCTAGACTCGTTTCGGTCACCAATACTTCAGAAATGACGTATTTCGTCCCGCATTTTTTTTATCTTCGGAGTCGTATTTTTAAAGGTACATGTCTTAAACAAATACCATTAACCGAATACGGAGATGTACACTTCTCTCAAAGAGTATACGCTTCTGGTAATAAATCCTTACTTATTTTCGGTGACCTCTTTCGGGGGTTAGGTTTTCAATCTATATTAATGGTACTTACACCGCAACAAGTTAAGTCTTTCTCTCAGTTGAAACTTTTCGGAATTAAAAATGTCCGTCTCATTCTAGTCCGAGAAAGAGAGAAACTAAGTAATAAAACTGGCCAAAGTCCCAAATTAGTTTCCCTAGCTTCTTTCCTTCGCAATCGCGGCAGAATGGCAAAGGCGCCTTTCTTACAAACTAATTGCCCTTCTCTTCGTGTGGATTAAATCGCCGCGAGAGAAAACTTCCCCCGCGAAACGACTCTTAAAATATTCAAGCAGATTGTATCGGAGAAGATAAAATTATCGGGGACACCGGACAATATCGTAGATGGCGGGGGAAAGGTACGGTTTACGCTAAGAAGGGGTATATTTAACCTCGTAATCATTAAGCCCTCGTAAGTACTCGGAGAAAGACGTTTTACGATCCCGTTTCAAAGGATTAGTACGACCAATTCCGTCTCTCGCGAATACTTCTAACTTAACGACGAATCTGGAGAATTTTACGAGCCTATTTGAACGCTTTTAATTAAAAGAATTTATCGTTTCTTTAAAAAATAGCACTAACGACGCGCTTTTCCTCAGTCTCGTTACTGGAAAGAAATTGGGCAGCTTCGAAAAATAAGTTCATGGACCAATAATGTACAGGGACTCGCCGCTTAAAATCTTTTTAACACAGCAGGCGTGACTTTCACTTTTCTGACACGGTAAGCGTGGCCTAAATTGAAAAAAAAAAACGCCGATGACGTTAGCCACTTCTAGTTAAATCCAGAAGGGAAGTAGTCCGAAATCGAATGCAGTGATACCATCAGTCTATAATATAGTTCCATAAGTTTGTCATTTTGGGGAATATTTTACTGAGAGCTAGTAACGCAGTGACGTCATCACCAGACGAAAATCTCCCCCTAGCGAGGCGCTGTCAAAGGCTACGTGTGACACGGGAGCGAGCGGACGCAAAACGGCGACGAAACCCGTAATGCAGTCTGTCTCGTGAATAGCTCTCAGTAACATTTTTGCACGTGAAGAATAGGAAGTGTCACACTTATGTAAGAAAATAATTTTTGCAAATTTTCTCTTTTTTGTTGTTGTAAAGTAATCGTTGATACTAAAGGCCTACAAGTCACCCATGACTTGGCCTAGATATTGTAAACGCCGACCAAATCTGATTTTTTTAAATAAACCTTTTTATTATTATTATTTTTATTATATTATACACTTATGGTACAAGGAATTTAATTATCAATCCATGGAAACTTAAATAAATTTTTCTTTTAACCTTTAAATTATTGTCATACTTATGTAACAATATTATACACTTATGGTGATACCAAATGAACTGAAATGACGGAAAAAGAGTCCCACTATATGTCCCTCCGTCCATGGCCCACTATTTACCCAAAAAAGAGATTCTATGAGATACACGTAGGCGTAGGTGTCTCTCTATAGTAGAAAATAGGATAAACGTTTGTGCCTGGCTGGATCGTTTCTTCATCAAAAGTTTCGCCGAGTTAAAAAGAAAAGCATCGAATCCGAAGACCGACGATAAAAAGCTGAAAAGGCAACGCGCAGAGAGAGAGAGAGAGAGAGAGTCCAAACACGATGGTCAGCGTTTTGAGCTCATTATCCCCGGTTGACCGGAAGCGGAATTTCTCTCTCTCTTTCTCATTCCGCAATCACATCCGAAGGTTGCTGCCAGCGGGAAATAGCCTCGTTAAAAACGAAGTGCAGAATGGGGAGTCCGCCTCGGGCCGCTCAAGCAAAAGGACAGAGCTTTATTAAGCCCAAAAGGGAAGGTCCACTTGAAATTCCCCGGAGAGCTCGTAGCCGATTCCGACGTTATCGAGGTCGGCCGTGTAAAAGTTTGCTTGGACAGTGTTCCTCAGCAACGTCATTTTCCAGACGGGATTTGCTCGTCACTTCTTTATCCTTTCTCCGCGACGATTGTCCGTCTGCTAAATCCGAGAAGCGTCCGAGAGATTTGTCGATAAACGCGCGATGGTGATTTGAGGGACTCGTATTTGCAGCCGTCCTTGCCAATTCTCCGAGCGCATGGCCTACCTCAAAAGGCTTTACCACGCTCGGTTAGTATTAAAGCAAGCACTCACGTAATAAACGATAAGTATGCCGCAAATTGATGTTAGTTAATTGACAGTTTCTGGAACAAAAGGTGTACACTTTTACGATAAATTAAACTATTATCTTGTTCTGGTGGAGATAAATACACTATTGGTTGATGTCAGAGTATTGGGGCTACACTTTTTACTCCTCCTCAAAAGGGGGAGTAAAGAAATAAAACTGATAAAATCTTCCGCTTATCCACAATAGGTGATTCTGAAATTTACTAACTTATCGACCAATACATGTACAAAAGAGTTAATTTTTTGGGCGAGCGCTCTTGATATATTAGTATATTGTGCCTCGCGCGATTTTGCACGAGCGTTGAAAATTAAAAAAGGAGTGCGCGCTCAAATACTTTAACCATACAACATAAAGTAACCAAATCATGTGACCACCGATCTTCTTCGGAATCACCTTTTCAAGATTCAACGTTCAAGATTGAAGATTCAAGATTTATTTATAGACGCTAAAAGAAATTATTCGCTCCAAAATAAAAACCGTCAAAAGGAAGGGTTTTTAAATTAAAAACGCGTGAATCTCGATGATATCGCCCATTTTTTCGTCGCACGTGTAATTATTTATTCTGATAATAAAATAGAATCACGTGGGCTTAGCAATATTTATCTGCATTTGTCTTAGCCAATAAGATTATCCCTTCCGAGCAAGCACGCGCCAATTTACACAATGAGCCGATGAAGATTTTCAAATCAATTTCTTTTAAGATCTATTGACTCGTAAAGAGATACAGCCCTTTTGGAACAGGGTGGCTCACCTATTTATCTCGGGTAATGGCCACCTAGGAGCAACAAACACAGCATCCCACACAAAAAGAACGCAACCCGCCAAAAGTCGTTCATTTTCTTGCGTACAGTTTTCATTGGTCAGACGCTTTAATCTGCTGCCGTTGGAAGGGAAAAATTGGGAAATTGTCTTCCCCCTTTCCGTAAAACGTTCAGCGCAAAGGTTCCTCCAATGAAATTTGTACAAAACACTGCGTTAGCGTGTTTAAATGTTAGCTGCGTTCTCTTTGTGTTTGTTGCTCCTAGATGGCCACAGGGAAAACGTTTGTACCTGACTCGAACTGTTCTCACCACACAGGGGCGCCCACAGCAAGTTTTCAAAGGGGGGGGGGGTGTGGAGGATGTTTAGTGTTTAGGATAGCCAGTTTATCTTTCGATCAAGAGCGTAGCGTACGGGAAGAGAGGACAATGCCCTTTCCAAATATTTTACAAATTACTAATTATAACTAACGTAATGCCCCTCCAACATTTTGATCGGTTCAAAACAAAGTTGACGAGGTAATGGTATGTTTTAGCTTAATGATGCAAAAATAGTTAGTGAGTTTCCACCCTAGGCATAGTAAAAGTTTAACGAAATTTTGGCCATAGCTACACCTACTCAAGACCTATGACCCAAAGAAATTTAAAATGCCATCTTAGTCCAGTCATTATAGGAAATTCCTCGGAAAAAAATAGGGAAGATTTGACATTCCTGATGAACGTACGGTGGTGTGCCCTAGTGTCCGAAGTGAGCGTTCACCGCCATCTTGGAAAATGGCTGCCAAAATCACTCTTTTCCCTGCATTTATCGTTATATCTCCTAAACCGTACACCCCACAAGAGTGTACTATTTATTTTCAGATAAAGGATTGAATTAGGCATAAAATGATGTATCCATATGTGTAAGTACGACTAACCGCTTGACCGCTACGATTTTTTTAAAGATTAAAGATTTCACTGCAAAATTTCAATTTCAAATAATGCCTGAACAATAAACCATCTGGTATAATAATATTTTTAAAGATTTTTCAAAAGGTAATTTTAGTACCCGCGTATTTCCGAAAATTTTATGAAAAATGTATAATAAAAAGAGCAGTGACGTCTAAATTACATAATAAGGTATATTCTCATAGGCCTAGAAGAAAATACTATAGATATCCGTCTGTATTAAAAGATGGTATATTTCTATTTAATATTTTGATAATATTGGTACTTATAATGTCAATAATGTGAACCACCTTGATATTGTATGTAGTTATGCTTTTGTTTAACTACATGTATATCACCATGTTATTTCTTTTTAATATCTGTATATGTTCAAGAAGCTTCCAAATAAACCGGTCTATAGGGCGTTAAAATGGCTTTAAGTTCAATAAATCACTATTGTTATGTCACCGAAGTTATGAGGCAGGTGGTGACAATTAAAAACTTTATTAAGAGTGAAGATAAAAACGTACAAACATTTACAAAGTGAACAATTACGAGTTCGAGGCCAGACTGCATTATGATAGGATGGTCGGCTTTATATATTGCCCAATAATAGGTCAGAGGCTTAGGTATTTAGATAAGACAATCTTGACCAAAAATCTCCCCCACGCCGGAAAGCTTCGTAGTCGAGACATACTGGTTGTTTTACAACCCTTCCAAACCGGGTAGTTACTTGGGAGTTTGACCCCTGACGATGGGTACTGTTGGTTAACTCTTGTGTCCGAAGTCGAATCAGGATTTGCCCGTGTAGACATTACTCCGCTCGATGACGTGCCCTGGTTGGGATCTGGAACTTCTGATGGCGAACTCGGAGCTGAAAGTTGACCAGGTATCGTCTCTGCTTTTGGTGACGTAGGAACAAATTGTGCGGTGACCACAGGCTCTTGTTGATGTAGCTGCGGTAACGGGACCAAATGATAACGGTTGCGTTGAACGACTCCGGAACATGTCTTCACCAAGTAGGATCTCGGACGAACTGCCTTGCCGATGACTCGTCCCTCCGTGCGTTTGTCAACAATCCAGACTCGCGTACCCTCGACTAAGTCCGTGGGAGTTCTCGTTCTATGATGACGATCGTAGTGAAACTTTTGCGTCTCTTTCGCGCGTTTCTCTTTCTGTACGACGACCTCCTTGTCAGGAACTGCTGGCAACAGTAGTGATGATTTGACAGGAACAGTTGTTCGTAGACGCCTGTTCATCAACAGCTCCGCCGGGCTGTACCCATTTGGTAATGGAGTGGAGCGGTAGGCTAATAGTCCCAGTTATATGTCGTCTGACTTCTTGAGTCTGCTCTTGATGATTTTAACTGCAGCGTCGATGAACCAGTTGCTCTGCGGAAACCTCGGACTACTCGTAGTCCTTGGAGAACTTCTCGAACGCTTCACATCTGGTAGCGGTGACTTGCGGACCATTGTCGGACCGAACGATTTCAGGGATGCCAAATCTAGCGAAGACAGACTTCGTCGCTTCAACGATGGTGCCCGCGGACTGATCTCTCAACTTAATCAGCTCCATGAATCTAGAGTAGTTATCGGATATATTCACCTTCTGCCTGGACTCGACCATTGAATCTTGCTCGCTCGTACGTAATGTTGCGCTTGCCAATAAATTTCTTTAATACAGTATCATATACCTTCCTCTCCGCATCCGTGAGTTTGAAGGCTAGGAATATGTCTTCAGACTTATCTCCCATGATATATAGTAAGACATTGATCTGTTCTTCCTCGGGCCGATTCTTCAATCCTGACGCTAAGCGGAAACGCTTAAACCGACGCTACCATCTTGTCCAATCTGCGGGATTCTTGAAATCAAGACTCTCCGGAGTCTGAACTTGGTAGAGTGCAGTGGCCATGGTGCTTTCGTCCTCTTCCGAACTTGATCGAGAGCTTTTTATTGGTTTTCCGTTCGTCTGCTTCATCCTGGACATGGACTGTAATTACAGGAAAGTCTCACCTTGGACTGGATACTTGTGAACTTCTGACACCAAGTTATGTCACCGAAGATATGAGGCAGGTGGTGACACTTAAAACAACTTTATTAACAGTGAAGATAAAAACGTACAAGCATTTACAAAGTGAACAATTCCGAGTTGGAGACCAGACTGCCTTATGATAGGATTGGTCGGCTTTATATATTGCCCGATAAAAGGTCAAAGGTTTTTTTCTTTAGATACGACAATCTTATCTTGACCAAACAACTATAATATATTTATAATTTTTCAAACCACGTAAGGGCTTGCGCCATTTAGTAAAAAGTGTAGGCTGTAGAAAAAATGCCACAGAAGACCTTTTATGTAATTATAAACTCTAGATTAAAATATTTAAACCTCCCAACGAAATGTGAAATTAAAATTCTGTTTACGTATTCCTCAGTATGTTTTTGAAATCATTATTTATTTACAAATTTGGGAGCTTTCGGAGCGCGGTCCTTCCTTGGCCAAATAATTAAAATTAATTGGTTGATCAAGGACCGCGGTCATTCCTCGGCCAATTAATTAATTAATGAAAATTAATTGGTTGATCAATGACCGTGGTCCTTCATGGGCCAAATAATTAAGTAAAATTAATCGGTTGATCAAGGACTGCGGTCCGAAATCTTCCAAATTTATAAATAAATGTAGTAGCTGATATTCTAATAATTTTAAATTGTTTTATCCTAAAAATAGCTAGTTAACCGGTATGAATTAAAAACATGAATAATGCTTAAAAATAATTATACTCGATCTTGTTAAAATTACAGAATATGATTTTGTGAAATATACGAGCCCATTTCGTGAAACAACTTTTACGGTTTGTCATGTATTTTCTACATAATTTTTACGGTTTAAAAAAAGTTACGGCGGATCCTATTAAAAACACAGATTATATTTCTGTAAAATATACTAGTTTTTTCTAGTGACATAACCTTTACGGTTTGTCATGTAATTTCCACAAGGGTTTTTTTATCTCAGTTATAAGAAATAATGGATATTTGAAGCTGCACGCGGAAAATATAGTATATAGCGTTTTAAAATATGCCACGTATGAAAAAGAGCGCGTGTTTTATGATTTGAATTTGTCAGTTATTTAGAGTAGTTGATTTTATAAAATAAAAAGTGGTCTTGCCCAACTTGTTAAAATGTTGCTCTTACGTCACAAGACCCAGCTTTATTTGTATTCTTCGCACGAGCGATTTGCACGCGCTCTAGAAAAAGCTATATTCCTCGCGACTGTAGCGCGCGCTAGTAGGCTTGTCAAAGTAAGAGACTGTGACGTAAGAGCAACATTTCAACAAGAAGGCCACGTTAGTTTATAAAAAGAACTGTTGGAAAGAGAAATGACATTTTGTTGATTCTGAGTTGAATGATTAAAAGTATTCAGTGAGAAAAAGTTTAGTTTGTTATAAATCATCATACATTTTATTACACCGTTATAAACTAGATTCTATTCCATTAAGGGGCTTTCCTACTTCGGAAGTGAGAAAGCCCTTAATGTAGAGTAGCGCCATCTTCAGCATAATCAGAGTAAAAATCTTAATCATTCATGTAAAAATTCAATAAAATAAAACTTTAAATATTAACGTGCTCTTTATTCCGTGTGCGGCAAAATACGTTCAAATCAGATTCTATAGATGTTTCTATAAAATATAATGGACAAAAACCTAGAAATAAAACATGTTACAGAGCTTTATTTGGACAATCTTAGCACGACTGATTTTCACGCTTGCTAGAAAATACGAAATACCTCGCGGCTCTATCACGCGCTCGTAGCCTTATAAAAGTAAGAGACACTAGGTGGGTTTTTTCACCTGTCCCAGGACAAAAAGTGTAAACTTTTTACCCTAAAACGTTCTATTCGCCTGTTCTCGGGGTAAGATTTACCCTGTTTCGAATTTTGTTCGCTTGTTCCAGAGCTCAAACGTTACACTTTTGACTCCTCCTCGAAAGGAGGTGTAGAGGGAGTAATCTAGCTTATATAGAAAATTCTTCCGCTTAAATTTCGTTTCACGAAAACATAACGGGTTTCGAACATCTTTTAATAACGAATATCCAATTGTTAAATGCTATTTAATGACTATAAAAGTTGCTTAATGACTTAGACCTAAGGTGGTGTCTTCCGTATTAGCCTATCTTATTATTATTATTATTAAATAAATAAGAAAAATGAGTCCTATATTGATGATCTCACCACTGCCATCTTAAAAACAAAACAAATATATAACCTTTAACCTCTAACTACTCCCTTATTACTCCAACTCGTTTTTTTCGTCAAGATAGAATTGGAGTAAAATGACGTCATAGGGCTACACTTTTGAACCTGCTCAAAAAACCCAGAACAGGCGAAAAAAAACCACCTAATGACGTCAAAGAAACATTAAAACAAAAAGTTAATTTATAGAAAGAAATATTATCGTTTTTACGCAAAGTGCGTCTATTTTCCTGAGAAGCGACTAAACGAGCAACATTACGTCGTGTTTATTTATCGCGAAATGATGGCTAGGCTTAAGGCGGATGCACACATAGCCTTCGCGCACGAAATTTCGCTGGCAAATCGCGTCGCGTCGCGTGACTTAAATAGAATGGAAGTCATGGCGCATGGGCGCGTGCGCGAAAATTCGCAGGCGAAATCGCTTGCGAACCGTATGTGTGTTTGGGCCTTTAGTTTCTCGTGTCTAGGTTAAGTTAAGGTTAGGTTAAGGTTAGGTTAAGGTTAGGTCAAGGCTAAGAAAGGTTTTGGTTAGGTCAAATTAGATTACTAAGGTCTTTTGGTTTGAAAAATTACATTTTGTTGTTGGATGATTTTTGATGGAAATTTGGAACCGTTGCTAGTCACAGGTTCTAAACGTGTTGGACAACTTCTATTTGCAATGCCACAAGTACCACCAAAACGACACGCGGCTAATGCTGTAACTCAAAGTAATCATCGATCTCGGCAATCGGAAGAGCAATAAAAGACGAATAATATGATCATTTAAAGGTTCACAGGATGGTTTGAAAAATTCGGGTAGAATATCTGGTAGCTCCTCCTCTTCCGTCACGTGACTCAGACGAACTTTCCCGCTTTTCAAAACCTCAAATTTCAAATGGTTACAAATTAGCTTACTTTGCTGCATGCAGTATATAAATTTTAACTTGAAATTTACTGAACTCTTTCGATTGTTCGTGTTATTCTAACTTTAAATCCAACTAAAATATTCCAAACACCAGAAATATTAAATCTTAGCCGTATTAAAACTAAAAGTATCAATTTTTTCCCTGCGTCACGAGCTTTTTAGTACTTTATTGGCACGGGCGTTTCGCACGCGAACTTCAAATTCCAAAATTTATATCGACTCAAGGGTGTGTTCCCTACCTTCAATAACTATAGTTAGTGACGTAGAAAAAACATTTACAAGTGACCTCCCGTATTTTACGGAGACACCTATTGGGTAACCACGAAGTGACTGCTTTGCGGAAGGAAGATTACGATCGTGGTTCGGGTGCTATAACATTCCAATCGTTAATTACTCGAGAAGGAAAGTGCTTACGACGCGAGGATTAATTAATTTGGCGCGATGGCGCCTGCTTGATAAATCGGAAGTTCACCAAATTCATTTGGACACGGCTCATTTAGGAAGGAAAATATAAATCAAATAGATACGCGAGAACATTAGCGCGATGCCGTAGTATCGGATCTGAAATTCCGAGCCAATTATTTCGTAGTAGCTCTAATACTATCCAAAATGGAGCCGATTATCAGTAAAACATATTCGCGGGAGTATAAAGTTTCATATTTATCACAGAATTTTTCATTTTTGGCACCAGACTAGCTGGTTCTTGTTACGTTGCATCGGGTGCTAGCAGACGATTTTTCAATTTGGAATATATTCCCTTGAAGTTTGGGAAAATGCTTCTTCAAAATCCCTGGATGGGGCCCTGGCATTTTTTTGCCAAAACATAAAGACAGCCTTTTCTCTTATAGACGACCACCTCGGGGATTAATTCACGCACAGTTATATTCCTGCACAGTTCTAGAGGGAAGAAAATGCTCAACAATTTCTGCGCGAGTGTGGAAACCGTGGCACGAAATAGATTCGTTTATACAGGGTGTTTCAAAAAGGGTGGTATGAGCGAAGACCTACGGGTTCTACACGTCATTTTGAGTCGAAAATATTCTATGACATTTTTTCGATTTGAGCCGCCGTTTAGAAGTTACGAAACATTTGATGTATGGATGACCCCTAATTTTAAAGCTAGTTTTAATAAAATAATCAACGTAAATTTAATAGTTTCATTCGTGGCTCTCCGCACGTGCCCAAAATAATATTTCCCTGTGAGTAGCGCGCAAACGTACAGTTTTGAATATGAATGAAAAATGCACGCGCTTCGAAAACTGTTTTGAGCAGCGCGAGCCCACGCGTGAATTTTTATCAATTGATAAAAATAAAAAAGCTATATAGGTATTTTGATACGGTGTGCCATCCTGTTTTGTTAAAAAAATTAGAATGTGCGGGTGTAAGAGGCTAAGCCTTAAATTTGTCTAAGAGTTATTTAAGTGATCGAGAAGTAATGGTTAAAATTTCAAATACTCTTACAAGGAGACGACCCGAGGTGATAATCACCGATTTTGTTCAAACTCGGGTATAGTGTACACCTCCATGTACCTTAAACAAGTTGGCAAGCCAAAATATACCTCTCCTCGGAAGAATGGTCCCTAGTGGTATTAATTTCTCGACACGACCCCCAAAGATATCTCCGCAATTCAGAGTTATTTACGAAAAACGTATTCTCGGTTCAAACCCTGCCCGGTATAAAATTTTAATTTTAATTTAAATAATTGAGACGAAACAATCGAGTTTAATTTATTCAGAATATTATAAATTAAGTAGTTACAACAGCGAGTTAGACTTACTAAAACAATGCACAATTGAATTTAACCCTTTTTACAGTACATGTTTATCAGTTGAATATAATACTAAGCAAATTTTAATGAAAGAAATATCTACAGATGTTATTTGTATTTTTCTCGCTTACGAAATACTTACCGCGTCTTTAACGCTCATTTTATTTCAACGCTCGTAGACTTCCAGTTGACGTTGTGACACATACCGCATGAAAAAGACCAATGCCGTCCAATTTCCAATATCATATAATGACTCGCACACCCAGGAAATCATTGACTGCGTTAGAAATCGTAGATATCCAAATATCCACACCAAATATATTTACAAGAAGCAAAAACCTTACCACCAACAAAGCACAGAGAGCCACTTGACTAACCGCCAGCTCTTAAAGCAATTAACGTTAAATTATCTCCTTTGAATTAACACAACTATATATAGGTCGTTAAGAATACCCGTAAATAAATACCAAAAAAAACTAACAAAGTGGACCACCCACAGGCTCTACCCTTTAACCCTCTAATCTCGGCTGACTGTGCTAAAACAAGATTTAACCTTTAAAATTTCATTCGTAAAAAAACCAGATTAGGCCTTCATAAATTCATTAATAAAAAAAGACTTTATTACCTATTATGCTTACGATGCGTGTCTTAATTTCAGTGAACCTAAGCAGCTATCGGTGGTTCTGTGGTAGAGCGCTCGACTGCCAAGCCGAATGGCCTGGCTTCGAAACCTGGGTGGCGCATTTGTTTTTAATTAATAGAGAAACGCTAAATTAGAATTTCTTCGATGCAATAATTTCAATTTCAATTCTATTTCAATTAAACCAAAATTTCGTACTCTATTAAATACGCTTCCGATAAAGCTGAAGGTCTAATTTTCAATGAAGCGTAACAAGTGTCGGTGGTTCTGTGGTAGAACGTCCGCCTGTCAAGCAGGAGGTCTCGGGTTCAAATCCCGCCCGATGCGATCGCAAATTGATACTAAGACGAAAACCGTGTACAACTGGTGGAAACCCTGCCATTGGACGTTGTGAGGTAGCATTGCACTCAGCACTCGGTCCGTCCCAAAGTCATTAAGAAGAAGTTGGAGAGAAAACGCCCATACAAACACAACAGACTCAACATGCACAACCATCAGAACACAAACTCAACACTCACAACCTACGCATAAACATTACAAAAACGTAATACACCAAACCGTCATGACGGTGAGCGAAAAAACACCATCCAAACCAAACCGCAAATTAATCCGTTAACGCTCACCGTCACACGGTGGTTTTGCCAACCCTTCGAGAAACCGCGTACGCAGTGATTACACTTTGCACCGAAAATGCGAACACGTTCGCAGGCCTGACAGACCCACAGACAGACACGGTGGTTGTATAACCTCTCCTAGGGGACTTTGTCCCCTGGGAGAGGTAAAAACCTGCAAGGGAAAAATGCGACGGGCTTTCGTTTTGCCTTGGCAACCGAAAACGTTTTTGACAACATGATTTGGGATTTTTCCATTGAAAATAACATGGGAATCTGAAGGATTTTAAGGGTCCCCCCCTGTGAAACCTTTTAAAAAATGAAAAATTTTGAAAATTTCTAAAACGTTAAAAAAAAATTAAATTGATTTTAAAAATTAAATTTAATCAAGTTTAAATGCAATTTGGTTAATTGGGGGACCCTTAAAATCCTTCAGATTCCCATGTTATTTTCAATGGAAATAATTCCAAATGTTGTCAAAAAAGTTTTCGGTTGCCATGGCAAAACGAAAGCCTGTCGCAACTTTTCCCTTGCAGGTTTTTCAAGTAACATGGAGGTGTACATTATACCCGACTTTGAACAAAATCGGTGATTATCACCTCGGGCCGTCTCCTTGTTAGTGAGTCAGTGCATTGACGTACGGTATTCCTCGGGGTACTGCGATTGGGCCGATTCTTTTTATAGCCTATATTAATGACTTGTGCAATATTTAAATGGAATGTTAATTTCTTTTGCGGACGATACGACTATATTATTTGATGGCTTGAATATGCACCTTTTAACGTTAAATATAAAGAAAACTAACTACATTTGTTTATCGAGTAGAACTCCCGGTGACAGGGGTTATAACTTGGTAATACATCAAAATAACTGTACTCAATGTGATAGAAATTGTTTGAATGTTGAGCGTGTCTACAATGTGAAATATTTAGGGGTTACTATTGATGATAAGCTTAATTGGAAAGGGCATATTAATAATTTATTGAAGCGTTTGCGTTCTCGTTTGTATATTTTTCATGCCCTATGTGCTATATTATCAACTTTTTGGCTTAGAGTTGTGTACTTTGCCTTAGTACAATCGGTATTATTGTATGGTTTATTAGGCTGGGGTGGAGTGTTTAAAAGTACCATTGAACCGTTGGAAAGAATGCAAAGAAAAATCACGGGAAATATTATATAATCAATTTAAAGTCTTCTCGTTGAGACAATTGTATGTTACAGAAAAAATGTTGTATACTTTTAATATAAGAAACACAATAATACCTAGTAATGTATACCAAACTAGAAATATAATACAGCTAGAGCAAAAACACGAGAACACCAATTAGAAATATAATAGCTGGAAATGTAAAAAGTGAAATAAGGTTCAAAGAAATTGACCAAAGACACGCGGCGTACCTGCCCCCAAAATTATATAATTTTCTTGATAACTTTATTAAAGGGGCTCCAAAGTTCGGTGGCAAAAAAAAAGAAAATTGAGCATGCTTTTCATCCCCCCAACCCCTCACTCAGCCTTGGCAGAGGCGGGCAGAGTCAACCGTAAATTTCGCACTTTACTGACTTTACACACATTTTGCCACCGAACTTTGGAGCCCCTTTAAAGGGAATATAACCTCAGGTATTTGGTGTGGAACACCAACGCTTGCAGCTCTGGCCGCTCTTGCCTTCGGCTTTAAAAATGTTTGGCACCACTGTACAGGGACATTTGAAAAATTGAAGGGGTCTTCCGTAAAGATTGCTTTGCAGGTTATATTCCCTTTAAGAAATGTGAAACACTAGCTATATTTCAAAAAAAGATATGTCGTGGATAATTAATCTTGGTGTTATTGAGTTATATAAAAAGCTAGATAATTAAATGAATTCTTGTTAACTAACCCTTTCTCCAAAAACTAAAATGTAATTCATAATTAACATTTTTACTTTTGTAACTTATAATTTATTATTTAAAACCCTGCCACGGTCAAGCAATTCATTGCTTGACCGTGGCACTAGGGTGATGTACACCTTGATAATTATTATTTGTATATGTATATGTATATGTTCCATCAATAAATTAAAATAAAAATAAATAAAATTGACTACAGCTATACATTTCGGGGGTTCGACACGTGCCACCATTTCCCACAGGTCCGCCTGAAATGAAAACTAACCCTTGCCTTGACAGGATCCAAGAAAATATTTGGCCTGGCGCTGTAAAGAGGTGTCAACAGCATTACAGATAAAATCCAACTCTTTTAGGAATGAGCTATTCTGGGAATTTAACAAATTTAAGCGTTCTTGGTGAACAGGGAAGCTCTTCAAAGGATGTTCCAAATTAATATACATTAAGCCGAGTGGAAACTGGATTATCGATTCAAGGAGAGTGTCTCTCCCAAGTTGTTATTTAGGTCACGAGTCGGCACTTTTCCGAGAGCACGAAGAGTCATTTTTGGATAAAAGCACTTTTACCACCTTCAAACCAGGGAGTCGTTTTCAATATTCACTAGTAGCGTCGCCACAAACCCTTCGAGGATATGTAAAATTTCGGAGAGGGTGAATATTTAGAACACCCATAGGAGATTCTTTGTCCCCCCTCCCTTTGTCTACGCCACCGATATTAACAAGCGAATCAAAAACCTTCGCGGGTTATGGAATAAAATAGTGCAGACAAATATTGCGAGTTTTTAAAACTACCAAACCGCACAAATATGGAATTATAAAAGCACTAATAATCCTAAAAATATTAAATTTCTTTCAAAATCAGTATTATTTATTGTTTTACCTCTAGAAAACTAATCATACTATTTAAAATTGATAAAAACAAGAAACGAATTGGAACTGTAAGTTAAAATGTTTGATAACTTAATTACCGGTATAAGACTATGATAAGTCCCAACTCCCCCGTAACATTTAGTAACGTCAGAAATAAGCCGTTCTATAAAGTCATTACGCTTGCCGAACTTGTTTTAATGTATCGCTTTCGTCACGAGATACGTAGGAGTTCAGTTCAGTTTTGAAGGTTAGATCTTTCTAAAAAGGGCGACTCGTCGACTTTTAATTCATGTCTTGCTCAACCTGCTAAAATGTTCCACGTGCTTTATAATATTTCAGCGTAAAAGGCTCGCGCATTTTTTTTATTTCAGGGAGCACGCGTGAAACCTCTGGGCGGGAGGCGGTTTTTTGGGCTGGTGCCAAATATTCGAGGCGAAGTAACGGGGTACCGGTTTTCCCCTTCCAACCCCATCCTTCATAACGGGAATCAACGTTCCTAGAAAATATAAGCTGGAACCAGCTTTGCAAACTGTGATGTTTTCAATAATTTTCCAAAATTATTTTCAAATAACGCGCCAATTCCCGTTCTATAGCAGAAATCGGTAATTTTTCTTGGGCGGGAATTTGGGCTCTTTTGGGGTTAATCAGATTTTGGCTTGTGCGGGAATTTGGGCTAGTTTTAAAGTTGGTTTGTGCGAGATCTAAAATATTATTCTGGCAACTCTGCTAGCGTCTATTGGCTGTCATAGCGAAACGACACTTCTACGTCACGAGTGACGCGCCCGATACATCTAAACAAGAACGCCAATGCAAGGAGGATAGGAAGGGAGGCGAAGTAGGAAGGATGAACGCGCCAGCATCCTTGTAACTTGTAAGAAGCTTAGCGCGCGGTCGGCGGGAAAATTTCGGAAAAATGGCGGCAAGATTGCGGCCGCTACACTACGTGTTGCCGCCATTTTTCCGAAATTTTCCCGCCGAGTTCGCGCTAAACTTCTTACAAGGATGCTGGCGCGTTCATCCCTCCTACTTCGCCTCCCTTCCTATCCTCCTTGGCCAATGTTACTTTATAGAAATAATAGAAAGGCCAATTGATAATGTATCTCTCGCGAGAGAAGTATCAATCTAGGCCATAAGAGCAGATTCCACTTAGTGCGAATTTCCCGCCAAACCACGGATGTGTACACGGTATCACTTCTCAAAATGTACGGCACGTATTACTTTTCCTAACCAGGTAAAATGTTAAAATTATTATATGTTGTAACTAATAAATCATTTTCCGAGCTGTATTAGTTTTAAAAACTCCCTATATGACGAATTTCGCCCTGCACTATGTTTTCCTCCAAAACGCGGAACCTTGGGTAGGAACATGTTTCAAGCTAATAACATTAGCGGAATAGGAAGATGAATACTTTTCTCGTGAGAGATATATTATCCGCTTCTGGTAACGTTTATACTAATCTCTCACCTTTTGTGGTGTACGAGTTGGTAGTTTCGCAACCATTGGATTATGTATTTATTTTTATTTGCACTAGATAAATACTTATCGAAAAAAAATATTATATACTTATGGTGTTACGTATATATAACCAGTCACCCGTATTACTGCTAACGAACTAATTTTAAGGCTTTCTACTTATCTGTAAATAAATAAAGAGCGATGAAAGATGGAAAAATAAAACAAGAAAAGATACTTAAGCGCAGCAGTTTGGCGAGAGAAACGTTCTTTGACCAAAACCCATTTCTTATTGTTGCCCCTACAAGACACCTGAGACTGCGAAAAGATTGAAAGAAACTGCCAAATCTAGCACTCAAGGCGAAGAGGCTATTAAGGGGCCGTTCACATATTAAGTAACACCAGAAGAAGATAGGGGAAAAGTACGTTTCTTACAAGATTTCTAGAGGCGTCACTTTTTCGATTTTTTCGCGCCTTTTCGTAGAGAGCGGTTTTGGCGGGAAATCGCGGATGGTTACACTAACTGCTTAAAGACGTAAGTAAAATGGCAAAACTATTTTGTGGGTTAGAGTTCGCGTCGTCTGTTTCTTATCTGCCTATCTAAGGCTTAAGGATTTGTTTAGTGTTGTGAGTATTGTTAACAATGTTTTTGAAAAATTTAATTTATCTTTAAAAATGTAATTATATGTATTCAAAATTTGATTTATGTAATGAATCTAATAGTTTGCGTTTTATCACCAGTCTTGTTAGTTGATTGGCAAAATTTGAATTTCTCTGGCGCGAGTCTGGTTTTTAGGGACAAGGGTCGCCTAGCAGCTTCCATGGCCCAAAGCTACAGAAACGTACTTCTCCCCTATTTTCTTCTGGTAACACAAAAAAATCGACCCCAGCTCCCTAAATTACGTAACCACCTCAATTATAATAGCGAAATAGAAATTATTAAATTACACTAATTTTTAATCCTATTAAGATAATATAACTTCCAACGCATTCTTTACAGAAAAAGATGTTACCGATCTTTGCAGAAGTATATTAAAAAACTATGGGGCTTGCGTCCTGAATTAAACCTTGATTGCGCAATAACTATGAAAATAAGTTCGGATAAATATTTTTTATAATTGTCATACTTATTGTTATTATACTACTTACGCTGCTAGGGCTACGCTCACTTTAACAACCACCAGTGTCCTTAGGCTTGAGCTGGAAGGACGTATACCTTACCATCCAATTTAAAATTCCAAAACCAGGTAATGGGTTCGAGGCTCCATTGAAATGCCTTGAACACACGTAATGTCTTTTATTTATTTTTTCTGGTGTTAAATCGGTCCTTCCGCATGCAGCTATCCACGATTTACAGAGTTCCAATTTGGTTTTTGGTTTTGGGAATGGGTAAAAAATAACGTCTTTCATTTCGTCGCGTTCTTTAAACCTCGTATTGCTTTTGCAGTTTAAATAACAACATTTATTTTGATAAACCATATTTTAAATAATTGTATACCGCGTGGCTTAGAATCAAACTGCCGTACGAGTCACATGGGGCCAAATTTGAAATGGGAAAAAAATTGCTACGTCACGACCGCGGAGTTGCGCACTAGATAATATTTCTGGTTCCTCTACTATGGCCGGCCTTGGACTCGATGTTTACTCTGGCTCTACTCCATTATCTTCCCTAACACTATAGATGGACTGCAAAGTTTCAACATCTTATGATGGATGGATGGATGAAAGGATAATGTTTGAAATCAATTTTATGTGGTCAATTTTATTGGAATACCGTGCTTGACCAGGGGTGGGCCCGCCTGATTGAACATTCAAATATACCCTGCCAAAAACCGGCTCATTTAAAAGGCTTCATCGGCGTTTTGAAAAAATCAGGCCGAGCTTTAGGTAGCTCGAGCGATGCATGACCTCCTTTCCGATATTACAATGAGCGCGTGCGGAAGCTCGCGCTGTAGCCTAGCCAACGCGCACCTATGCTGCTGGGTGACCTTTTTTCAGAAGACATTAAACTTTATTTAACGAAAGGATTGGTTTTACTATAATACTACGATAAACATCATACTCCATGGGTGGTATTTGACAAGGGCTATCCCAAAATAATTTCTGTAAAAAGACTGAGTTCGGACCCAAATAAAGGAATTGAAATTATAAATTTTTCCCTGATTGCTATTTTTCCTCAATTTTATTTCTGGGGGGACTTTGCCCTCGTTCGTTTTTCCCTGTGTGGTATTTGACCAGGGCGTATCCAGGATCGTATTTCGGATGGGATTTAAACTTTCAGCCCCATTTGAGACTTTAAAGTATAATTGAAGATATTTAAATTATTGTTACTTTAACCACCCCATCTTGATCCGAAATTTTAGACATTTTTATGAACGCCTCTATCATATTGCCTAATGAATGAATTAATAGTTAATTAATTAATTATACTTAAAATCGTAGATTACGTTTTTAACCATTTTACGAGGTAAATCAGTTCAATTTGTTCGGTTTTTCTTCTGTTATCTAGGTGGGCGTGACTCTTTTATGGCGGAGCTATCGATTTCCATGATGCGAGGAAAAAGCCGTGTCCTTAATTTTTCTTCACCTGCCGGAAGGAGTGAAAAGAGTCTCAGCTCAACGCAAGAAAATACCACCATTTCCTCTCCACCTCCTTTCTCCATAAATAAAAGAAACGAATCAATTGGATGTATTTTCTATGTACTCCTAGATTTTCAAAAAAGTTATTTCTATTGCACGTGGAAATAACCGTTATGATACTACTCTGATTTCTACCCTTAACTCCGCCGATATGATATTTCTCTGATTTCTACGCCTCACTCCGCCGATATGATACTTCTCTGATTTCTACCCTTGACTCCGCCGTTATGATACTTCTCTGATGTCTACGCCTCACTCCGTCGTTATGATACTCCTCTGATTTCTACCCTTGACTCCGCCGTTATTACCTGGATACCCCTTTTTGTCGTCCGCCAATTCTCCCAACTTTTTGTGGAGCGCGGCACGGAAGGGGAGCGAAGCACCCTACTTATTTCATCTCCCTAACCTCTTTTCTCCATGAATAACCCCACCTGAACCTTGCTCTAGCTTCGTCCCTTTTGGGAAGTTCCGCGCCCTTAGGCTAACCTGTTCAATTATCTCTGGTAGTCTTGTTCTACCTAGTGAGATGAGAAAACCATTAACCTACGTAAATTTAGTCCGATACAATAATATAGAAGAGGTTTATGAGATAAGCGTGACCATAATGTTAATCTCAGAAATTTAGATAAGTAGTCTTACCCCAAACCAGATTTTTCAGTGGAGGGTGGCGACCCAAAGACCAAACCTCCCAGTAATAGTTTAACACGAGCGTACCTAGCGAGTTATGTGACATCCGTAAATAACAATAAATGAGTCAGTCCCATATCAGTCACACGTTAATTTTATTTCTGAAAGTTATGCCTAGAATGACCGCGAGTAAAAATGAGAGGGCCGAAATTGGTCATTTTTATTTCAATACTTTTATAACAATGAGTCCCAACGCGAGATTGTCAGATAATCTAGTCACCATGTAACACGCCTGAGTCAGAGCAAAGATAATATAAACCTCGTACCCTAGATTCGAAATAAAAGCCTGTCGGAACTCCGAAAAAATAGCTTCATAGTTACCATGGCAACCAACTATAGATAAGACTATGACCAACTTTGATGACGCGCTGTTCGAGCGTCATCAAGGTTGGCCGTGAGAGGACAATGACAGCGAGCGATAGAAGCCGATTTTTCGGATGTCACGTGCTGGAAGTGGGTAAGCGCTTCGTTACAAAACCGACAATCGGCAAGCGCTCAGAATAGACCTTTCCATAAAATGTTCGTTACGGTAAGAGGGCGAAGGAAAACTGTTTTTTTCAAGGATGATTTAGATCAACGTTATATATATTACTCCTTGTTTTTACCCTTGCTCGACTCTTGAGCTCCATATGTCGTCTGCTACCGAGTGTAAGTATTTACAAAATACTTACCTAAAATAAATCCAAGTGATCTTGTTTAATTTGTTATATCAAATATCATAAGTTAATGCATTAACTTATGCAAATATTTAAAGTATAAAAGTATTTCGTTTACTTAACTAGTCCTAAAACTAAAATAACGAATAATTTATTACGGTTTCGATGATGTTTAACAGTTTATAGCCTTGTGAACTAAGGCTTAACAGCCAGCCACAGCACTATGTTCCAAAACGCCCAAAAAACGGCAAAAATTCCCCATCGAATATCTTAAAAATATTTTTGCATATTATGAATCAGTGTAAAATCAGATTGTACCCACATAAAGTTTGATTCTCAGCGACCCCTAGCCCCCCTGGTGGAATATCGCAACAACACTAATCGCAATCAATAATTGGCCATCGGACCAGTAAATTTTAAAATTTTAAGAATTTTCCCACTGACCATTTTGCTTCCGCCACCGAAAGAAAAGTGAAAAATCCCAATTTCGTCCATTTCGGCAGAGGTTTTTCTCGAAAAGCCGCAGGTACCAATTCAAACTTTTAACGGCAACTACTAGTACAAAACCCCAAAATTATCTTCGAATTAATTTCACGCGTTGATCTCCGCGCAAATTAAAGAAAAATTAGTTTTAAATTTAAAAAAAATTCCTAAAATAGCAAAAAATTGGGCTAGCTTTGGCTGAAAAAAATATTTTAGTTTTTGTGCTAAAATGTTTTCTTCGTCTACCTGGCTTTATTCCGTATTGTAATTCCATAATACAATGTAAAAAATAAAACTAACGCCTTATTAGCACATGTTATATTACAAATATAACTTTAATTATATGGGTCCATTTCATCTTCTATTTCAATGTGCTTTCAGTGTTAGTCTTCGAGGAGTTGGTCCTCGTCAGAGATTTCATTTGATTCGTCTGAAGAAAATTAATTGGTTCTTTAAGTAGTTATAGGGCGAAGATGAAATGGAACCAGATAATTAAGGTTATAAAAAGTGGAAGGCAACGCCGTGGCCCGTGGTCCAGCCTCGATACTTCGTTTAGTACACTTCTGCGGGGTTGACACTTCTACAGGCGCTGGTAGGTCAAAAATTTCAAACTTCACTTTAAGTTCTATAGAATTGGTCGTTATTTTCGACTTCTTTAATTTAAAAAAAAAGAAAGTAAAAAAATGGTCAACCCAATTATTCTTTACCACATGTCCTATAGAACGGAAACTGAAGTTTCAGATTTTTGACCTACCAGGCACTTGTAGAAGTGTTCAACCCGCAGCGCACTTGTGTTCTAGGAAAAGTTCGTCTAGTTGAATGGCGCCTCGTTTTCACAGCCTCTTGTACATTCTCGAACATTGAATTTTCAAATGTTATATGGAATTATAATACTGAATAAAGCAAGGCACACGAAAGAAACATTTTGGTACAATAAGCTAAATAATTTTCTTTCCAGCCAAAGCTAGCCCAAAACTTTGGCGGTTTTGGGCTATTTTAGGAAAATTATTTTTAAATTTAAAACTAATTTTTCATTAAATTACGCGGAGATCAACGCTTGAAAGTAATTAGAAGATAATTTTGGGGTTTTGTACTAGTAGTTGTCGTTAAAATTTTGAAATGGTACCTGCGGCTTTTCGAGAAAAACCTCTGCCGAAATGGACGAAATTGGGATTTTTCACTTTTCTTTCGGTGGCGGAAACCAAATGGGCAGTGGGAAAATTCTGAAATTTTTAAAATTGACTAGCCCGATGGAAAACTACAGATTGCGATTAGTGCTGTGGCGATATTCCGCCAGGGGGCTAGTTTCACCGCTAGGGGTCACTGAGAATCAAAATTTATGTGGTTGCCATCTGATTTTACACGGATTCATAATATGCAAAAATATTTTTGAAATATTCGATGGGGAATTTATGCCGTTTTTTGGGCGTTTTGGAACATAGTGCACAGTAGTGTATCAGGTAAAGATTGTTGTTTATCATAAAATACTAGCTAATAAATATCTAAGTAAGAACAATACTCTCACAGAGTTCATATGAGTATTGCAATAATAATTCATTTAATTAGTATCGAAAATAAATTAAAATAAGTTTGAACTCTGATATCACTAAGCCTAACCCGAGCTCCGTGTAAAATGTTTGGGGAAATCTTACCGGAAAATTCAAAAAGTACAGTACAGCCAACCTAATGTTTAATTTTAGCGAAATTTGTGGTGGGTGACGTTGAAAAAACAGTGAAAGCATGTTTAAATATTTTATGGAAAGGCCTATTCGAATCTAGGGTACGGAGTTCTATATTATCTTTGGTCAGAGGAGTTACCAGGTATAAGTGACGTCTAGCAGCCCAAACGGAAATTAAACTAGCCGAAAAACCGCCCACTGTCAAAATGTTTTTTCGAAAAATAGCCGAAATATCCCATTTTATAGCCAAATTTTCACGAAATAGTTAGGTAGCGGCTAAAGCAGACGCTATTAGTTTTTCCTAGTCGTTATTGGTGAATTTGAATTTATAAATAATGTTACTCGCATTTTAAAATAATTTTTGCATCGTTTGCTTATATTTTGATAAATTTATTTAAAAAAAACTTTCGTATGACTTTTTAATTTGACTGTAGCAGATGCTAGATCATAGCAAAAGTGGATATATCCACTTTTGATCATAGGCGCTACCTCGGATAAGATCATACAAACCATAGATAAAATAACTTCGTATATAGATAGGAAACGTCAATGGGGCAAACTGACTCTCAAGAGATTGCCCTGACATCTAGTGACTGCGCCAGTTGGATGTGTTCTCAAGAGCGTAGAACGTAATGAGGAATTTGAGGTCGGAGTTTTGTGAATAAACGTATTTTGCAAGGTAAATGTCTTCAAATACACCAAGGTTCTAGTACGGACTTCGTGTAGTGCGAACTTCACCAAATAATATTATTCGGGTGCCGCCACCAGATGTCGGCCAAAATTCTGCCTTCACTTCTACAACATGAAGTTTCCTATCTATATACGAAGTTATTTTATCTATGACAGGGTTGCCACAAAATTTTCAGATTCAAATTCCCTGACTATTCCCTGTTTTCCCTGACCATTTTAAGAGATTTTCCCTGACTTATTAAGGCCAAAATTTTTCTTATATTTTTTACTTTTATCAGAAGTTAATAAATTTAGATGGGACTTATATTTCAGTAAAAAGGTTATTGCAACGTTGAAAAAATTAGCCAAACATTCAAGGAAATAAATTATAATCGTAGAATTTGTCATAGATCTAGAGTTAAATTTCCTTCAAAAAGTGCCAAGATAAAATTGAATTCCCTGACTTTTCACCAATTCTTAAAATTCCCTGACACTTCCCTGACCTTTTTAGGCCCATTTTTAAATTCCCTGACTTTTCCCTGTTTTCCCTGACGTGTGGCAACCCTGTATGATACAAACCCTTCACTGCTTTAAGTAATTTATGAGTGTTCCCTAACGGGATTTCGTTGTTGAAAATAGGCTGTTAAAGCAGGATAAAGGCCGTCCGACATCCACTTTCCCCTTTATAAATGGAATAGCTCGACCATAAAACCCGTAAACGTTTTCAGTTTCCATGAAAGTTAAAAAATTTGGGAAAAGCACAATTTTTTATCACTCAAATACTCTTTCTAACCCATAAAATATTATCTTAAGTTGAAGCAGATGTCTATAACAACTCTATCCAGGGGGGGGGGGGGATTATGAAAGATCCCATACTCGCCATGTTAAAATCGCCTAGGAGCATCTAGGAATATGATAATTAGCTTGAATCCTCCTAGAATTGAACACCCTGAATCCGAAAATGCCGGTTTCAGAGGCGTAACTCTATTATTTGAAAAGTTGTCAAAAACGACATCTGGCGTTTCCGCCGTAACTATTATCGCTTTGCAAAATACAACAACTCCATGTGAAAGCAAATAAAAAAGTATTAAAAATTGCTTATGGTTTCATTTTTCTATCGCTTACACGTTTCGAGAAAATTTAAGATAACTGCTAAAACTCCCTTTGTCGAAGACTTTTGTAACAGACTATACAAGCCTGTATCATGGACATTTTATAAAATGTGCATGATCGCATTTTTTCTAATACATGGTCGTTGTAAAAAGTGCCTTTCTTTCGACGCGGTGGCGACATCTCTCGTTGCGTAAAATGAAAGACTTTGGCTAACAGAATTGCACAAATATTAATAATTAAAGGGGCTCCAAAGTTCGGTGGCAAAAGTGTGTAAAGTCAGTAAAGTGCGAAATTTACGGTTGACTCTGCCCGCCTCTGCCAAGGCCGAGTGAGGGGCTGGGGGGATAAAAAGCATGCTCAATTTTATTTTTTTTTTGCCACCGAACTTTGGAGCCCCTTTAATATTAACTTCTCCTTCAAATGTTTGTCGACGCTCTATATTTTGAAATTTTTTTTCTTAGCAGATGTGCACCTCCGTGAGTCAAAAGTGGTAACAAAGAATTAGTATAATTATATACTCCCACCCTAATTATTATATACTTCTGATAATAGGCAGTGACAGCTTACAGTTTTGAATAAACCAAACTTTGTACGTTTTTGTATGGCACTACGGCAAGCCTTCCAGGTCACAGTAAAACAAGTTGGCAAGCCAAAATATACCTCTCCTCGGAAGAATTGTCCCTAGTGGTATTAATTTATCGAGATAACCCTTAAAGATATATCTCCGCAATTTAGAGTTATTTGTTAAAAATATTAACCCATTTCTATGCCGCCCGGTATAAAATTTTAATTATAATTAAAATAATTGAGACGAAACGACCAATTTTAATTTATTCAGAATATCATAAGTTAAGTAGTTACAACAGTAAGTTAGACGTACTATAACAATGCACAATTGAATTAAACCCTTTTACAGAACAAGTTTATCAGTTAAATATAATACGAAGCAAATTTTAATGAAAGAAATATCTACAGAGGCTTTTTGGAATTACTCTCTTACGAAATACTTGCCGCATCTTTAACGCTCATTTTATTTCAACACTCGCCCTTGATGAAGATACCGTAGATATCTGGTAGTGGACGACTCGTTCACTTCCTGTTGACGTTGTGACGCATACCACATGAAAAAGACCAATGCCGTCCAATTTCCAATATCATATAATGACTCGCACACCCAAGAAATCATTGACTGCGTTAGAAATCGTAGATATCCAAATATGCACACCAAATGTATTTACAAGAAGCAAAAACCTTACCATCAACAAAGCACAGAGAGCCACTTGACGAACCGCCAGCTCTTAAAGCAATTAACGTTAAATTATCTCCTTTGAATTAACAGAACTATATATAGGTCGTTAAAAAAGTGGACCACCCACAGGGTCTACCCTTTAACCCTCTAATCTCGGCTGACTGCGCTAAAACAAGATTTAACCTTTAAAAAATACCAGATTAGGCCTTCATAAATTCATTAATAAAAAAAGACTTTATTACCTATTATGCTTACGATGCCTGTCTTAATTTCAGTGAATCTAAGGAGCTATCGGTGGTTCTGTGGTAGAGCGCTCGACTGCCAAGCCGAATGGTCTGGGTTCGAAACCTGGGTGGCGCATTTATTTTTAATCAATAGAGAAACGCTAAAGTAGAATTTCTTCGATGCAATAATTTCAATTTCAATTCTATTTCAATTAAACCAAAATTTCGTACTCTATTAAATACGCTTCCGATAAAGCTGAAGGTCTAATTTTCAATAAGGCGTAACAAGTGTCGGTGGTTCTGTGGTAGAACGTCCGCCTGTCAATCAGGAGGTCTCGGGTTCAAATCCCGCCCGATGCGATCGCAAATTGATACTAAGACGAATACCGTGTACAACTGGTGGAAACCCTGCCATTGAACGTTGAGAGGTAGCATTACACTCAGCACTCGGTCCGTCCCAAAGTCATTAAGAAGAAGTTGGAGAGAAAACGCCCATATAAACACAACAGACTCAACATGCACAACCATCAGAACACAAACACAACAAATTCAACACTCACAACCTACGCATAAACATTACAAAAACGTAATACACCAAACCGTCACGACGGTGAGCGAAAAAACACCATCCAAACCAAACCGCAAATGCATCCGTTAACGCTCACCGTCGCACGGTGGTTTTGCCAACCCTTTGAGAAACTGCGTACCGAAAATGCGAACGCGTTCGCAGTCCTGACAGACAGACACACCCACAGACCCACCCACCCACAGACCCACCCACAGACAGACAGACACGGTCGTTGTATAACCCCTCCTAGGGGACTTTGTCCCCTCGGAGAGGTAAAAAGGGAAAATATGGTAAAATGCCATTACGGGGGATGTCCCTACTTACCATTTCAGTTAATCAGCCGTGATTCTGTGAATTATGAGAATGAGGTCAGGGTCGCCACTCACCCAGGCCATCCGGAGGTGGTTACAGCTAGGAGGATGGAAATACGGGTCATTCATATTTCTAGGTTACAGGGGTACCGAACCCCGGAACTGGAAAAGCAACTAAATATATTTCTGCAGCAAAAATTAAATTTTTTTGTCGTTATTATTTTCTTTATTTTGACCTGGATGGTGTAAGTCATATTTTTGTCAATTAAAACATCTAATGACGCGTTTCCCACAAATTTTTAAACCAAATATTAAATAATTTTTTTTTAATATTATTTACATATTGACAAAAACTTTTTCCATCCCTTCTATTTATACAAAATATAACATCATCCGGGATGGCATCAAGTAATTGGATTCTTATGTACACATTCCTTAAAAAAAAACGAAAAAAAAAGCAGTATCGTATTTTCTTTACAATTTACAAACATTTTATAACAAAATATTGAGGTCTAGTGAACTGCTCATAGTACAAAATGTACAGTTACATACTATTTTAAAACCATAACTTTATAATTTTAAAGTGGTAAATATTAAATACTTAAATGTCCTAGAACTTTTCATGTAAACTAATGTTAAAAATCCTTTGGAACAATGATTTTAAAAGCTACCATTATTAAATGTACGCAAGTAGTAGTAGTTCAACTATTCTGAAACATAACGCAATGTTCAAACATCAGTCACCTAACTGGCTTTTGCTAGTAATTTATAAACATTGTTTTATAGTGAAAATGTAAAAGAAATCCTAACAAACATAAAAACTTTGGCCAACAAACATAAAGACACATAAAATTCTTTTTTATTGGCTTTTGGTTAGTAAAAAAAGACAACAAAAGGCTAACGATATAAAGTACAGTATAAAACGGTATATGATGGAACTAATTATTGATAATTCCTTCGGTAAAAGGCAGGGGAAGGGTAAAGAATCCTAGCCTTTGACTAAACCAAGTTAAAAAAAAATTCTATGACTATTACTAACCTAGATAGATCGCCTTCCTATAAAAATTTAGTTTCCATAGTTCCTCAAATAGTTACACTGAAAGTAAATCAAAAAAATTTTGTCACGAAAAGAAAATGATTGCTTTCTAAGAGTTATAACCAAAAAAATCTGGGGGTTAAGTCAATATTAGACACTGCATCCATGTTATAACAATGAAACACAAAACAATATTCATATTCAATCAATTCAACATCATGCTTTCTAAGTTGACTTGGTTAAATTCAAGTCATGCAGTTAAAATTACAATAAATCCACAATTTAAGTTTACATTTACCTTCATATATGTAAATGACATCGGAATCTAATAATCGTATAATTGACAAGGATTTTTCTTAAGTTAAATCCAATATTTGTTTAACTTCGATTATATAAACTCCACTAACTAAAAAAGACTATCTTCGAACAGTTCCTACATTGTGAGTAAATTTTAATTGTAACCCGTTTCTTGGTAGAGTAACTCTGTTCTGATTTGGGCTAAGTTTACGAGTAACTTTAATCTGAACCCGACTAAGACCACTATGTGTTTCGGAAGATTGGTATGGAATGGGTCCCATGTCCTCTTTTCTCATTGAAACGCAATTTCCAACACTTCCACCATCTACGCAGGTACACTCGCTTTTGAACATCTTCTTACCAGGCACCCAACCTATTATGCGTGCAATTAAAACAGTCTTGGAAATTTTCATATTTATATTTCAAAAGGGGTGGTTAATTGAACTGCCTAAGTTGTGTTTCACTGTTATTGGAAGCTTTTTGGAATTAAACTATAAATTTATATTTAAATTTACCATTATATAATGATTTTACTTACAATTATTTCTCAGTGTATGCAAAAAATAATCAAAAAAGTTATTTTAACACATGATAATGTTTCACTAAATAAAGTACATTTAAAGTTCCCTAAATAAATTTAAAATAACCTTAGCTACATAATAGCAATAGGTTGTTAAAGAGTGGCTCGCAAACTCCTCCTTTTCAACATTTTAAGGGAAATCAACAACCAAAAATAAGTAGGGGTGTTTTACCACCCAAATTCATCAATGTAAGCGAGTAAACCTGAATAACTAGTCTCACCAAGTGGCCATCAAACATTCCAGAGAGACAGATGTTAAATTTTTACTAATTCTCGCGAGATGCTGAAACAGTTTATTATCTGATAAGTTTTCCATTGGGACTGCTCGAAAATTAATCCAGATTTGACAGTGACATCACAGTTTTAGCAGGGATGCAAGATAGAGCCGCTACCAATGATAAGTAAATTTTTAACAGAGCGCGTATTGTCGGCTACGCTCAGAAAGTCAGGCTAAATTATACCTGAAAATTTAGCTCCTTTTTTCCACAATGGTATAAGTTTCTTTTTTCGGGGCAACTCAAGACTGCTTGGAGCAACCCAATGGAAAATGCTTTAAGTCCCGCAAATATTGTGAGCAAATTAGCCTTTTTGATAACATACAGATGGTGGTTGTCTAAAATGGTAAATCATCCGCTTAAGTTCATCCAATGAACTTCTCACATTGAAAAGGCTAATTGTTTAAAGCTAGATAATATAATTTTTTCTTTAAGAGTTTCAGGAAGGAGTTTGCGATACTAAAATTTTATTGAATTTTTATTTTTTAAAAAGTTTAATTTTTTTACTTGGCACATTTTCTTTCTCAAGTTTTTTAAATTAAAAACCGTTTTTCATTCTAATTGCGCAATGTATTTACCATAGCTAAAAATATGTAATAAAACTACAAAACTGATGCTTCAAGTCTGTGTCAAATTATCCAACTTCTCTATACAAAACTAGCGGCAAAACTTTTAACCCATAGTCTTATTTTAAGTTTCATAATATTGTCAACTAGGGCCAAATGTCTTACTTTTAAGTTTCATAATATTGTCACCATCTTTAAGTTTTTTACGCAATTTAAAAAAAAATAGTCATACTATGGGATTTATGATGGCCAGCTTTTCTAACAATTTTTATGAAGCGGTGACAAAAAGTATAAGTTTTCAAACTATGCAATTAGACTGGATAGAAGCTGACCAACAAAAGTTGTGTGAAATTGGGTAAAAAAAGTTTCAGATAAGAACTATAAATTATTTTACTTAAGGCCACAACATTTTAATCCTGCTCTAGCACAAGTATAGCTAAAAAAAATCTTTAAAACCCTTGTGGATGACAATAGCAAGGTTTGACATTTGAGGAAAGTCGAAGACACCTACTTGAATCTATAGCGTAAGGTGGCCTTTCTGTTTCACAAATTTCGCAAACGTTAAGATCTGGGTGATTCAAATAAGTGCATTTCGGGCAGTTCCACTTAATTTTATCTTCTTCATCATCTTCTACTCCAGATACAGACATTGGAAGATGATTTATTTGAGGAGAGGATGTTTTTTGGTGACTAGGAGATAAATCCTCCCCGATTTCTATTGTTAAACAATAACTTTAGAGGCAAGATAAGACAAAGGAGAGTTTAAGCAGGCGCTAAAAAATGAGTAGACTTAGCTTTATTATTTGCAGTCTACACTTTTACAAATACTTTAGCGCAAGCTTAACCTCTATATTATATCTGACTTGGTAAAAGAGAAGATATTTACTAGCTGTTACTGCATACGGTGAAGGAATGGCTGTGGCTATTGCACCCGCAGCCGCAGCCAATGCTCCAGGTGAATTAGCTACTTCACCAATTAGGGAGCTGGAAATGTTGTTACCAAGTTGACCAGTAAAAATGTTCTGGTAAAAGTCAGCGTCAGTTACACCTAAAGGAACTGCAGAAATATGAAATTAGTCCCAAGTTTATCTAGATTGAAAAGGTTTTGGCGTAAAGACCTTGTGAATTCATTTGACGATCCACTTCAATTGAAAGACAACGGCATTCCACCCTTAATTTTGTTAGTTCTTCCCGTAATTTTTGCATTTCATCTGGCTAAAAATGAACAATATCTTTGGAACTAATTTCCTAGTTTTTCCATTAAAAATTCACAATGTACTCACATTAATATAATGTGTTTGTTGATTTTTGTATAATAACTGTTGTTCTTTCTGATACACTTCAGTCTTTAAATTGGCTAATATATCTTTATCTTCAGTTAACTCTTTTTCTAATAGAGCTAATCTGGTTTTCTGATAAGAAATTAACGCTTGTTTGTAATCCATTTCTTCCGTGGATGTCTTTGGGTATGGCTTTGAGATTGGTCCAATCAAATGAGCGGGTTTCATAAAACTGGGCTGAATTAGCTGGTCTACACGGCTCGGAATCCCTTGACTAATAGAATTAATTCCAATTTCTAGTTTCGGTGAGTTGCTACATTGATTTAAGTTCCTTTGGTGAGATGGGGAGGGTCTCTGAGGAATTGGGTGGTTTGGCGAATAATGATAGCTGGTAGATCTCACGTCTTGAGGAAACAATTGATAAGGGTTTGAGCTAGTTGAGGACGAAATTGATATTTGCAGATGCGGATTTTCTTGAAAACTGTTCACATGAGCCGGTTTTTGGCTTCGACTGCCTGGAGCGGCACTAAACCGGAATGAAGGATGCGATTCATGATTTAAGGAAGGACTAACTTGAAAATTAACCAAGGTGCTTTGTTGTCTGTGCTGAGGGGAATTACTAGACATGGCAGACTGTTTACTAGGCTCTATAGATTGTGTAGTATACTGAAACTGATTAGGTGAGTAAGGAGGCGCTGGATTAATATTTAGAGTACTAGTATAGACAGTTTTGTTATTTGGCTCTTTCACCCCGTAATTATTGCTCACTTTTTCTTCGTAGAATTTAACAGTGCTAGTTCTAGGCATTTGTTGATTATTGTGCAAGGGTGGCTCATAGATGCTTTGAATGTTATACGGATTAGTCTGACTTTTTCTCATTTGACTATTGTAAGCACCAAAAAAGTCTCGATCACCTAAGCCAACTGGAGCCGATTGAGCACTGGGCAATGGTACACTTGGTCTCGGAACAAAAGCACTTTGACTACTCTCTTGAAAGACACTATGGCTACCATTATACTGGTAAGCAGGAGAGCTCACTTGCCTACTGACCGGGTTATTTGACCATGGATTTTGGGAAAACACGGACTTAGGAGTACTCTGATTACCCACTGGAAAGAAGTAACTCTCTGCTCTAGAAGAGCCAATAGCGGGATTTTCCATGTAGTTTGTGTTATTTGTAGAAGATTCAAGTTGTTGTCGATTCTCTTGAAACAATAGTTTGTAACACGATTCGCGATCCCCTGATACCTAATTGAAAATTTCATAAATCAGAAATCAAGTTAAAGATTTGTTACTGGATTTCGTAAGCAAACATTACCTTATTAATTGTTTCAATGATTTTTTCTTCTGATACTCTGGGAAATCTCTCTCTCATTTCTAGGAATAACATGTTTGTTAAGGAGTTTTCCATTACTTAGATCTCAATTAACTTTCCAAGTTTTCAGAAAAAATCTAAAAAGTAACCAAAAATTTCATTTAAGATCTCTGGGACTTAAATTTTGATTTTCTCTCAACGTAAACCAAATATTGACCATGATTTTTTTATAACAATCTAACTCTAAATTTTGATGATTTCTTTTCTCTCAATTTCTCCCAAACTAGAGGTCATTCCCTCATGATTCCAAGCCCCAAGTTTGTTCAACGGAGCTCCAAAATAACGTCTCGTCAAGTGTCATCAGTGATTGGAACTCTCCTTCCCAAGCAATTATTTCTATCCCCCAGGGCCGGACTGACTAGTAGTTGGCCCCATCGGCTATGCAATCGTGTTGGCCCCATTTCCCATTAATGCAAAATATTTCCTCTTTGGCCCTGATCTGACCGGCGACCGCCAGTTGGCCGCCCGGGTCAGTCTGGGCCTGCTATCCCCTAACGCCTCCACGTATCTTCCCTTTTACGTGACATGGATTCTCTTCAAAATCGTAATAAAATAAATTTGTATCGTGTTACTGTCTTCTCGTCTCTAACGCAAATGACATGTATCGATGCTCAAACAAAAGCCCGTCCTCAGTTTTAGAGGCTTACTGAGCAGATAATAAATAAATAACAGTATATCATATTATGTGGTGCTTAACTTTTTCTTGGGTTAAAAGTTATGTCCCTGTTAATAGTTTCAGATTTTCTTGCCTGGTTAAAGCCTACCCTTTCATGCAACAACACATGGTGTTCAAATTACCTAACAATAATTAATTAACTGTTTGGAACTGAAATACAATTACCTTCTTTGGTCTAAGAGAAAAAGTTTCCTTCACAATACATGAGAATGACTTTCAAGTGATTTCGTAAAGTGACACATTTCAAAGTTTTCTGAATATTTTAAATGCATTCCCAAACAGTTTCACTTATTGTGTGATACATTTTTTTTTTGTTAAAAGTCGAATGGGTGTTTTTTCCCTTCAATTTCAAAGCCAAGTCTTATTCTGAGTTGTTCATCAACAGATTAGTGATTACGTACTGAAGCCTTGTCACCTTCATCCAAACTTTGGAATACGGACTTGGCGCGTAAATCTTCCTGTAACGTATTTAATTAAATTGACTAACAGAAATAAACCGTTTAAATCTCCTCAAAACTACTGCATTCCAATAATAATAATAATCAATTATTACAGAATTACACGACAGCGCCAACCATCTCAATGCTCACTCTTCCAGCTTTCAAGTTCCGAGTTTCTGACTTTCCAAGAGCAGAATACTGCCAGAATTCTTTGTCACTTGCAGAGTTGGGAATTATTAACCATAGACATAGGAACTACCTACCTACGAGTCAGATTGAGGCCGGTTTCGAGCTCCAGCGCTTCGTGATATGGACAAAATTACGTGGCGCCGCCTACGGCGTCTATGCGCGGCTAACTATGCTAAAAAAAGTAAAAATTGTTATTCTGCCCCCCCCCCCCCCCTGCTCAGCTCAGTCAGCTGTTATATGTAAACAAAGGAAGCATGGAGGAATGTACCAATAAATTTCCAAATTATAAAATGAAATGTGAATAAATATTAAAGGGAATATAACCTCTCTTGCCTTTGGCTTTAGAAATGTTTGGCGCCACTGTGCAGGAAATTTGAAAAATTGAAGGGGTCTTCCATAAAGATTGCTTTGCAGGTTATATTCCCTTTAATGATATTTATCTGTTTATGTAATACTTATGAATATATTAGTTTCGATATTAATATAAATAAATAAAATGAACTAAATAAATAATAGGAATACAAATAAACAGTGCCTGAGTATTTGGCCATTGACATTGCAATCAAAGGATGTAAAAGGGAGATATAAGGATAGAAGGGATTCTACACACACTGATAAAGGGATAAAGAACTCTTATGGCCCTTGAAAAAGTATAAGCCTGTTGAGTCTTTTTCGAACTGCTTCTTTTGATCGTTAATGTCTCTGCTTATTTTCCTCAGCGTTAACGTATATTTTGATAATCCTTTTCATTAAAACATTAACGTGGTGTTGCGATCCAAGTTCGTCATTCAGTACCGGATTTACTTAAAATTGTGCCCTAGGCAGATAAAAACGCAAAACTCGCATGTCCCGAAGAAAAATCCATTGATTTCATCAGTGGTGGGGGCCCATAGGCCAGTGCCTAGTAGGCCTAGTCCTTAATCTGGCACTGTCATCATCAAACATGTGTTCAGTTAGAATTGGGAAGATATCTTCCGTGACTAACTGGCGCAGAACCAAACATTCTATTTTTAAAGGGACTTTCAAGGGAGGTGTGAGGGGTCGGAAGTCTATTCAAAAAACGTCACTGAATCAGAGTGTAACTTTGTAAACGCGACGAACGGCGACCGAATGACGTATTTTAAATGGACTTCAATCCCACCACAGCTCTCTCTTGAAAGTCCCTTAATTTAAAGGGCAACGCAAAATCTGTGGCAAAAAAAAAGAAAAAGCACCGTGCTTTTTAACCCCCTACACCTCCACTCGGTACTAGCGAGACCACGCAGAGTTTACCGTAAATTTCGCACTTTGCATACATATCACACAAATGCCAGCTCACTTGCGCTGCCCTTTAAAGGGAATATAACCTCTGGTATTTCTGTCGCCCTCCGAGGGTTCCAATATTGTCCGCTGCCTGCCATGGCTTTTCACACCTGCGGCGCTGATAATCGCTGATTGTGAAGGGAATTAAGGAAATTGATGGGGTCTTCCATAAAGAACGCGTTGGAGGTTCTATTCCCTTAACCACGGTTTTAATCGATCCGAAGTATCTCACTGCTTTCTCAGTCAAGCTAAAAATCTTGACAAAACTGGCTGTTGGATGACATAGTCCACCAATTATAATAATAATAATAACCACCTTAGGCCTAAGTCATCAAGCTACTTTTAAAGCCATTAATTCAGGTGGCCGGGTTACAATGCGTCGGAGGGTGGTGGCAAGCCCTTCATGCCACCATTTACTTTTGATGCCACGCGAGCCAACAGCTCCCTACACTCACTATTACCGTTAACTTCAAGAAGTTTTTATGGAAGGGGAAACTGAAGAGCTCGGGGGAAAACCCCTTAAACAGGTGGGGAGAGAACTTGCAAACTCAGAAGGAGCTGTTCCGAGTTTTCACCCTGTGCCACATTAAAGGGCAACGCAAGTTCGGTGGCAAAATGTGTGTAAAGTCAGTAAAGTGCGAAATTTACGGTTGACTCTGCCCGCCTCTGCCAAGGCCAAGTGAGGGGTTGGGGGGGATGAAAAGCATGCTTCTTTTTCTTTTTTTTTGCCAGCTCACTTGCGTTGCCCTTTAAGTTGGGATCGAACCCCCCTTTAAAAGGAGTAGAAGTTTCGTTGGGTCCTTTGCATAGTTATGATTTGATAGTGAGGAATGCCTTCCGTCTAATGCATGTAAACAGGCCCCGTACTGAGGCAGAAGTGGTGGAAGTTACTGAAGATCGTATAGAGGATCAGTTGCTGAGTCTATCTTCAGAGCTAGAATCTGTTTTAACAAACGCTAGTAGTAAGGTGTCAATCGGCGTAGGTGCCAAAATTAGAACTATTTATAAACAGCTAGAGACCTTCTCACAGTCCATAGGTGGTCTCTTCTAACTTAACTTAGAGACTTTAGTCATTGCAAGTAATTTGAAGATAGCTCAACTGATGGGTTCCAGTGAGCAAAAAGACCGGACTATCGAAATTCTTGCTAAACAAGAGCACCGTATAACATCTTTCGCTGAGATAGCCTCAGCATCTGTAGATCCTACTGCGGCAGAGTCCATGGGAATAGTTGGATGACAACGCCTTAAGTCTAAGACGAGAAAGCCTTCCGTCTCAAACAAACCAAAAGTTGCTAAAGTTAAATTGCCTCCGAGGCAAGAAAATGTAGTCTTGCTATACCCGAAAGATATGGAGGAAACGGCGGATAATTTTAGGCGGCGTCTAGAAAAGGAGTTAGACCCAAAAGGCCATAATATTAAGTCAGTTCGACCCTGTAGGGGCCAGGGTATGGTCGTCCAGCTAGAGACCATGGATGATGTTGACAAATTGAAGCGTACCATTGAAGACTCTGCGAGTCTTACTGAGCATTTAATTATGCGTAATCCGTCTTTGGGCAAACCAAGGATTGTTGTTTTTAATGTTGATCCAGAGACCTCCAAGGAGGATCTCGTAAGCAAACTTATCGAAGGCAATCGTCTTGAATGTGGGGAGGATGAAATCACCGTCAAATACTTCATTCACATTAAGAAAATGGTAGAAAAGGAAGCTGACAAGAATTGGGTGCTAGAAATTCCTAATACCATTTTAAACGTTCTTAAATTAGGCAAAAAGAAGCTTCGTATTGGGTGGGAAATTCATGGTTGGAGGGAGTATCTTTTTATTCCGAGGTGCTTTAAGTGTATGGGAATTGGACACGTAATGGCATCCTGCGATCAAAATAATAAGCAGGTCTGTTCTCTTTGTGGATCCGAAGAACATAAGTTCACGGAATGTAGTAATGCCATTAGAGGTTGTATTAATTGTGTCAAAAGTAACAAGGATAAAAAGACTAACTTCAACTCGGAGCACTCGTCTCTGGACAATCTTTGTCCACTCTACATGAGGGAACTGCAATATCTGCGATCGAGAACCGATTTCAGAACTAAGCCCAATGGACAATAATATTAAACTGGTCCAGATAAATCTTGGCAAAGGGAAGGTTGCCACGTCTACTTTAAGGCAGACTTGTCAGGAGGGCGGTATCGACATCGCAGTTATTCAGGAACCTCATGTGGTGGACGGTAGGTTGGTGGGTCTCCCACTTTCATCCAGGGTGGTGTGCTCCGACGAGAACCCAAGGACAGCTATTGCCATCTTTAATACGAGGTTTCTTTTAATTAATCTTTTACTAGTGACTACGTTACGATCATAGGTATAAAGGCGGGGGATTTATCTTTTTTAGTGTTCTCCATTTATATACCTCCCCGCCCCCGTCGGAGGTCTTGGAAGAACACTTAAACTTAATTTCTGAAAAGATTAGAAACTTTGCTGGCCGTAGAATGATAATTTGTCGTGATTTCAATTCTCATCATAATCTTTGGGGCTCAAGGGACAATTGTCCTAGAGGTGTTGCCTGTGTTGACTTTGCTGGGTCTCTAGATCTGGTCGTGTTAAATGATCCTAGCTCAGATCCCACGTTCTCTAGTACCAATGGCAATAGTTGGATTGATTTGACGCTTGCAACTATGAATATTTTCAATATGGTCACTGGTTGGGAAGTCTCTGATTATATTTCCAACAGTGACCATAATTTCATCTTCTTTAATATATCCATAATGGATAGGGTCCATGGGGACAGGTACGTTAATTTGAGGGATCTGGACTTGGATCGTTTTCGTGACCAGGTCGCTGGTCCTCTTGAGGCTCTTAATGGGGTAGCATTTGTCTCTAGAGATCAGATCGATGATGGTGCATCCTCTATAGATGAAATTTTCCATAAAGCATGTGAGATTAGTAAGAAGCGTAATGCTAATGCCAAGACATATAACTCGGCTCCCTGGTGGAACGAGGGTCTGGGCATAAAGCGAAATTTAGTACGCACTGCGCGAAAACGTATGCAGGTGGCTAGGGATCCCTTGGTGAGAGAACGCTACAAACATGAATTCTTGACTCTCCAGAGAGAGTACAAGAGCCTTATCATTTCTTCTAAGTTGGAGTCTTGGAGGGACTTCTGCTCTTCTGTGTCGACGGAGGATCCTTACTCTCTTCCTTATAAATTGGCAACTGGCAAGGTCTCCTGTGTGGAACGAGAGGATGGCACGCTGACAGAGGGACTTACCGAAACATATGAAACGATTCTTAATTCTCTTTTTTTAGACGACTCGCAGGCTGATGACCTTGAAGTATACAAGGAAATCAGAGAGTCAGTCGAAGCTCCGTACGTCGAGTCAGACGACGTAGATTTTAAAGAAGAGGAAGTGCTTAATGTCATTGATTCCTTCAAAAGGGGTAAAGCCCCGGGTTTTTATGTCATTACTATAAAATGTTTTAAGATTATGTTCTTGGTCTGTCCCTTGGTTTTCGTGCGCCTCTACAATGCATGTTTGACCCTTGGGCACTTCCCAAAATTTTGGAAAGTGGCAAGGATTGCACTGATCTATAAGGAAGGGAGGGATAGGCGGAACGCTCGATCGTACCGACCGATCTCTCTACTGTCAGTAGTGGGTAAGGTTCTTGATAAACTCTTATCAAGAAGACTGTACTACTCTCTTCATAAGAGAGGTCTCATGAATTCAGCCCAATATGGGTTCAAACATGGCCGCTCCACGACGCATGCTCTTTATAACATCGTCGAATGTGTCAAGCATAACAAAGAGAGTGGTCTGCACACCAGTCTAATCTCCATAGACATAGAGGGAGCCTTTGACAATGTCTGGGTTCCGGGGGTCCTATCAAGACTCTGGCAGGTTGCTTGTCCAAAGAACTTGTATTTCTTATACAAAAGTTTCTTAAGTAACAGAATTGCTTCGATTGATATAGGCGGTAGTGTTCTTAGTAAGTCACTTACCAAGGGGTGTCCACAAGGTTCTTGTAGCTGACCTCTTCTCTTCAATTTAGTCATGGTTGGCGCTCTGAGTCGGGTTTACCCGGCTGCGAGTGCTATTCAGGTCTTTGCAGATGACCTACAGGCGATGGTTTGGAGTTCCTCGAGGCGGGGCCTTGAGGCTCTTGGTAACGAAGTTCTGGATACTCTCAATCAGTGGAGTTCAATTTATAAATTGAAGTTCTGCGCTAGGAAGACTGTTGCAATAACCTTTGCGAAAACAAAGGTGATGAATCGGCTTCCTATTTTCTCTCTTAGTAATGAGAGAATCCTTAATGTCAAAACCGTCAAGGTTTTGGGCGTTACCCTGGATCAAACTTTATGCTTCTTGCCTCACTTATAGGAGGTAAAGAATAAGGTTACTCGTCTCGTTCAGTCCATTGCTTGTTTTGCAAAGGTCGAGTGGGGTCTGGATTATAGAGCCTTGAGAGTGGTATACAAAGGATGCATTGAGCGTATTGTCACCTACGGCGCTGGGCATGGTGGCGCGAGACTGAGAACTCTTTGATGGTTTGAAAGCTCAGGTCAATCCAACGGATTGCGGCACTTCGAGTTTGTTGTGTATATCGTACAATATCTACCGATGCGTTATTGGTAATAACCAACTTAACCCCGATAGAGAGCATTGTAAGTGAGGAAGCGACCATCTTTAGGTCTTTTTACCAACAGATGTGCGCTAAACACTGTGATTACAATGTAATAGGTGGAAATTTTCTTTACCCGGGCGACCCTTGGGCAAGGCACCCAGCCTCTCGTGTAGAGATTTCAAGTGGAGACGCTCTTCCCACTAATGCAGGTTTCGAGATCTTCTCCGATGGCTCGCTATCGGAGAATGCCGCTTCTGCGGAATTTGTGGTCTTCTCTAATGGATTGGAACTCGTGTCAGAGACATTTCGTCTAGACATGAGTTATAATCCTAGTATTTATTATATTGAGCTTTACTCCATATTGGAGAGCATTAAGTGGTTCGCTAGGGAGCGACCCCACGATGAAGAGGTATCTATCTTTAGTGATAGTTTATCTTCTCTACGAGCCATTGGAAATCCTTCCAACCTTAATGGAATGTGTGCTAACATTAGGGAGTTGATTAATAATCACGCCGCTAGAATCACCCTAAAGCTGGTTTCACACTCAACGGAAAATTAGCAGCGTAAAGTTGAACGTTAGCGGTATATCCAATAGGAATCAATTATCAGCTCGGCGTTTATTATCGTCTTTCCGGCATACTTTCCGTCGAGTGGGAAACCAGCTTTAATTGGGTTAAGGCACACAGTGGTATTCTAGGTAACGAGAGAGCGGATGCGTTGGCCAAGAACGCATTAACAAATCAGGTGATCCATTCTATTAAACCCGACAAGGGTAGTATTAAAAGTATTTTGAGGGGCATTACCAAGAGGCATTGGCAGAGTAGTTGGAGCGCCGGTGATAACGGCAATGTTACAAGGAATTTTATTCCTAACGTGGGCGACAATGCGATCAACCCTAACCACTTCTCAACGCAGATTCTCAATGGTCACGGCAAGTTTCCTAGCTACTTGCATGGTTTAGGACATGTGCTCTGTCCTGCCTGTGTTTGTGTGTCAGACACAGGCAATTCTGAGCACTACTTAGTTAATTGTCCACTCACTCTCGATCTGGTCCCTAGGGACAACCTCGGAGATATGAAGCTCACAAAAAAGATGGTTGTTTTCGAGAATGTTATGCGTTTCATAACTAGTAACTTCGGGGACATTTGTCCAGGTTGATACTAGTTTTTTATTGTTTTTTATTTTTACACGCCATTTTAGAGGTTTTATTCCTTTACCCCTTTTTACAGGATTTTTATACATGTTCCTTGTGCTGTGGTTTTTACTTTTTAATTTTCATAATAAAAAGAAATTGCGGGATGCGTGATGATGAACATGCGTGAAATGATACAAATTAGCGGAACTGGGGGTATATAAATACTATAATCTGATGTGTGTCAAGGCTTTTGAGTGCCGACTCATTTATACCCGCAATAATCTGGTAGCGAATCAGTGAATCAGTTAAATTCTCAAATGCACAGCTCCTAGCTTATGTACGAATATCAGTTAAGAAATCATCAAACGGTTGAAGATCTTTTTTTCTTCGTATGAAAAAAGACACATCAATATGAACCAGGATTGTCATAAGGTTCATAATACTTGTCAAAAGCGTCATAAACCGGGTCTAGAGTAGGTATAACTTGTTGCGCCGGCAACTCTATCACAAAGTTTTGATAAATTTTCTGGCCAATTGGGCCTAAGGTATAAAGAAATTGGGCTACTTGCGTAGTTGGAGTTTCATTGGAGATCTTCGAAGCAGTTGCAAAAATCTTGAAAGTGTCTTTATACGGTGGGTGTATCATCTAATACCGAATTAAACAGTTTGGGTTGATATTTCTTATAGCACCAAATAATTATCTCTGGTGGGGGTGAAATACACGTATCTTTATATTTGATAAGACTAGCCACGAAAAAGGATTTCCCAGACTGAGTCGCACCCGCGATCAGACCGTTAAAAGGATGTTGCAACCTGAAATCCATTTTAAAGAATGACACATTTTTCTCAAATCAAATAGTTTTTATTCACAAAAGTTGTTTAGCGTTACAGACTATTCTGGCGACCATGCATTTACAAAATTCTTCATTTAAAAAGGTTTTTAAATTAAAAATTTTATAAATCTCAATGTAGTCAAGATTTCTTATCGCAGTGTCGTAGTTCATTTCAACACGCATATCCCAGTTTTCTAGACAGTTGTGTTGAGTCTGTGACGGATGGTCCACGGTACAACCGTAGCAACACTGGCGGATATTAACACGCAACTGTTCCAAAATAGTGTCCTTTAAAAGGTCATATATCCTATTTGCTTCATTTAGGTATGTTACAACGTCTTTATACATATCCATTAGCACTTTAGTGAGAGCGTAACCAATGGCGAAACCCTTCTTGGTTGGGAAAAACTTGCCGTACAATTCACCGTACCCCGGAACCATCTCCCGGATATCCAAAATTTTTCGATTCTGATACGTTCTTAGTTCAACACGTTTCGTCTCGGAACCGCTGAAAAAGCACGATGATCCTGGTACGTCATCCTTCTCGAAGAAAGCTAGTATTTCATCCTTCTTTCGGTATAACTCATGAAAATCGGCTTCGTCTAAGGTGATTCCCGTTGCACTATCTCGGAGTCCTAGACGCACATCTAGTGTAGACGTAACCTCGATGAATTTATCTGACGAGACGGCGAACAAAACTTGGGCAAACATGCTATGAAAATTTATATGTTAGGAACATACACAAAATATTTACTAAGTAAAAAAAAAAACTAATATACTTACATAGATGATTTCGTGTTGATACTTGCTCCTTAGAATGTTCTTTTACCAAGATCCCACCTATATTTATACTATAACATTACGGTGGAGATGTAACATTGCTAGTTCACCACCCACACCGCTCGGTGGTGTCACTTTATTAATTCACCACCAGCGCCACCCTGCCTTCGTACGTTCACCACCAGGTCTTTGTACGTTTACTACTCGGTGGAGCGGCCTCCGCCGGGTGGAGCAATATCCACTCGGTGGAGCGGTCTCCACTCGGTGGAGCAGTCTCCACTCGGTGGCGGCCTTCCACTGTACTGTTTTGGGACCCGCTCGAAGACCCTACTGAAGTCAATGGCTCGGCGGTGAACTATTCGCATTGTAACAATGCGACCCGAGTTCAATTCCTCATCGCGATCAAATTTTACATTAAAATACTAAAATATTTAATTAAATATAAGATTAATATAATCTATAAATATTTAATTAAATGTAAGATTAATATCATTTATAAATATTTAATTAAATATAAGATTAATATAATCTATAAATATTTAATTAAATGTAAGATTAATATCATTTATAAATATTTAATTAAATATAAGATTAATATAATTTATAAATATTTAATTAAATATAAGATTAATATAATTTATAAATATTTAATTAAATATAAGATTAATATAATTTATAAATATTTAATTAAATATAAGATTAATATAATTTATAAATATTTAATTAAATTTATAAATATTTAATTAAATTTATAAATATTTAATTAAATATAAGATTAATTTAATTTATAAATATTTAATTAAATATAAGATTAATATAATTTATAAATATTTAATTAAATATAAGATTGATTTAATTTATAAATATTTAAAATGATGTAGAATAAATTATAGTACCTAACGTTATAACTTTGTAAAGGACATTCGCCAAAGCTGTTTTTTAGAAAAACACCGTAAATTAACAAGCGTTGGTGGCTGAGTGGTTAGAGTACATCTCTTGCACGAGGCAGACCCGGGTTCGATTCCCGGCCGGCGCCAAAAAACGCAAAATGATACTAAGACGAATACCGTGTACAACTGTTGGAAACCCTGCCATAACACTCACAACAATCATAACTCAAACTCAACAGTCACAACACGAACTCAACATTCACGACCTACAACATAACAATAACGAAATATCCGGTGAACGTTGACGAAAAACGACCAACCAAACCCAACCGCAAATCAATCCGTTAACGCTCACCGTCACACGGTGGTTTTGCCAATCCTTCGAGAAACTGCGTACGCAGTGATTACACTTTGCACCGAAAATGCGACAGACCCACAGACCCACAGACAGACACGGTGGTTGTATAACCCCTCCTAGGTAAAAATCCGGCGAAGGCCACAGCACTCCGATGTGGCATATTTGCTAGTGATTATCACGACAATAGAGCGGGGTCATTCCATGTGAAATGTCCCGTTTTTGAAAAAAATGCCCCACGGTACCATGCGCGATGTCGACGAAAATTTACACGTTAGCAATTTAGATAATTTTGGTAGGAAATCCAAATTGTTAGCCCTAAATTCATTGTAGTTTTTAAAATATGATTTTTTAAAAAAATTATGTGTAAAGTGTTCATTTTCAAAACGGGGAAAGTCCCGCTATTTTCGTACAAATAATTCTAAAAGTATTAAAGGTAGCCCCATAAAACTTTTTACGCTATAAATATGGGTGGTAGAGAGTAACTAGGATAATTTTATAGAATTTGTTCAATTAGTTTTTTAATTAAAAATTGACTGAGGTAAACTAAAAAGGTTTCTGTTGCGAAGGTATTAAAACTGAAATAAATATTGAAGTTTATAATAAGTAAGATGAGCCCAATAAATACTAATATTGCGTTGAAAAAATTCTAGGAAATTTAGTTTCTGAAATATAGCTACTTGAACCGATCCATTTTTTGAAAAACTGCAAAACATGGTAGTGTTTTAGGGGGAATTACGGTATAAAGGACAAAAATATACAGAAAAATAATAGTACCGTTAGAAATCTGAGATTTCAAGCTACAAAATACATAAGTTCCATTTTTTTACCCAAATGTTGCGACCGCCGCCAACTATGTAACCGCGGTGCAAGCTCTAATTTTGGTGGTGCGAGTTTATGAAAGGTCGGTGCATATAGAAACGCGTACTATTTCCTCAATCGAACAATCTGGTGGGCTGCGCATTAAGTCCGCCCACCAGGTAATATTTAGTTATAACTTTGTAACCGTGACGATGCAAGCTCTAATTTTGGTGGTGCAAGGTCGGTGTAAATAGAAACGCATACTATTTCCTCGATCGGACAATCTGGTGGGCTGCGCATTAAGTCCGCCCACCAGGTAATATTTAGCTATAACTTTGTAACCGCGACGGTGCACGCTCTAATTTTGGTGGTGCAAGTTGGTGCAAGGTCGGTGTAAATAGAAACGCGTACTATTTCCTCGATCGGACATCTGGTGGGCTGCGCATTAAGTCCGCCCACCAGGTAATATTTAGCTATAAATTTGTAACCGCGACGGTGCAAGCTCTAATTTTGGTGGTGCAAGTTGTTGCCAGGTCGGTGCATATAGAAACGCGTACTATTTCCTCGATCGGACAATCTGGTGGGCTACGCATTAAGTCCGCCCACCAGGTAATATTTAGCTATAACTTTGTAACCGCGACGGTGCAAGCTCTAATTTTGGTGGTGCAAGTTGGTGCAAGGTCGGTGCATATTTTTTATGTTTTTGTAAAGTGTTTTCGAAAATACTGGTGGGTTACGGTTAAGTTGGCCCACTAGTTAATTTCGTCGATGGGCACCACCCCCTTCCGGTGCAAGCTTTGATTTTTATGGTGCAAGATTGTGCAAGCTTAGTGCAAATCATTCGTATGTGTTTGATCGAATTTCAAATCACTGGTGGGCCAACTTAAGAGACCCTAAAAATAATTGGCTGTTAAATTGAATGATGCGAGCACACACGTTTATTTTTTAACCGCCAATTTCGCGATTTTTCGAAGTTCCTAACGCTGCGGTTTTTATTAACCGCCTTTTCTAAAAACCATCTGAACTGATTTAAATAAAAAGCATTCATACCGTTTTCAATTGCTATTTTGGAATGAGGTATTCCGGATTAAGCAAATAATACTTAGTGGTTAAATAAAAAAATAATATTTTGCGGCTTCTAAAATTGGAAGATAATTATGGTAAGCTGTCCATTTTATAGGAGGATGCGTGTTAAAAAGCATTAATGCTTCGTGGAAACAAAATAATTTCAAAAAACCAAAGATAAAAATATAAGATCAAAGAATAGACAAAAAACAACATTATCTCGATCAGTAAAAATACCCAAATACATATTATATTAAAATAATTTAAATCTTACACGAAGTCTTGTTCTATTTCAATTAAACCAAAATTTCATACTCTATTAAATACGCTTCCGAAAAAGCTGAAGGTCTACTTTTCAATGAAGCGTAATAAGCGTCGGTGGTTCTGTGGTAGAACGTCCGCCTGTCAAGCAGGCGGTTTCGGGTTCGAAACCCGCCCGATGCGATCGTAAAACAAATGCAACCAAACGCAACGTAATCGCAAATTTAGCCGTTAACGCTTACCGTCACAGGGTGGTTTTGCCAACCTTTAAACTGCTAAAACGGTTATTCGACTGCGTACGCAGTGATCCAAGAAACTGCGTACGCAATTATTACCCTTTGCCCCGAAAATGCGAACGCGTTCGCAGGCCTGACAGACAGACAGACAGACTGACACGGTGGTTGTATAACCCCTCCTAGGATACAAAGTCCCCTCGGAGAGGTAAAAAGTTGTGGTTTCACATGTTTTAACGACACTTTTTTAAAATAAAAATAAATGTAAGCTTAAATATAAAGATACAAACAATACATTTAATTGTTGACGTGATTAAATTAGTAAATTTTGCGACTAGCTTTTTTTGTAATCGTACGCGAACAATAGAGCGTTCTATAAAATCGGCCCAAAACCGGCCAAACTTTTCATACAGACTATATAGCTAGTTCAGCAGGACTAACGACATTGTTATTCTTTGGTTTAAGAGAATTCGGCTTATGTCCTGTCTTTATATGAATATTTTAGAGACGTAGGACGTACCTTTTAGGAGTTGTAGGAGGGACCCTAGGTGTTGAAGTATGTTTGGGGTTAAGAATATTTTCATGATCTAAGTTTATTTTTTAACCCGTGGATTTGGGACTAGTATTTTGCTTATTTGTCATCATATATTTATTACAAAAATCATTTAAAATAAGAAAAACGACGCGGAAAGCCGGAAATTAGGATCCTTGGTGAAGCCTAGGCTAGCAACTACGCTACTCCTAAAAATCGACTGCTCTCAATTTCTTACGGGTTTGCCAGTTAAATATTTTTCTCTCACACGAAAAAACGGCCAAACCTTCACCTCCTCCGAACTCAAAGGGGGAAAGCACACTACACCGATTTTATAGAACGCTCTATTCAATAATTACATTTTTAATTTTTATTTAAAATAACCGAAGAAGCCGCGGAAAAGGGGGCGGTAACCTGGTAAATTCCCAGTGACGTAAACTACAGATAAGAACTCGAAAGTAGGATTGGGCTCACTTGAAGAAGTTAGTGGAACCTAATTCTGAATATAGCTTAATTTTAGTAATGGTCAACGAAAGAATTCTTCTCCTTCTTAGGATTGAATTTTGTGTTCGTTGATATATTAATTTTCCTAAGCTAATAAATTGAGAAATTAATCAAGCTAAAGCGGTTTTTAGCATTGAACTGGGATCCATTTGCTTAGAGTTTACACTAATCACGCGTTACTACAAAATGAAACGACCGGTCAGCTTCCGTTATCCGTAGGGCGTAGGAAGTCGAGACTCGAGAGAATAGTAAGAACATTCCAAGTGTAGAGGTTTCTGGGGGGGTCAAACCCGGTTGAAAGTCGAGAGTGGACTTCCATGAAAACGTCCAAATACGAGTTTCTTAAAAAGCTCCCCGCTGAGAACAAAATCGGCATTTCCTCAAATCCGCATTTCCTACCTTCAGGAAAACAATAGACAATTTTTTCAAATACGCTACCATTTAAGTAGTAGTACATCCAGGCGCGGTTCTAGAAAATTATTCTTAGGTGGGCCCATACTTCAGGAAATAATAGCAGTGTTGCCAGATGGTGGGAAATTTCCCATATTGTGGGAATTTTTTGGGTTAATTTTGGCTCTGTGGGAAAAGGTAATTTTTTTTCAAAAACGTTGATTTTGTGGGAATTTTCATATCCGCGGGTATTTATCCTAGGTTTTTTTTAATTTGACTATCAACAGAAAGCCCGAAATTATCTAGAGCTGTGTATTTTCGTGAATCTTGTGATTTTAAAAATAATATAAAGGAGGTGCCTCCTATACTGCAATCAATCAATGCACAAGCCTAACAACCAAAATGTTTAAACGTAATTTCAATGAAATTTAATTTTAAAAAGTAATTTTTCAAAAATTTGGCCAAAGCTCATTTTCATTACGCTTTTATAAACGTATTAACGTCAATTTATCCTATAATATTTTTAATATTTATAAATTAAACTAAAATTAATTAATTATTTTATTATGATATACGGTCGTGGCCAGGAATCGCACCCGGGTCATATTTTCAGCAGGTTAACCGCTGAGCCATTGACTTCCATTAAAAATTAAAAATATCACAGGCAAACTCTTACTAGGATAATTATATTTCGGCTTACCAACTTGTTACTTTTGTTATGGCTAGCATATTTTTACGTCTAGTATACACTCTTTTTCGCGCCTTTATTTTACCCCTCTTACTTGTCTACCGCTCGTCGGCCATTGCCTCTGCCCTCAGCGGGGAGTCTAGCATCCACTCTTTGAGTATAAGTAATGGAGGATGGGGCTGAAAGGGCGAAAACCAAACATGGATGCGCCCAGGAAAATACCGCGAAAAAGAGTGTATACTTTTTGTGTTATAATCACTTATCTGTGACCAACAGTACCGATAGTTTGATCTTTCGATAGCAGCCTCTTCTGCACACGCGCACTGTAATTTTTGACGAATCATGATTTTTAGAGGTGTGCAAATACCATTTTTTTGGGGATCGAATCGAATATCAAATATTTTTTTTCAAGGCACGTCAAATATCAAATCGAATATTTATAACGTCAAATAATTTGGTCGAATATTTTTAGAGCAAAATTTTAAGCCAGTTAACTGATCAAATACCAAATACATGTAGTATTTTGAATACCAAATAATTCGACGTATTTGGTTTTGAAATAACCAAATAGTTTGCATATTTGTCAAAAAATAAAAAAGTAATTGAAATCACTGTTCATTTTACTTGCAATAGTAAAATACTAAACCAAATGTATAATTTATATATTATTTTATTTAATAAATTTAAACTATAATACTAAACTTTTTTTAATTAATTAAAATGTTAAAGAGCAGGGGACCCAAGACCGACCCTTGAGGGACACCCTGGTTCACAGTACTCCAAGCTGAAGCCTGACCTTGCAGGACAACCCTTTGCTTACGGTCCATGAGGTAATTCTTTAACCAACACAAAACGGCCCCCTCAGTAACGCGTGATTAGTGTAAACTCTAAGCAAATGGATCCCAGTTCAATGCTAAAAACCGCTTTAGCTTGATTAATTTCTCAATTTATTAGCTTAGGAAAATTAATATATCAACGAACACAAAATTCAATCCTAAGAAGGAGAAGAATTCTTTCGTTGACCATTACTAAAATTAAGCTATATTCAGAATTAGGTTCCACTAACTTCTTCAAGTGAGCCCAATCCTACTTTCGAGTTCTTATCTGTAGTTTACGTCACTGGGAATTTACCAGGTTACCGCCCCCTTTTCCGCGGCTTCTTCGGTTATTTTAAATAAAAATTAAAAATGTAATTATTGAATAGAGCGTTCTATAAAATCGGTGTAGTGTGCTTTCCCCCTTTGAGTTCGGAGGAGGTGAAGGTTTGGCCGTTTTTTCGTGTGAGAGAAAAATATTTAACTGGCAAACCCGTAAGAAATTGAGAGCAGTCGATTTTTAGGAGTAGCGTAGTTGCTAGCCTAGGCTTCACCAAGGATCCTAATTTCCGGCTTTCCGCGTCGTTTTTCTTATTTTAAATGATTTTTGTAATAAATATATGATGACAAATAAGCAAAATACTAGTCCCAAATCCACGGGTTAAAAAATAAACTTAGATCATGAAAATATTCTTAACCCCAAACATACTTCAACACCTAGGGTCCCTCCTACAACTCCTAAAAGGTACGTCCTACGTCTCTAAAATATTCATATAAAGACAGGACATAAGCCGAATTCTCTTAAACCAAAGAATAACAATGTCGTTAGTCCTGCTGAACTAGCTATATAGTCTGTATGAAAAGTTTGGCCGGTTTTGGGCCGATTTTATAGAACGCTCTATTGTTCGCGTACGATTACAAAAAAAGCTAGTCGCAAAATTTACTAATTTAATCACGTCAACAATTAAATGTATTGTTTGTATCTTTATATTTAAGCTTACATTTATTTTTATTTTAAAAAAGTGTCGTTAAAACATGTGAAACCACAACTTTTTACCTCTCCGAGGGGACTTTGTATCCTAGGAGGGGTTATACAACCACCGTGTCAGTCTGTCTGTCTGTCTGTCAGGCCTGCGAACGCGTTCGCATTTTCGGGGCAAAGGGTAATAATTGCGTACGCAGTTTCTTGGATCACTGCGTACGCAGTCGAATAACCGTTTTAGCAGTTTAAAGGTTGGCAAAACCACCCTGTGACGGTAAGCGTTAACGGCTAAATTTGCGATTACGTTGCGTTTGGTTGCATTTGTTTTACGATCGCATCGGGCGGGTTTCGAACCCGAAACCGCCTGCTTGACAGGCGGACGTTCTACCACAGAACCACCGACGCTTATTACGCTTCATTGAAAAGTAGACCTTCAGCTTTTTCGGAAGCGTATTTAATAGAGTATGAAATTTTGGTTTAATTGAAATAGAACAAGACTTCGTGTAAGATTTAAATTATTTTAATATAATATGTATTTGGGTATTTTTACTGATCGAGATAATGTTGTTTTTTGTCTATTCTTTGATCTTATATTTTTATCTTTGGTTTTTTGAAATTATTTTGTTTCCACGAAGCATTAATGCTTTTTAACACGCATCCTCCTATAAAATGGACAGCTTACCATAATTATCTTCCAATTTTAGAAGCCGCAAAATATTATTTTTTTATTTAACCACTAAGTATTATTTGCTTAATCCGGAATACCTCATTCCAAAATAGCAATTGAAAACGGTATGAATGCTTTTTATTTAAATCAGTTCAGATGGTTTTTAGAAAAGGCGGTTAATAAAAACCGCAGCGTTAGGAACTTCGAAAAATCGCGAAATTGGCGGTTAAAAAATAAACGTGTGTGCTCGCATCATTCAATTTAACAGCCAATTATTTTTAGGGTCTCTTAAGTTGGCCCACCAGTGATTTGAAATTCGATCAAACACATACGAATGATTTGCACTAAGCTTGCACAATCTTGCACCATAAAAATCAAAGCTTGCACCGGAAGGGGGTGGTGCCCATCGACGAAATTAACTAGTGGGCCAACTTAACCGTAACCCACCAGTATTTTCGAAAACACTTTACAAAAACATAAAAAATATGCACCGACCTTGCACCAACTTGCACCACCAAAATTAGAGCTTGCACCGTCGCGGTTACAAAGTTATAGCTAAATATTACCTGGTGGGCGGACTTAATGCGTAGCCCACCAGATTGTCCGATCGAGGAAATAGTACGCGTTTCTATATGCACCGACCTGGCAACAACTTGCACCACCAAAATTAGAGCTTGCACCGTCGCGGTTACAAATTTATAGCTAAATATTACCTGGTGGGCGGACTTAATGCGCAGCCCACCAGATGTCCGATCGAGGAAATAGTACGCGTTTCTATTTACACCGACCTTGCACCAACTTGCACCACCAAAATTAGAGCGTGCACCGTCGCGGTTACAAAGTTATAGCTAAATATTACCTGGTGGGCGGACTTAATGCGCAGCCCACCAGATTGTCCGATCGAGGAAATAGTATGCGTTTCTATTTACACCGACCTTGCACCACCAAAATTAGAGCTTGCATCGTCACGGTTACAAAGTTATAACTAAATATTACCTGGTGGGCGGACTTAATGCGCAGCCCACCAGATTGTTCGATTGAGGAAATAGTACGCGTTTCTATATGCACCGACCTTTCATAAACTCGCACCACCAAAATTAGAGCTTGCACCGCGGTTACATAGTTGGCGGCGGTCGCAACATTTGGGTAAAAAAATGGAACTTATGTATTTTGTAGCTTGAAATCTCAGATTTCTAACGGTACTATTATTTTTCTGTATATTTTTGTCCTTTATACCGTAATTCCCCCTAAAACACTACCATGTTTTGCAGTTTTTCAAAAAATGGATCGGTTCAAGTAGCTATATTTCAGAAACTAAATTTCCTAGAATTTTTTCAACGCAATATTAGTATTTATTGGGCTCATCTTACTTATTATAAACTTCAATATTTATTTCAGTTTTAATACCTTCGCAACAGAAACCTTTTTAGTTTACCTCAGTCAATTTTTAATTAAAAAACTAATTGAACAAATTCTATAAAATTATCCTAGTTACTCTCTACCACCCATATTTATAGCGTAAAAAGTTTTATGGGGCTACCTTTAATACTTTTAGAATTATTTGTACGAAAATAGCGGGACTTTCCCCGTTTTGAAAATGAACACTTTACACATAATTTTTTTAAAAAATCATATTTTAAAAACTACAATGAATTTAGGGCTAACAATTTGGATTTCCTACCAAAATTATCTAAATTGCTAACGTGTAAATTTTCGTCGACATCGCGCATGGTACCGTGGGGCATTTTTTTTCAAAAACGGGACATTTCACATGGAATGACCCCGCTCTATTGTCGTGATAATCACTAGCAAATATGCCACATCGGAGTGCTGTGGCCTTCGCCGGATTTTTACCTAGGAGGGGTTATACAACCACCGTGTCTGTCTGTGGGTCTGTGGGTCTGTCGCATTTTCGGTGCAAAGTGTAATCACTGCGTACGCAGTTTCTCGAAGGATTGGCAAAACCACCGTGTGACGGTGAGCGTTAACGGATTGATTTGCGGTTGGGTTTGGTTGGTCGTTTTTCGTCAACGTTCACCGGATATTTCGTTATTGCTATGTTGTAGGTCGTGAATGTTGAGTTCGTGTTGTGACTGTTGAGTTTGAGTTATGATTGTTGTGAGTGTTATGGCAGGGTTTCCAACAGTTGTACACGGTATTCGTCTTAGTATCATTTTGCGTTTTTTGGCGCCGGCCGGGAATCGAACCCGGGTCTGCCTCGTGCAAGAGATGTACTCTAACCACTCAGCCACCAACGCTTGTTAATTTACGGTGTTTTTCTAAAAAACAGCTTTGGCGAATGTCCTTTACAAAGTTATAACGTTAGGTACTATAATTTATTCTACATCATTTTAAATATTTATAAATTAAATCAATCTTATATTTAATTAAATATTTATAAATTATATTAATCTTATATTTAATTAAATATTTATAAATTAAATTAATCTTATATTTAATTAAATATTTATAAATTTAATTAAATATTTATAAATTTAATTAAATATTTATAAATTTAATTAAATATTTATAAATTATATTAATCTTATATTTAATTAAATATTTATAAATTATATTAATCTTATATTTAATTAAATATTTATAAATTATATTAATCTTATATTTAATTAAATATTTATAAATTATATTAATCTTATATTTAATTAAATATTTATAAATTATATTAATCTTATATTTAATTAAATATTTATAAATGATATTAATCTTACATTTAATTAAATATTTATAGATTATATTAATCTTATATTTAATTAAATATTTATAAATGATATTAATCTTACATTTAATTAAATATTTATAGATTATATTAATCTTATATTTAATTAAATATTTATAAATGATATTAATCTTACATTTAATTAAATATTTATAGATTATATTAATCTTATATTTAATTAAATATTTTAGTATTTTAATGTAAAATTTGATCGCGATGAGGAATGGAACTCGGGTCGCATTGTTACAATGCGAATAGTTCACCGCCGAGCCATTGACTTCAGTAGGGTCTTCGAGCGGGTCCCAAAACAGTACAGTGGAAGGCCGCCACCGAGTGGAGACTGCTCCACCGAGTGGAGACCGCTCCACCGAGTGGATATTGCTCCACCCGGCGGAGGCCGCTCCACCGAGTAGTAAACGTACAAAGACCTGGTGGTGAACGTACGAAGGCAGGGTGGCGCTGGTGGTGAATTAATAAAGTGACACCACCGAGCGGTGTGGGTGGTGAACTAGCAATGTTACATCTCCACCGTAATGTTATAGTATAAATATAGGTGGGATCTTGGTAAAAGAACATTCTAAGGAGCAAGTATCAACACGAAATCATCTATGTAAGTATATTAGTTTTTTTTTTACTTAGTAAATATTTTGTGTATGTTCCTAACATATAAATTTTCATAGCATGTTTGCCCAAGTTTTGTTCGCCGTCTCGTCAGATAAATTCATCGAGGTTACGTCTACACTAGATGTGCGTCTAGGACTCCGAGATAGTGCAACGGGAATCACCTTAGACGAAGCCGATTTTCATGAGTTATACCGAAAGAAGGATGAAATACTAGCTTTCTTCGAGAAGGATGACGTACCAGGATCATCGTGCCTTTTCAGCGGTTCCGAGACGAAACGTGTTGAACTAAGAACGTATCAGAATCGAAAAATTTTGGATATCCGGGAGATGGTTCCGGGGTACGGTGAATTGTACGGCAAGTTTTTCCCAACCAAGAAGGGTTTCGCCATTGGTTACGCTCTCACTAAAGTGCTAATGGATATGTATAAAGACGTTGTAACATACCTAAATGAAGCAAATAGGATATATGACCTTTTAAAGGACACTATTTTGGAACAGTTGCGTGTTAATATCCGCCAGTGTTGCTACGGTTGTACCGTGGACCATCCGTCACAGACTCAACACAACTGTCTAGAAAACTGGGATATGCGTGTTGAAATGAACTACGACACTGCGATAAGAAATCTTGACTACATTGAGATTTATAAAATTTTTAATTTAAAAACCTTTTTAAATGAAGAATTTTGTAAATGCATGGTCGCCAGAATAGTCTGTAATGCTAAACAACTTTTGTGAATAAAAACTATTTGATTTGAGAAAAATGTGTCATTCTTTAAAATGGATTTCAGGTTGCAACATCCTTTTAACGGTCTGATCGCGGGTGCGACTCAGTCTGGGAAATCCTTTTTCGTGGCTAGTCTTATCAAATATAAAGATACGTGTATTTCACCCCCACCAGAGATAATTATTTGGTGCTATAAGAAATATCAACCCAAACTGTTTAATTCGGTATTAGATGATACACCCACCGTTGAATTTCACGAAGGATTATTAGACGTTAAAATTTTAGACCCAAATGTCAAGAATTTTGTTATTCTTGATGATTTACTTAGTGAAATATCAAATAACAAGGATGTCACGAATTTGTTTATAAGAGGTTCTCATCATAAAAACACGTCGGTTTTTGTACTTATGCAAAATTTGTATTATCCTGGGAAGGAAATTAGAACGTTGAATTTAAACGCGCACTATTTGATAATTTTCAAGACACCACGTGACAAATCGGCGATATTTCATTTGGCTAGACAGATTTCCCCAACTAACAGTAAATACGTCATCGACGCCTTTCATCAAGCAATCGCTAGAGACTTTGGGTATTTATGGGTGGATTTGAAACCAACTACGTCAGATGATCACAGACTACGAACCGGACTTATACCAGGAGAAGAGGCTGCCGTTTTTATCCCAAAATGAAGAGAATTCATAATCATAAGGAGTTTTTAAAATATCGGTCTAAGTGTAATTCGTGTCAAAGAAATGCCGCCATCAAATATGCCATAAGTTAATGATACCTCTAAGTAGACAAATGGCTATGCTGCCTATGGCGGATATGCTTGTCCAAATCGACCTATGTCTCTCCGTACTGCGTATCAAAGTAGCCGTAACATAGACTTGGAACTGCCGAAGCTGACGTTTCTTTAATCCCGTTTGGTGCAAGGCTAGCTTGAACTTCCCCAAAAGAGATAAATTTAGGTATTCCCTTAGAAAATTCGTTCCCCCCGCAGAGGACAAAGAACGTTTTTTTGCTACACTCTTTTTAGAAACGTTTACTGGGCGCCGCCATCATCGTACAGACAACTATCGAGCAAGCCCTCTACCACAGAAATTCCTTCCCCCCAAAACCGGTTTTTTCATCACCCTCCCCGTAGACTGTAAGGTAATGGCGGTCGATTGGGGAGGCGGGTTTAAGAGTCTATAGTTTCATTCTCGACCGCATAGCGGCGCTGGGTCCGAGATATTTTTCAAAACTTTCATTTTCGCGGGAATCGGAGAGACAAGATTTGACATCACATTTTCTGGACAAAGATTCCACCTTGAAAGGGCTTATTTGTCTACTTAGAGGTATCATTAACTTATGAATATGCTAATAACGACGCGATTAAAGCTATTGTGGAATGTTGTATAAATGTTCTGCGTGGCAATGTGAAACTGTCAGATGATCATAAGAAGCGATTGAAGCGACATTGTCATATTTTGCGGAAGATATCTAAACCTAATACTATCGCAAAACGAAAAAAGATTCTAATACAGAAGGGCGGATTTTTACCGTTACTCTTAGCACCACTTCTTTCAATTGTGAGCAGTGCTGCAGGCGCGGCTATAAGTAGAGCTATCAAAAATGGCTAGAAAGATGATACTAGTTCCCGAAGACGTTTATCGACGACTCAATTCGCAACCAAAACTTGACGAAAACTTGGATACGAAAACTGTTTTAAATAATCAGAAACTTAATCAATCACAAAAAGTGGAGTTGTACAACCATTTATTACAACGCCACAAAAGAACTAAGAAAGCGAAACTCGTTGAAGAACCGAAAAGAAAGAAAGACTGGTATTCGGAAATAGCTATCGCGATACCAGATTCACATCTAAAACCCGTCATTGCTTTGTACAAGTGGATTGAAAGAAACAGTAAAGTTGAATGGTCTACCAGTGGTGAACTTATTTATAAAGGACGCCCTATAGTTAGATCTAATATCATGGACATTTTACACGAATCAGTTAAAGGATACAAAACCAAACCGAAACATGAAATTGTCGGATTAGATAAATTTTATGAATTGTTGGCCAAGGAAAATGTACCCAAATCACTTGTAAAAAATAAATTCCCCTTTGAATCCCCTATTGAAAATGTACCTATTATTTCTAACGATTCACCAGAAAAGGTGTACGATGATTCAGATTATTTACCCCCAAGTCCCGAATGAATGTATGGCAAAATTTGAAATAAAGAATATAACCATATATCAAGTTTCAATTCTTTCACTTACGTTTTCGACTTCAACATGGAAGGAGGCAACGATCCTACTCCGTCAGGGTTGATAGGCTCTTTATCGATATCATACTTAAAATCACCCAAAGTTATTACGGCGTTTTTGTTATTATTTATTATTATCGTTTTTGAACTATTTGATTTCGCGTACTGGTATCACGAACGGAAAATGAACTGTACGAGGAATGGATAAGTTAGAAGAAATATACTTCAACGTTAAAGACGCCGGTAGTTACGGAGGCATTCGTGGTCTTTATCGGGCTGCCCGGGCAAAGGGAATTAAAGTTAACATAAACGACGTGAGAGAATTTTTAAAACGGCAAGATACGTACACGTTACACCGACCAGTGAGACACAATTTCCGAAGAAACAAGACGATAGTGTATGGGATAGACGAACAATGGCAACTTGATCTGGCGGACATGCAAGATATAAAAAATCACAATAGTGGATACCGATATATCTTATGTGGTATCGATGTATTTAGCAGATACGCATTCGCTGTGGCTACCAAGGATAAGAAAGGATCAACTATGGTAAAGTCATTCAAATCTATTTTAGAATCAGGTTGACAGCCGAAGGTTGTACAGACTGATCATGGTAATGAGTTTCTATGCAAAGAAGTTCAAGGTGAATTAAAACGTAGAGGAATCAAGTTTTTCGCAACGCACTCCGAAGTAAAATCTAGTATTATAGAACGATTCAATCGAACACTGAAGTCTCGAATGTACCGATATTTTACGGAGAAAGATACGCACAAATATATCGACGTTTTACCAGATTTATTGGAAGCTTACAATAACAACTACCACAAATCTATTAAATGCAAACCCGTTGAAGTGAAGAATGAAAATTCGAAACAAGTGTGGCAAAATTTATACGGGAAAGTAAATTTTTCACCTCCAGTCTCGTTCCCTTTTGAAAGAGGTGACTCGGTTCGCATGAGTAAGAATAAAACCACGTTCGAAAAGGGTTACAAAGCCAATTATACCGAGGAAATATTCAAAGTAGTGCAGTGCATACCAAGAGACCCTCCGGTATATAAGCTGGAGGATTTGAAAACTGAGCTCATTTCGGGTGTGTTCTACAAGGAGGAAATACAGAAAATCGGGAAAGACCTCGAAAACTGTTTATTTAAAATCGAAAAAGTTCTAAGGAAAAGAACAAAACCAGACGGAACTAAAGAACTACTAGTACGTTGGCGTGGTTACGGTCCAGATTTTGACTCTTGGGTGCAAGAAATCGTCACATTATGAGTTTCTATATCACGTTACCGTCCGACTCTTCTATGCGTTATTTCAAAAACAATACTATAAGCAAGTTTAGAACGTATTTACCGGAACCAATGAAACTTGAGGGCGCTTATGAAGTTGGACTTTCTGAAATCAGTTACCCAAGAACTTGGAATAACGTTCAAGAAGAGTGTGTAGTTCGAATTTGGAAAACTATGTCTCTACCGGATTCCTTAGAAGAATCAAATACTAAAACACCTAAGACACTGAGAAAACACACTGACATAGAAAATTTCAACGACGTAATGGATTTCGTTAATATAGTAATACCACCAGGATATTACGGAGTTGAAGATTTACTGGAAATCATGACTACTGATGACGACGGGCGAAATATTAGCTCTAGAGTCAAGTTATATTAGAACAAACCAAACAGTCGTGTAATTGTTGAACTATATGAAATGAACCAAGTTTACATACCACATGAAATCGCCATCATATTAGGATTCACGAGAACTCCAGGCCGAGACGCAAATATAGTGACTTCCATGACGGCGCCTTTTAGCTGTGATATGGACGCTGGGTTACATTCTCTGTTCATATACTCGGACATTATACGAAGTCGATCGGTTGGAGATTCAGATGTTCCCTTATTACGTATTATAAGTATTCAAGGAAAAGACGGAGATACTGTTGAGAAAGAGTTTTCACGACCACATTATATGCCTATTGCGCATAACAATTTTCAAACCATTGAAATTAATATTATGAGTGAAATGGGTCAGCCTGTACATTTCGAACGAGGAAAAGTTCACGTCACTCTTCATTTTAGACCCCGAAGAACATGGACTTATCTATAAAATCAGGTGTAAAATCTTTCTTCTGTTCATTTGTGGTTAGCGGGTCAAAGGGGAAACATGTCTCCACGTAATTTGGATCACGTTTCTGTAAACGATTATAATAACTATTACTTAAATCAAATTGGACATAGTCTCTTTGGCGAAGTTCACGTATCATTAGGTGACAGATCAGTTACATCATGCCCTCAACAGTATCCTTACAAGAGTATGATTCAAACGCTCTTGACATATGGTGGGCCAGCCAAGGAAAGTTTCTTAACCGCGTCTCTATTCTATAAAGACAAAGCCGGGAAATTTGACGAATTTTCCAATAACGACGGATTTAAGAAACGTGCAAAATTTGCTCAAGAAGGTGTTATTGACATGATAGGAGTTGTACGAGCCGATATTTGTCAACAAAATCGACTTATTCCTAACCTGATAGATCTAAATTTCAAGTTTATCGAAAGCTCAAACGAGTTTTGTTTACATACAGACGGTGAAAAATGCAAAGTCATTTTCACACACGCATCAATGTTTGTCAGAAAAGTTAGATTGACGCCAGAGATTATGTTATCCCACGCTAAAACTTTGGAACTGGCAACAATGAAATATCCTATCACCCGTACGGAATGTAATTCATTTTCAATTTCCCAAGGCAACAAAATATGCGTCAAAGACAACTTATATAATGGTCAAATACCGAGTAAGGTGGTGATCGGATTTGTGGACCAGAATGCGTATTTGGGAGACTACAAAATGTCACCTTTTAACTTTAAAAATTTTTCGTTAACTCAAATCGCCCTATACCTTGATGGTAGTAGTGTCCCGGCAAAACTATTAAACCCAAATTTCAAAGATAAGTTGTTTATGCGATCATACGCTAATCTCTTTCTTCAAACTGGTCAATGGAATATTGATGAAGGAAATTTCATCGACCGTGATGAATTCGCCAATGGAAACGCACTATTCGTATTCGACTTAACTCCCGACCTCAATGGAAGTTCAACTGACTGTTTCAACCTGGTAAAGAACGGGAGCGTTCGTCTCGAATTAATATTCGGAGAATCATTGCCGTCCACAGTTAGCGTGATTTACTATTCCGAATATCAATCTTTGGTCGAGATCGACAAGAACAGAGCAGTTTTATATGATCAAAGTAATTTTAATTTTTAATTTTAATTTTTAATTTTAATTTTTAATTTTAATTTTTAATTTTAATTTTTAATTTTAATTTTTAATTTTAATTTTTAATTTTAATTTTTAATTTTAATTTTTAATTTTAATTTTTAATTTTAATTTTTAATTTTAATTTTTAATTTTAATTTTTAATTTTAATTTTTAATTTTTAATTTTAATTTTTAATTTTAATTTTTAATTTTAATTTTTAATTTTAATTTTTAATTTTAATTTTTAATTTTAATTTTTAATTTTAATTTTTAATTTTAATTTTTAATTTTAATTTTTAATTTTAATTTTTAATTTTAATTTTAATTTTAATTTTAATTTTTAATTTTAATTTTTAATTTTAATTTTTAATTTTAATTTTTAATTTTAATTTTTAATTTTAATTTTTAATTTTAATTTTTAATTTTAATTTTTAATTTTAATTTTTAATTTTAATTTTTAATTTTAATTTTTAATTTTAATTTTTAATTTTAATTTTTAATTTTAATTTTTAATTTTAATTTTTAATTTTAATTTTAATTTTTAATTTTTAATTTTTAATTTTTAATTTTAATTTTTAATTTTAATTTTTAATTTTAATTTTTAATTTTAATTTTTAATTTTAATTTTTAATTTTAATTTTTAATTTTAATTTTTAATTTTAATTTTTAATTTTAATTTTTAATTTTAATTTTTAATTTTAATTTTTAATTTTAATTTTTAATTTTAATTTTTAATTTTAATTTTTAATTTTAATTTTTAATTTTAATTTTTAATTTTAATTTTTAATTTTAATTTTTAATTTTAATTTTTAATTTTAATTTTTAATTTTAATTTTTAATTTTAATTTTTAATTTTAATTTTTAATTTTAATTTTTAATTTTAATTTTTAATTTTAATTTTTAATTTTAATTTTTAATTTTAATTTTTAATTTTAATTTTTAATTTTAATTTTTAATTTTAATTTTTAATTTTAATTTTTAATTTTAATTTTTAATTTTAATTTTTAATTTTAATTTTTAATTTTAATTTTTAATTTTAATTTTTAATTTTAATTTTTAATTTTAATTTTTAATTTTAATTTTTAATTTTAATTTTTAATTTTAATATAATTTTAATTTTTAATTTTAATTTTTAATTTTAATTTTTAATTTTAATTTTTAATTTTAATTTTTAATTTTAATTTTTAATTTTACTTTTTAATTTTAATTTTTAATTTTAATTTTTAATTTTAATTTTTAATTTTAATTTTTAATTTTAATTTTTAATTTTAATTTTTAATTTTAATTTTTAATTTTAATTTTTAATTTTAATTTTTAATTTTAATTTTTAATTTTAATTTTTAATTTTAATTTTTAATTTTAATTTTTAATTTTAATTTTTAATTTTAATTTTTAATTTTAATTTTTAATTTTAATTTTTAATTTTAATTTTTAATTTTAATTTTTAATTTTAATTTTTAATTTTAATTTTAATTTTAATTTTTAATTTTAATTTTTAATTTTAATTTTTAATTTTAATTTTTAATTTTAATTTTTAATTTTAATTTTTAATTTTAATTTTTAATTTTAATTTTTAATTTTAATTTTTAATTTTAATTTTTAATTTTAATTTTTAATTTTAATTTTTAATTACTTACCGAAGACAGCGTTGTTCATTAATTTGAAAAAGTCCTTTTAAAAATCGTTGGCGGCCATCTTCCTTTTATCTGACGCACCTTAGTCATACATAGGGCCGCCTGCCACGCGAAACCCGGGCCTGTGTACGAATGTGCGGGGTCTAGTCGGTAATACGTCATGCACATACGACGGAAACTTTGAAAGACGTCTGCCAGAAGTAATGTGTCAGACAAGACATAAATATCGTGATAACGTCCTTTAAAAATAAAAGTTCCAATTAAAGATTATTCGTATTTATTATTTTAATAGTGTTCATACCCAAATTTCCGATGTTGAAAGTTCTCCATACGTTTTGCGCATGCACGTAGTCGGCTTCACTCAGAGGCACATCGGTTAAATCGTTGAAGAAACACTCGATAGGTGGTAGTTGTGTTTCTTTAAAACGATCTTCCGAATCCATGTAGGAATACGGATAAACCCCTTTTCGCAGAAGTATATTAACTTCTTCAGGGGTGAAAACCGAGTTTAAGAGCGGAAACTTGTCAGTCCCACCTTTCGATAAATTTCCGACGAGGGTCTCGAGAGAAGCTGGCAAAAACCGGACACTGTCAACGAAACGTAGTTTGCCCAAAGTGAAAGAAATGTATGTTTCACTGTTGGTAGCAATTTGTTGCATAATGAGGTGTGCGTCATATCTACAAATGTTTCATGTCATATGTAAAAATACCTTTAAAAAATATAGACAATTAATTTACCTGCTCAGATTATGAAGGAAAACCGGGATTAATTTTGGAGCCTTCATTTTCAAATTGCAGCTCTGACACGCACAACCCCTATACGCCCCTGTGTAGTGATCATGGTCACGTGTTTTAACTGAGTTTTTAGTAAATGCTTCTTCGCAGACGTAACAACGAGTAACTGTTTGATAGGTGGTTTCTTCGATTTCGGAAAGTTGCATAGGGAGTTTTCCTTCAACGCTTCCGATATAACCGTAGACTCGTCCAAAAGCATATTTAAAAACTTCAACGCACCGTCGTGTCCCCTGTAGGTCTCGTGCTTTACGAGATTTCCTACATAGTAAATAAATATTAGATAAAGAATTAAAATAATTTCAAGTGATCAATCGTACCAGTGGGACTGACAATTGCGTATGAAAATCCGCACGTGACATGTACGGCTAGGGTCGTGGTCGATGACATTGTTGCGTCTGGCAAACATGTCGCTATTTTTGACATTATCGACTCGAAATCGGCGAAAATGGTGTAAGGAACCTATATGAAACAAATAAATAAATATTTCGAATTTAAAAGAAGTATTAAATTATTTACCAAAATTTTTGAATTTTAAAATTAGTTCTTTGGTTGGCATCTCCACGCGTTGTGGTTGGTGAACATTACAGTCACGCATGTGGTCTTTGATAATGTCTTCGGAATTACTCCTTTTTAGACACCGTCGACAATAAAACGTCTTGCCATTATGTTTGGAGAATCCACTGAACAACCGACTTAGGTGGCGGATCAAGATGTAATGTTTATTTTGACCGTTTGATACTAAGAGAAGATCAATTTCCCTTGTTTCTGGTACTCTTTTCTCACTCACATATCGAGGAAAAAATCCTTTTTCATATGCGAAAATGTTAATTGATAGGTTATTCACCTCTTCGAACTTTTTAAGTTTATAAGCATCCAGTTCGAAGGGGAATGTAATACCGCACAAATCGAGTTCGTTTTCGTAACGCTTATAATTACTACTACAAGTACTACACGAATACATCTTGAAGCCGAATGTGACCTTTTTCACCCTTACACGTCCCTTTTATATCGATTGACAGACCTAACATGATTCGGCACTTTTACCGATTCACCACCAAGATTCCCATTGGTTAAAAATGACGTATGCCTATAGCGGTGTCCGAGAGAGTGGTGAAATCTATGTTTACCCAGAACACAATATTGTGCAATTTTTGTGGAGCATCTCTCTTTTTCCCTATATATTGAAAGTAACGTATCCAAAGTTAAGAGGTCTAGTTAGGTTACTGGGTTTCTTCAGGACATTTTGTAATCTTCTCCAAAACTCACGCGCGTCAATGATTGACATAAAGGGGAGAAAGTGGGGGATGTTCGAGGAGAGTGGTTTCTACTATGGATTATCCCAAATACATTAAGAAAACGTTTCACTCTCCATCTCCCGTTGTTCATCGAAAACTAGCGAACACCTGATGGTTTTTCCGCAACAGTAGTTTTACTCTAGGGTATTTAGGTTTCTCCCTATATTTAGTATCTATCACTCGTAAATCACGGAAAATACATGGTACCGTTAGAAACTAGACTAGTGGATTACAAATCAAATTGTAGTCATTTTCCCGAATTCAATTCGCATTTAAATATGTATAAAATAAAAATTTCAGTAGTAATTCAAATTATTTTTATTCGTTTACCAATTGCATATTTATATATTCCATATTTTTATACATCCAAGAGCGCATGAATATTTCCTACTTAAAAAGTTCGTTTTGTGAGGAGTAAGACTCGCAAACATGGGTCCGTCTACATCTAATTCAGTAACCTTCGGGGAGGAACATGCTGGACGCTCTAGATGCATCCGTATTGCAACATCTAGGTGCGTGTACTACAAGGGCCACCTTGGAAAACTTTCCAAATGCAATTAGAATTTGAAAATGTTTTTTAAATTCTTTAAAATATTTTTTAATTCTCTAAAATGTACTTTTTTTATTATTTTTTAAAATGTTTTTAAGATAAAAATAAAACTCTTGAGCTAAATAAAATTGCTTTTTATTCACATAATCTCCAATTTACAATAAAGATATTTATATAGAGCCACTGGGCATATAATGTACTTTTCTCTAAAGCGTAAGAGTGTTTCTTACTTTCAAAATTAGTATTGTGTTTAATAAGACACGTAAACCTGGGTCTGTATTCATCCAATTCAGTAACCTTCGGGCAACCTACACCATTTAGGTCTATCACTTCGCGGTGTATTAGTTCTAATCAAAATATACATTTCTCCTCGCCTTTACAAAATACGCGGTCATAGCCGTGAGTAGCCATTAGCATGCATTCTTCCAATTTGTTGTATGGGGTGAAACCATAGTCCCAACCAAGGCCGTGTATGTTCTTCTCAACCCACGTGTTCTGGCGTTGAGTGCGGGACGGTAGATCGGTTCGGGGGTACGGTGGAAGAAAAACCCACGATGCGACCCGGGATGTATTTTCGGCCGAGCAAGCTGACGCTTCTTTCACTATTTTCTCCGGCTTCTCATCTTCGGTCCGCCCGTCAAAGAATTCAAAATCAATGACTATTGATTTCTTATGCCTATAATTCAAAAGTAAATACATTACCCTCCGAGAAAGAGAACTAAAATACTAAAAAAGGATTATACTTACATAGTTCTTGTCGGGTTATTCGTCTTGACTTGAATTTTCGTGTTTGAATGCATATCCACTGATCGCTCGAGTTTATATACTCAATTATTGCGTCATGGTATTTACATCACCACAGCGGATAACCCATGGATTTCGCTCCACCGCTATAACATTCACCACCACTCATTCGCCTCTTTAATAATACCGGGGAAATCAGTGGTTCAAATTTAAGTCTAAGTTGCATAATAAAATGTTGTTTATTTCTCAATTCGTAGTTTACACGGTCTTCGTACGGTAGAACGTGTACAATAGTATCGGAGAAACGTACGCGCTTCATACAGGCGGTGAAAAAGCGGGGAACGTCAATCAGGATTAAAACTCTTTCTTTCTGCAGGTTTGGACCTTATTAATAGCGAGAAAGACTGCTGCCTTCTATCGGGGTACAGTCTTTACGTTTTCTTATGCACCACTCTCTATAGCGTTACACGTTCACCACCAGTGATGTTTAGCTTTACTAGTTCTCGACCCAACGGAAAGCGGGGACTGTCAATCAGGATCATAGCCCTTCTTTTCGACCAGGGGGTAAAGAGATGACCGTCAACCATTAATACACAGAAAGGCGGCTGCCTTCTACAATTCACCACCAGCGTCACACTGTCTTTGTACGTTTACTACTCGGTGGAGCGGCCTCCACCGGGTGGAGCAGTGTCCACTCGGTGGAGCAGTCTCCACTCGGTGGAGGCCTTCCACTGTACTGTTTTGGGACCCGCTCGAAGACCCTACTGACTTCCTTAGGGAAAATATTCAAGTAAAGGAACAATTATGATAAGGCGGGTTTTTTTAATAAACGGATTAATACAATCACTGTATATATTGTTTATTGAATGATAATTATTCAAAACTCCCGCGGAAACTATATCAAAGTAGTAATATAGCGCCACCGTGTGGAGAACTATCAATCAAACCGGGTAAAAAATATAATCTCTTCAATTTTTCGAACTTTAGTCAAATCTCGACGGGTAAAAAACAAACACAAAATAAAAGTATATAAGGCCGTTGCCGTCAATATAGAAGATCTATTCTTTATTAGTTCTTGGCTGTCAGACGAACTACTACAGGACGGGGTCCTGGTGTCGGTCAAAAGTTATGAGGTAACTTTGCGGTTTTAATTAGTATGTTCGGTCTTCGGTCAAGAAAAGAGTTAAATTGTGTTTCGCGTTTGGAACGTGAGTGAATGGACTTAAGTGTATGAACAGTGCGTGTTTAAGACTGAAAGTGTTAAAGTAATTGTGAACTAACTCAAGTCAGCTGTAAGATAAAATTGATTGTTTTTATTTTTTGAATTGGAATAACCTAATTATACCCTTGAAATTATCAACTCAACCTGTGAGGCTAATTAAGTAGATTGGAAGTAATTAGTAGCGAACAGCTCTCAGCTGTTAATTAAGACAAGAGTTTATAGTAAGGTAGTTTGAATTTAGTTAAAACTACTCAGTATAATTTATGATATTTACTTTACGATGAGCTAAGACAAATCTAGTCTTAGACACTTCAGTAACAGTTCTGTACAATTACGTAGGAGGGATATATATTGTTGGGTTATTGATGAAAGTTAAATCTAGAACGTTCCATAGACTGTTCTGAATAAAAATAAACATTTATAATTTTGCATAATTCTGGTTGCCATTTGATTTTCTAATCACTCGCCCACAACATTAAATCCCGAATCAACTAAATTGTCGATATAACGGCGACGGGAAATAATTCTCGTAAATTTATATAATTCTCGTAAATTTATCGCGCGGCCTTAGGGAATATTCTTTTAACAAAATTTCGATAAATCAGCCCGGTTCCGTTAAAATTATAAACCAAAAAGCGAACGGTCGTTATAATACCCTCTGTAGATATCTTTCATTAAAATTTGCTTTGTATTATATTCAACTGACAAACTTGTACCGTAAATAAAGTTAAATTCAATTGTGCATTGTTATAGTACGTCTAACTCACTGTTGTAACTACTTAACTTATGATATTTTGAATAAATTAAAATTGGTCGTTTCGTCTCAATTATTTTTATTATAATTAAAATTTTATACCGGGCGGGATAGAACTGGGATAACATTTTTAACAAATAAATATCTTTAGGGGTTATCTCAAGAAATTAATAGCACTAGGGACAATTCTTTCGAGGAGAGGTATATTTTGGCTTGCCAACTTGTTACTATTGTAACCCACAAATATTTTCCTTCCGCCACCACTGTAGAACAATGACCATCACTGGCCGGTTACCACGTTAGATTTACTGTCTTCAATTTCATTATAACCTTCTAACGTCAGCATTTGATGTAATTGTACGTTTTGGCTTCGTTATTGGCCAAAGTTCAATAATTATTTCCAAGAATGTCACGTTTTTATAATTACTATTTTGGTTTTCTCAGACTCCCCTCCTCTCACCGCCGTTAACTAACTTTTTGCTGATCTCCTCTCATCACATTTCGCTAAATAAACTTACCTCACTCACACTCCAAACACTTTTTTTGAAAAATCCTATTTCCTCTCACTCTCCTCTCCCTTAAATTCATAGCTTGCAAACTCATTTCACGCTCATCTCCATTGGAAGCTTAGAGCGAGTCACCTGCCCTCAATTACTCTCACGGTGAGAGGAGAGTGCCCATCACTGAAAAAACTCAAGAATTCTGATTTTCTAAAAGAGTCTGATTCGGTCCACAGAGGGAAACCATTTCAAAATCGATACGATAGTAAAAAAATGCTCGAACTTCACATTAACTTAACTTATCAAAGAAAATAACGCTCGCTGAATCCCTCGCGCAAAGTCGTGAACGAGGTTCTCATAGCCAACCACCCAGATGATATCCATCCAGGGCATTACGATCCGAAGGTTTTTAAGGAAACATTTAACAATTTATTTTTGCGCAATCTAAATTTGAAATAGATGGTTAGGCAAACCATTGGTACAATTTGGAACTCACGGCTTACCTCTATTACTATTTCGGGTGTTAGGTTTCTAATTGCGAGTGTACTTGGAGACAATTGGCTTTAATATGCCTTAGCTCGAGAAGAAACCTGAGCCAAACAAATCTCACCGTAAGCGCCATCGTTGATACTAGGTGGTTTCATTTCGCTTGAACGTTCTGTGATTTCGGAATAATGTTGGAGAATAGTTCAAGTACGGTTAAAACATTTACAATCCAGATAACATACCTACTCAAAATGTATCCGCTTACTCTTTTTACTTTGAGGATGGGTAGAAAGAATAGCCCTAATTCTCTAAAACAAGCGAGGAGCTCCATGTGGCAGACTAAATCTCATCCTCGGAACAGGCGAATTAAACGTTTTAGGGTAAAAAGAGTACGCTTTTATCTTAGAACAGGCGAAAACAAACCACACAATGGAAGTTTTTAATTTAGCAATGGTGGAGCAAACGTTATTTAACCGGGGTGTCATGCATATTCGTGCTAAATTATTTTTTTCACAACGAAAATGTTATCGTTTTCGCTAACAGTATTGCAAGATTGTCATTCGTTCTTAACCGACTAAAATTCCGCTCACAGGACGGCACGCAACTGGCAGAGTCAAGCACATCCTGAGAGCGAATTCAGCACGTGGAAAATTTAAAAACGATTATGTTTAAATATTAATATGACACACTTGTTAAATTCGTCCAATTTTGAAACTCCGTAAACACAAAAATTTAGGGTAAAGTACAATTCGTGACGAACTAAACTTGAAATGGTACTTTACAGTTACACGGCCAAGTAACGTTAAGCGTCACTAGAAGTCTATAACAACCTTATTCGAGGAGAGAAGTTTCAAAGTTTAACCAAATCGAATAACATCCGAGTGCCACCGTGGTACTATATAACTGTGGCTCACAAGTACTGAATTTTTACAAATTCGAATATTGCGCGCTGGGCTATTCGTAGCGTACACATCTGTTGTTTGGGAAGTTGCGGGTTCAATCCTTGACTATGATAAAAATTCGTTCAATGTTCCTTAAAAATCAATTTATGCGATAACATCATGCCTCTTATTATTATTTTGTTTTAAAAAATTAATTTTCAGTTTTCCATTTAAATTAAATTCAGTCTTTCTTAAGTAGCAAAATTTGTCGCCCAAAATAAAACATTAATAAACAAATAGTAGAAGCTCACTTCAACTAATTTTTTTAAATCAGACCAATTATTTTATTAAAAATATACAAGTTGCATTAATTATATAGTTATACATTGATTAGTTAAATGCATCTAAAAGTTTAGCTGGTGGCACAAATTCCGAACATTGTGTTTAATCGCGATAGTTTTAACATACAATACACTACATTACATTATAAATCTAGATTCATGCGATTTCTAAGATAAGCTTTCGTCAAATTCACTTGGGAGAAAACTCGTTCTACTTGTGCGTTAGAAATTGGTAAGCTTAAAAGCTTAATAGCTCGTTCAGTGAGTGATCTAAAGAGGCATCTTGAAAACGGTAAACGTCTGTCCAAAATTCACTTAGAAATTTTACCTTACTTCCTAACAACATTTAAATGGCTTGGTAGCCGTAATAGACAATTTGAACATACGCTTTTTAAAAAGCTAAAACACCTCTTCAAAATCTCTTCTTTGGTATATTTCTTTAAGTTTGACTTGTTTCATATGTCAACAAAACTAACGCTGAAATCACATAACTCACTTGGCAGGTAAATGGTCTCCGTTCCGACCAGAATCCAGAACTAACGTTATCAATGTCTTGATCTCTTTCTTAACTTTGAATACACTTGGCTTTAATATTCTCATGGCTGTGGCTTCGAACAATCGTTCAAACTCTCCAAAAAAATTGATAGTATCTCCCGTGATTCGCTTAATATCTTTTAGTATTGGGCATAAAGAAATCGAAATAAAGTCGGTTTGTTTCATCGTGATACATTTCTTTCAGTATCCTTGCTTCGTAAAAATTTTCGTTTGCTTCAACAATTGAAAAATTGCACTTTTTTTTAAACTCGTTATGAGCGATTGTGACGGATGGGACAATTCAGTCCTCTCGTTCATTTGATTAATCAGGGGTGAGATATGTGTAAAGGCCATGCCAACTGGCGATACTTGGGGACAGGGGTGGGATACCCGTGGCGGAAGTATTCCGACCACCCGTTGGGGGATCGGTGGTCGTCCTCAAACGGAAAATGGCACTTTAAACTATCATATCGTGTTTTTTATAAAGACAATTTTTAAAGACTCTTCCCCATCATTATTTACACGATAAATCTCCTTGTACTGGAACTGGCGCTTTCCACTAAACGCGAACCAATTGCATGTTTGCGTAACCAAAAATTTTAAAGTTGCTGGCATTTCCCTAATCGCTTTTTCTGCCACGAGATCCAAAGAATGGCAAACGCACTTTACCAAAACTAAATCAGGTTTTCCTTTTTATTTTTGGCGAGCTTATTGAATACCGAATTATTACTACCGCACATGGTGTTCGCACCATCAGTCCCTACGCAACCCTTAATTCCATTATTTTTTTGTGTATTAACACCAACCCTAAATGGGTCGGGGTGTGCAATAACTGGTGGCTTTACCGGGGAGTCGGGGTCCGGCTCTTGTAACCCATAAGGGCGGTGGCGCACTGGGAGATGTTAGCTTCGATCAAATGGTCCTATCTCCACCTCCGACTTCGGTCAGGTTTGGGCTGGATACTGAACTTCGGTTCAGGCTAACGGAGAGGGTCCAGGCAAACTGGCCGCCTCGGCGGATTGGGTAGCCTGCTGTGGGGCGGCGGGCCTCCATATGCGGGCACCGCGGTCCTGTTTCCCGGCCTTTTGGGGCCCACCGGGATTTCCGGTGCCAGCTGTGCCGGGTTACTTGGGCTGCTGTGTGCTCGTCGTTCCCCTTTAGGAGCTCTCTCCAAAGGGTTTGGCTCCTTACCTCCATAGGTAGGGTGTCGGCTGGAGTTGCTATAGCATCCATTCTAAATCCCACTGCTGTGTGCGAAGTGGGGATTGGTCCCCCCATTGCTGCACCTTCTGCTGGGTTGAGTGGCTTGCGTCAAAGGTGAGACCATCAGTAGTAGGGTTCTGCTACCCATGCTGGATTTGTCACCTGTCCGGGCTAGGGGGACGCTGGCGTAGGGCACTATGATGATAGGCCTCCGGTGGTATGGTCTCTGTTACTAGGTACACCGGGCTATAAATTCTGACACACCCTAATGCTACAGGGGTTAAGCGTCAAGGGGGGGTCGCGCCCCCCATATGTATCCGCCACTGAAAGGAGCCTAAAAGTCGTTATAACTTGGAGGAGGGATCCCTCCTCCAGGGTTATAATATTGTCAAAATTTAACGCTCTTAATTTTACAAAATAAAACGTTAATTCATATTTACCTTTCAATAACGGAATTTTACAAAATAAAACGTTAATTCATATTTACCTTTCAATAACGGGTCGTTTTGCCACTCCTTTTTATACACTTTTTTATACCTTGCCCATTTACCCATTATAAACCAACGAAAACGTTTAAATATTCACGACAAGTATTATAAGTACATGTACGTACAATAGTGCGAAGCGATCGAACCAAGATCAAAATTTAATAAAGCTTATGCCGACTCTCCGAGTCAATAGTGATTTACGAGTGCTGAAATATGTATTACACATTCACACTTTTGACTTTGTTACTATCTTATCTTGGTTATCTTATATCAACAAACCAGAAAAACAAACATGTGTTCGACCAATTTTGTAAATAGCGCGAGCCTAAAAAAACTGATCTAATAATAAAAGAGCCCAAATATCGCCCGAATCACCCAAGCATTTTTTGTATCCAATCGGTTTGAAAGTAGCCCAAATTGAGAGACTTTTCGCCCAAATGGCAACCCAGTCGCCGACTGTTTCGGTTACTATATCAATAAGTTGTACAAATTTTTTCAAAGAAACTATTTTTATATTTTTAAATTAGTCAATATATAGATGGCGTAGCTGAAAGTGACGCTGTGAACGGTACAAAAGCATTAAGAAAAGTGTTACGTCGCATTAATTCAAAAAATAATTTAGTGAAAGCGTATTTCTGGTGAAAGATAATAATACTTTTTATTATCAGGATATAGAAAGTGGGATACACTTACAAGGGGAGTACCCGAGGTGTTTATTGCCGATTTTGTTCAAAGTCGGGCGTAATGTAGACCTATATGAGATATGAAATTCCCCAAAAGGAGACGTTGCACTACCCATTCGATTTACCATGGCAACCGAAAACGTTTTTGACCACTTAAAACAAAAATAATGATTTTTTCCTTATTTTACCAAAAAAGTGTTACAAATTTACCCCAAAAATGTTCCAATTTACCCAAAGCCCAAACTTGAAGAAATGGGTCAAAATTACCCATTTCGTTATTTTAAAATTTTTAATAATTTTTGTAGGATGCAGATTTTTTGTTTTAAGTGGTCAAAAACATTTTCATGGCAAATCGAATGGGTAGTGCAACGTCTCCTTTTAGGAAATTTCATCAACCAAATCGGCAATAAACACCTCGGGTACTATCCTTGTTAGTGGGCTCTTGAGTACCCACTTCTTAATGTACAACAAGTAGTCTATGGGAAAGTAGTAATACAAACCATGGAGGAAGAGAGAGGAGGCTTTATGAATAACCTTTTTACCCCGGGAGCTTGATGCCAACTCCCACAGGGTAGGAGAGTGCGGGCTGACAAAAAAGGGGATCAGCACCCGTCAACTCTCACGGCCTGGCTGCGCGTTCTCTAGTTGGCTCCCTCTATTTTTGTTGAAATTGTTGCCCGTTGTGAAATTACACCGACTACGCCTAAACACTAAAAGAGGGCGCCAAATAGGGAACGCGTGAGGCGACACGAAAACCGACGGGTGCTGATCCCCTTTTTTGTCAGCCCCCACTCTCCTACCCTGTGGGAGTTGGCATCAAGCTCCCGGGGTAAAAAGGTTATTCATAAAGCCTCCTCTCTCTTCCTCCATGTACAAACACATGGACAACCGTAAAGGTTGTAATTGTTAAGGTATAGGTTTAGGTTCGCCGCAAAGGAGGAAGAATACTAGTATAATAATAAAAATTTGTAACAAGGGGTGAGATGCGATGGCCACGTAATGTCAAGACGGGACTTAAAAGCACAAACCGAGGATTAACTTTTACAATAGAGGGAAGCTCGATCCAGTGATTAATCACACGTTGCGTGAAGAAAGTCCTTCTGGTTAGACTTTTACATATGTTTTTAAACAGAGTTGGCGCGTATCAAAAGTCAAAATTTTAGCCAGAGATTCCAACAGTAGACCGGTTTCGCCCTTTTGGGGCTCATTAGTAATTAGTACTGTGTAGGAACTCTGGCTTTACTCGGAAATCTGCCGATATCAGTAAAACTGATATACATTCAGAGTGCCCTATATATGAGCAGTCCAAAATTTTTACTTTTGATATAATTATCTTAACGTTGGAATTCAACGGAAGCCCGAGCATAAAAGATGTCTGCTTAATAGCGACCGCTATGCAATAATTGGTGAAGAATTTCACTATAAATTTCAATCGACTGCTCATATATAGGGCACTCTGAATGTATCTGAGTTGGCGCGTTACTACCTGTCAACTTAATCGTAAAGAATTGGTCGGCCTCCACATCATAGAGGCCATGAACTATTTTAAAGGTTTCGATTTGGTCAGTGCGAAGTCGACGATCAGAAAGGGACAAGAGGCTAAGGTACGTGTTTAAGTCGATCGGGGTAGGGGAGGGTACGTAAACCCTATACCAGTATGTCAACATCTTTGACTAGGTGAGGGGACCAAATACTTTAGCAGTAGTCAATTTGCCAGGAAAGTTGGCTGTCCGTCGCGCATTGGGGGAAAGGAAAAGGGGAGCTTCGGAAAGCTACTCGAGAGAAAAGATTGCTGTCCGTCGGAAGCCAAAGGAATTGGGGGAAAAGGGGTGCTTCGGAAAGCGACTCGAGAGAAAAGATTGCTGTCCGTCGGAACCCGGGTTTTAAATTTGCCCGCCTTTTAAAAATTAACAATAAGAGTGGATTATCTGCCAAAAAAACAGAACTTGAAAGGCTTAAGATCCTTTGCGCTATTACCACATAGGCCAAGTTTCAAATAAGATAAGCAATAGCTGTGTACAGATATTTTCAATTTTTATTTTTATCTTTACCAAATAAACAGTAATCTTTGGTAAACTAAATTATTTCTCTCGCTTTTCTTTGTCTAGTTGGGTTTAAATAATCTTAGCCTAATTAACCACTGGATTTGCAGTTCACTCCGCTCAAGTCTTTGTTGAAAATGCCGTTTTCGGTTTTTTCGACGACCTAGTTTAGTTCACTAACCTGTGAAAAGATATATTTCGGTTTGAGAAATTGCTCTTACAATATTTAATAACACAGATTTGAACCATTGGTCAACTTTTAATAAAAGACCGCCTTCTCGGGTTTCAATGAAACTCGTTTAACGACAAGCTTGTGACCGCCATTTTATTTTGATATTTTTTAATTAGACGCCACGGAGATGGCGTTACTGTCGTGCGCCAGCCAACGAACGAAAAGCACAGATTATAATCGGCACGCACCGAAATTTCATATAAATCGTTCTAGTTATTTCTCCGATTTCTATGGTCCTGATCTAAATAATTTAGTTGCGACTTTTGAGGATATATTTTTGCAAAATTATTCAAATGTAAGTAATTTTGTAATAAATAAAACCTTATATTTGGAATTATTTTCAGAATGAAACCGAATATTTATATAAATTAGTATTAAAACCTCCAAAATATAACGAGGGATAAAAAATGGTAATAAAAAAAAGGGATTTTTCGTTTAATGAAATTATCGCAAGAGGAAAATTTAGATATCAAATATGGAAGCCCTGCTAATACAGGAAGCATACTGAAGGAAACATAGACATAGGATAAGTATAATAGTTCCTATGTCTATGGAAGGAAATGATAGAATCAAAAAGAACCAATGAAGAAGAAAGCCGAAAATTATTCCTAATTAATTTTTTATCTCTTAAAGTTTAGAGTCTTTTTCACGTTTTATTGCGCAAAGTGGTACAAAGTGAGTCAGGGTTTATAGCAAGGATAATCAGCTTATTTATTTTTGCGGTAATACTGTTTGGCAAATATTATTAATATTTCCTCCTCTGTGGTCCAGTTTAATTCTTATCTACAGCGCTTGCGGCTTGTTTATTCTTATAGTATGAGTATTTTTTAAGTTTTTATCATAAAAAATAGTTAAAAAATAATCATAAAATTGGGTGAGAATTGAAATTTATTGTGGACAAGTACAAATTTCATTTTACCAAACTTATAAAAGGTAGGATACTTTTAGAGTGTTATCTATGTGCCACCCACCTCCATTTACTGTGATAAACCTTGGGATTTCTACGATTGTATAATCATTTCATTTCAAATTGCATATTTTGACGTTATCTTGTATAAGAAATCCTTTTAAGTGCTCTTTTTAACACTTAGTAATTTTTGTATTTCCCAGAGGTAGGGGGCCTGGAAAAATGTTGTCGATTTTTCCTCTGTTCATGACTACAACTTTCTTAATTAGTAGCCTCTTTTTAAATTTGGTTCAACTATGCATTTATTTTATAATTCGACCCATCAATATACATTTATTTAGAAGAATTAACTATTATTTAATATTCTCATCTTGGTCTCGTAAGTATCTGGTTTTATTATGGATTTTTTTACTCAACTTGTTAAACTTCCCTTTGGTTTATTTTAGAGGTTGTTGGCATAGCAGAATGGTTTGCCAATTGTTACGTAAGGGTCTACGCTAATGATGAGGTTTGGAATGACTTTGGAAAAGAGCACACGATTGTTCTCATGAACCATAAATACGAAGTAGACTGGCTTTACGCTTGGATAGTAGCTGATAAATTCAAGATTTTAGCAGTTAAGTATCTAATTTTTTTGTTCTAGAAATTGTATTAAATGTTCGACTGTAACATCTAGGGATCAAAATCCTTTGCTAAAAGTTCACTCAAAAAGTTGCCAATAATTGGATGGGCCTGGATATTTGCTGAAATGATCTTTTTAGAAAGAAATTGGGAAAAAGATTCAGTAACATTGACTGAAAAATTAGATGCCATAATGGACTATGTTGATACAAAATGCTTGGTGTGTATTTCAAAAGCCGATAAATAATTTATTTGGTATTAAAAAAAAATTTTTGTAGATACTTTTATTTGCTGAAGGAACTAGGTATACCAAAGAGAAATACGACGCTAGTTTACTTTTTGCGAAAGAGAAGGGTCTACCTCAGCTAAAGCATCATTTGCTTCCTAGAACTAAGGGATTTAATTTCTGTGTTAAGCATCTAAAAGGACGAAGTAAGTACGTTTCCTTATAATTAAAAGAACATAAATAAAGAAAGCATTTGTTTTGTGACAGTGCCAGCTATATATGACATCCAATTGGCCTTCCCCAAGGATCAGAAAGTTTCTGTTAAAAAGATTTTGTGGGGAAATCAACTAATAGGGGATATGTGTATTAGAAAATTTGACTTCGAGGACATTCCAGTTGACAATGATGAAGCGTGCACAGAGTTCTTATACAACATCTATCGACAAAAGGTAAGTATCCAACCATATAATTAGAAAAAGTAGATATCCTTGAAAATTCCCTTCAGAAAAGCTTATTAAGGGGCACTGATTAAAAGTCCCCCCCCCCCTCCTTGTAAACTGATAAACGTTAACAAATTCGTTTTTCTAGGATGAACTTATGGAGCAATACTGGAACACCGGAAAATTTCCAGGAGAGTACAGAATTCTTCCACGTCGCATATGGGGACCATTAAATTGGCTGCTATGGGCTGTCCTAATTGGCACACCAATTTTCTACGTCTTAATATTTAAAGTTATTTTGTCTGGAAGTGTAACTACAATTGGAATAGCTACAACTTGCGTAGTTTTAGGTAAGATTTGTAAAATTTAGCTGTCAATTTTGTTTCTTCCTGTCCCAACATTTTTCTTATATTAAGTATCCTTTGGCATATACATAATGCTGGGAGTAACGCAAGCCAAGAAAGGTTCCTCCTATGGCGCATCATCTCCCAAAAAGTCTCCATCCAGTTCGAATTTTGGAGACTTAGGCGAAAGAATGGAACCAGTTATAGAAGAAAATTCCGAACAAGCCACATCTACCGATACTACTTCAAACGGGGATTTACCATCCCAATAATATTAGAAATTTCCAAAATGTTCACTATGTTGTTTGTACTCCCTTTGTCCGTGATAAAATTGTGATATGTGTAAAATATTTAGTAGCTCTTCAGACAAATTATTATGGCAATAGTAGGTTTAACTGTAAATGTGTCAAAGAAAGCTTTATCATAAACATTGGTATCGTAGAATGACAATTTCAATGTATAAGAAATTATTTTCCTATAAATTCGGGATGATTGTTAAAGAAGCTCAGAGGCCATAACATTTTTGGTTATAAAACTATTTGCCAAAACTGTGAAATATTTGTACATATGACACTGAGCTTCAAAAAAATATAAGCGAACAAAATATCATTGTATTTTTTTGGAATAAAATGATTTGTTGAATTATCTGTTGTATTAATATATTGGTACAAAGATGGAAGTGAAAATAATTAAAAAGTTTAACTTTTGCAAATTAATGTTTAAAATTCAATATAGTGGTTTTATTATTGTGATAATTATCATTCTACGTCATCAAATTTAATGGAATTAACATCCATTGAAATTTCTCCTCCACTGTAGGTTCCTCTCTTCTTTTTTGTTTTTTCATGTCTAAAATCTTTTCCTTTGACATTTCTTAAAACCTGATTGGCCTTTTCCCCCCAGGATCCTCTGGCGCCTCTCTGTAAAAATTTAGCAAACAACTTTGTTATAAAATACTTAAAACATAGGTTAAAAATATTTTTCAACACACTCTACCTTAGCTTCAAAGGAATTATTTTGAAAAGGAGCCGAAACATCTATTTCTTCTGGTCTTACTCTCCTAAAGGGACTGTTCTGTTGGCGTGAAAGTGTAAGAAAATCAAGAACTCTATTTAATATTCGTTTTATTTTTAAACATTAATAGTTTTTATGCTCTTAGTAATGTTTTTTAACCTTTTTATCTTCCCAACTTTTGTTAAAGGAGCCATTTCCAGAGTTGTACTAATAATGAAATTTAAATTATACAATAGGATTATTGGAAGTTATAATAATGTCTTAACTTACATTGCCTCCACCTTCTCGTCCTCCTCTGTTTCCACCTCGTCCCCCTCGGTTTCCACCTCGACCCCTACCACCACGATCAACCCATTCTCTATTGCCACCTCTTCCCCTGTTGAATCCTCGATTAGACTGCCATTTAATAATAATTATTAATGAACCAAAAGTGTTTTATTTATAAGATATTGCCATTCAATATTACTTACTGAAAAATTAGTTGAAAAATTATCCCCTGCATCAGCATCATCATTTTCCTGAGAGCTGTTTACGAAACCATTCTGACTCTGATCTAAAGTGGAATTTCCTTCATTGCCATCAGGTTTGGTCTTTTTAGATGAAAATATCGATATGCCTTCATCTACTTCTGCAGTCTTATTCATTGCCTTGGATTTCTTATCATCTGAATCACTGTCAGATGAACTTGATGAATCTTTTGCTTTTTTAGGAGCTTTTGGTTTTAGGTTATTTTTGGGTTTTTCCTCTTCCGATGATGAATCTTCAGAACTTGATGATTCTTTGATCTTCTTTGTAGGAGCCACTCCTTTGGACAGAGTAGGTTTACTTCCCACTTTTGTAGTTTTAGTAGCATCTTCAGATTCCGAACTAGAACTATCAGATGAACTTTCTTTCTTTGTCTTTTTAACAATAGGTATCTTTGCAGTAACATTTTTAACTCCTGCTGGTAGTTTTTTCTCATCTTCACTATCAGAGGACCCTGAAGAAGAGCTAGATTTTTTAGATGGTTTTGGAGTAGATGTTTTGAGAGTTTTTTTCTTTTCCATGGTTTTTTTCAGAATTGCCTTTTCATCTTCAGAATCATCAGACGAGGAATCTGAGCTGGATTTCTTAGATGCTGCTTTAGCAGGTGGTGGTTTTGGTTTTTGTACCTGTGTTTTAGTATTCACAGGTTTGTTTGCCTTTTCATCTTCAGAATCGCTACTGTCACTGTCACTATCATCCAACGAGTCGTTTTTAGACTTGGCTGGTTCGGGTTTAGATGGTGTTTTAACCAGAGAGATGGGTTTCGTATTTTGGGCCTTTGAAGGCATCTTGGTAACTGCAATTTTCTTTTTCTTTTCATCTTCCGAATCATCAGACGATGAATCTGAGCTAGACTTTTTAGATACCACTTTTGCAGCTACCTTTGCTTTCTGGATAGGAGCTTTAGGTACTACAGGTTTCTTTTCTGATTTAGATTTTTCATCTTCAGAATCACTGTCATCTGATGATGAATCTGGCTTGGATTTGGCTGGTGTTTTAAGCTGAGAAATAGGTTTAACAGCTTTCCCCATTGCAATAACTTTTTTTGTTTTGTTATCATCAGAATCACTGTCACTTGTATCTGAGAAGTCATTCTTAGATTTACTTTGCACAGGCTTAAGCGGAGTTTTAACTTGAACAGGTTTTGTACCTAGTTTTGTAACTACTTTTGTAGAAACCTTTTTTCCTTCATCATCTTCAGAGCTGGAGCTATCATATTCAGAATCTGATGATTCAGCTAGTTTACTGGCTACAACAGGTGATTTGGTAATGACATTTGGTTTTGCTACAAATTTCTTCTGAACTTTGCTCTTATCATCAGAGGAATCAGATTCACTATCACTGACATTATCTTTTTTAGAAATTGGTACAGCTTTAGCAGGCAGAGTTGCTGTCTTTTTTGGGGCTGGTTTATCATCATCGCTATCCGATGAAGACGAGTCAGACGAAGAGTTTTTCTTTTTCAATGGAACTGGCTTTTTATCAGGTGTTTTCACAACAGATTTAGTTTTCAAAGCTGGTTTTTCCTCTTCACTACTACTGCTATCTGAGGACTCTGATTTTTTGCCAGGTTTTTTTAGAACCTTTTGTGTTTTGCCATTCAAAACCTTAGGTTGCTCTTCTTCAGAAGAGGAATCTAATAAAATTATCAATTATAAATACGTAGCTATAAAGAAAACTTTAAAGGACAGTATTATGTCCTAGACTAAATAAAGGAATGAACTTACCACTTGAAGAATCTTTTTTTATTTTTTTTGTTATAAGATTTGATTGCGATGAATTAATAGATAGCTTTCTCTTGCTGCCGGCTGCTATACTAGCCCTGTGACAAAAACACATCAATCTTTTCAGTGTCTTAACAAAAACCCGGATGTTTGATCAGTACATACTTAGAATATTGTAGTACTATTTCTTCTAATTTTGGACCAACAGTATTTGAACAGTCCTGTAATGAAGTTTTGAATTAAAAATGAGTAGCCAGAGTTCTCTGAGTTTTAAACTTTTTAGACGATCTTATTACCACGTGGAAAACAAAGCATATTTTTTAAATCCCAAGTTTCAGACAAAGGCTTAAAAGTAATAATATAATAAAAAATACATACTACTTTTAGCTTTTTTCTATATTTTTCTGCTAATTCTGGACAACTTTCCTTTAAATGTTGATACACTAAAGCATTTGTTTGTAGATCCATTATAAAATACTTAAATCCACATAAAAGAATAAACCGACCTCCGCTGCTCCGCAAGGCAGTTACTATTGAACATTGGTTTTAAGTTTAAACACACGAGGGAAGTTTTTTTTTTTAAAAAGCCACGAGGGAAGTTCAAGCCATAGATATCATAGATATATGAAATAGTATAGAAACTATAGATCCACAATTCTACGAAGGACTGATAAATCTACGCCTCGCGGGACCAATTATCACATTGAGTTGGGAATATTAATCTAGAGGTCCAATCAAAACGCCGGATTTCAGTATTTCGCGAAACAAGTTTTTTAAAAATAAGAGTAACTGCCGTCTGCTCCCAAATGACGAGCCAACTTTATCATTCTACCCGTGGCGCCGTCTATCTCTCAATGATTCGTTCAAATAAGACGCGTTTTCCGGCAAAAATATTTTTTTTTTAAATAATGGTCATATGATAACGTTTTCAGGTGGGGTGCATTTGGCCGACTCCTCATTTGACCAACTTTTCATTGGCCGACTGCTCATATGTCGCGATAAACCATTACCAGAGAGGGTAAAGTCGCTTCGCTATAGAGAGGCGCCTCTTCCTATTCCTGCAATGTTAAAATTTTGTCGTACGTTTTTGAAGCGCGAGCGTCTAGAAGAAGCAGACGATCCTTTATGTTAGTCTTAGACGTTCGATGGCGCCACGGAATAAAATCAATTATAAATAAAAACAAAACAGCTGCAATAACTTTTTCTTCAATTATTATTTTGAATTCTTTAAAAAGAAATCGTGGATATCATTAGAAATGTAAGTACAAAAAAATTACTAATTACAATATTTCAATAATAAAAACTCCAATATTTTTAATAATTAAAAAAATCAGGAGAAATTGTAAGGGAAGCCAAGTCTTAGATGAACAGGAAGACTTGGTCAGGAACAGAAGAACTCTAACAAGGAAGTTTATAAATTAGATTGGAGTGGAATAAATTATAATAATAATATAATTTAAAATAAAATAATTAATTTTTCAAGTAATGTAAATATGAACTAAATGGTAATTCAATACGAATATCTTTGCATGGTTAAATAACGTTCAGTGTTGTATTTTTAATAGTTTTCTGTCCAATCTTTTCTGTGTTTTTGTATATTGGTGATCAAGATCTTGTTTTATAAGGGTACTATTTATGCAGAACTCCTCAAAAAAAGATATCATGTTTTGAAACTCAGTTGCGCATGTTGAACCTTCAGGAGCCTGGAACCATTTCTTGTCAATTCTCCGTGCTATGAATCTTTGTAAGCGGCCTTTCAAATTTGTCATGTGTGATAACAGTTTGAAACTGGTGTCAAATATCTCATTTACCTTTGTTACAAATTCCAAGAAATTGGCAGTTGGTCAAATGATGCTACCAAAAGAAGAGTTTTTGGTGGATTTGAATGCTTTAAAATAAGCAAGCACATTAGTTGGATTAAGAATTGGATTGTCTTGCCTTAGTTGACTGATGCAAGAAGAACATTGGTGATTTGAAAAGCAGCGATGGATTAGGTTTCTTAATATATAACTAAGGAGTGGACATTTTCTTTGAGCAGGTTAGGACTTTCAATGAACTTGTAAGACTCCATATTTATAAAAATCAGATGAATCCTCTTGTGGTCCTGGAGCTGATTTCTTAAAGGAATCTGTTTAAAATGAAGTTATCCAAATCATCGATGCAATTTGAATCTGCAGGTTTTAAGAGATTATTGACTGATGCTGCCCAAAATTGTTGAGAATTCAAATCTCTATTGCCTCCTCTTTGACGAATATAACCAAAAGTAATTTTCTAGAAAGTCTTGACTTAAAATTGAAATTACCATTTTTATAATTTGATTAATTAGGGCAAGCGTAGTTGTGCAATTGGAGAATTTGTTTTGTCCCGTTAGCTCTGGCCCTGTGTGTAGCCAACGTATTTTCTTATTGGAATAATTAATTATTAATAAATATTAAGAAGAAAGTTCTCCTGGTAGATGTTTTTCTACTTTTAATAGGCGTAGGGGAAACTGAAATTTGATATTCATTATTGTAAAAAATAGTTAGTCGATTTCTGGTTTTAACATTCATGAAACAATCGTCAATAAAATAGAGAGAACAAAGTGTATGGTTTGTGTAAAAATATTCATTTATTTTATGTTATAGTTTGTAATTGTTGACATTTTGCAGCCACAGTTTAGAACTAAAAGTTTGAAAGTGAATATAATAATAAAATAATAATAATCAGCTGGGCTAATACCCAAGGCCTAAGCTTATCTAATAAAAAAGCGTATTCACCGTTCTTTATCCTTTGGTAACTTAAAAAAAAATGAACGAGACTTAATTTTCTTAGTTGACGGACAATTTATCGCCGATAAATACATATTAATAGATTTATTGATGTTAAATTATCCAATAAATAGAAAACTTTTTGCGTCGTTCTATACCTAAATCGCGCGCCGCTCGAGGCGAATGGTGATAGCAGGCTAGTAGCGCCCTCAAACGTCTAAGACTAGTGGACATTTTAGCGAAAAAATTCATGCGACGGATTTTTGAAAGAGAGGCGCCTCTCTATACTATACACTCTCTGCCATTACTGTGCAGCACAGTAATGGTTTAGCGCGAATATCTACGTTGTAATCCTCGGCTTGAAAAGGGACCACGGTCCGAAAGCTCGCCCATGTAAATAAATATATAAATTTTAGCCATGAAGTATCCAGTCTTTTTATTACGTAATTTTATTTTATTTTAAATTCTAAAGCCATGGCAGGTAAAACCTTTCAAATTATAAATTATCTACGTTAGTATTGTATGTACGGCTATAAACCCAATTAGGGCCCAACTATTTCCTACAAAAAATGTTCTATGGACATTTTACATACGAGCAATCGTTGTGTCGTATTAGCGGTTTTAACGTTGTACCCGAAACCACGGTTTATAGAATCTACACAGGTTGGAGCTCCCTGTACCTTCGTAAATGCAGCTAGCGATTAGGTCCCCTTATTTTCTACTGCCGGCCAACCCTGTTTCAGACTTAGCTATCTATGCGCCACCTGTATGTTATAAAGAATACTAATGTACTTTATATACAATTTGTTAAAAAATTAATTTGTAATATAAATAATTTAATTTATATATTTAAAATATTAATTTAAAACCAAGATTACAGAGAAAATAAATATAAATCCACGTGTCTATCTACGCTAAGGCCTAATAATAATATCATATTTTTTAACAGGATCCTTAAAACACATTCCAAAAATACAATTTGAAAATTATAAGGTGTTTTATAAAAAATAAAGAATTAGTATAAACAATATATTTACCATAGTTAAATATGAAATTCAGAAAACCTCCCGAAGCATTTAGTAAAATTAAATCACTAGGGTTCTCCAGATGACGCTTCCGGCACCTTAGCCTGCTGATTTCAAACTTCTAAACGCGGGAATAGCGAGTAAGTGGAGTCTCAGCGTTGCCAACCCGTACGATAATTACCGTTTTATACGATAATTTCACCATCCGTACGATGTACTATATCACAACGTACGATATCAAAAGTCGCATGATGACTTAGGCCTAAGGTGGTGCCTTGGGTATTAGCTTAGCTGATGATTATTTATTTTGATTTGTACGATAATTCAGTAGGATGTACGATATTACAACGTACGATATCGGCAATTGTACGATAATTCAGTAGGATGTACGATATTACAACGTACGATATTGACAATTGTACGATAATTCAGTAGGAATGAGTTTTTGTTATGTACGTTGTTGAAAAATACCAGTTTTGACGATAAATTATAGTACGCTCTCAAAAAAATAGTACCATTTATATTATTATGCAAAATGGTATTTGTACCATAATTATAGTACGTATGACAACGCTGCCGGTGATTCTCTATTCCTCTATGTCTAAAGCAAAGATAATCTAGACTACGCCTAAAGAGAGAGAAGAACCGTTCCCTCTTTTAATTTCGCCCCCCTTTTCTACTCACTAGTCAGACCTCTAGATATTTTTGAAGCGTACGATAAATAGAACTGAAATACGATAATTTTCGGGTGTTGGTACGATAATTCTATTCGGTCAGGTTGGCAACTCTGAAGTGGACCCTCCCATATCCAGTGCCCTCGCCAGCAGTAGGCACAAGTAGGCACGTGTCTTCCTATGTTCAAAAATTTTAGGTCTATTTTAGGGGCCTCTAAAAGTTTAAAAAAGTTGCCTCTGGGGCCTCCAAATGTGATTTTTAAATTTTATTTATTAAGATTGGTCATCTAGCCCCCTAAAAAAAGAACTCCCATTCAATTCCAATTTCCAAGAGTCCTAAATGGCCCTAACAAAACGTTCTCTTTTGAACCACCTATACTCGAAATCAATATTACTTGAGTACACAACCAAAGGCAGCGAACTCGTGGTTTCTACTTTTGGTAGTGTACTCTGTTAACATTGATATAGAGTATATGACAAAAGACTGGCCCGGGATGGGGAAGTCCGTCGTGCAAGGAAAGCAGCAAAAAAAACCACCTGTTCGCCTCAGTGATAACTTAGCTCCAACCAACACAATAAACATAAGCTTAGTTTCTAGGAATTCTACAAAAGGGGACATAAAGTGAGAAACTGGATTTCTTTAATACGATTTAAACCGTTGCAACGCTTAAACGAAGGGAAATCCCCGCGGAGCTGAAGTCGAAGCGTAAAGCATCGTACCAGTCACTACTCTGTGACCAGTCAAATTTTTTCAAAGTCTCTTCCGAGACTAACTTTGCCAAACCGCCTTTTTAAAGGCTATTTAGCTGTTTTAAGCTAATTTTTAAACAGCCTTTTTCAAGGCTAATTAGCTATTCTAGCTAAATTATTCAAAAAGCCTTTTTCAAGGCTAATTAGCTATTCTAGCTAAATTATTCAAAAAGCCTTTTTCAAGGCTATTTAGCTATTCTAGAAAAAATATTCAAACAGCTTTGTTCAGGGTTTTGATATAGCTGGTATTATTAAAAAGTCTGTTTGAAGACTACATAGCTTTAACTAAGCTTTATTTTCTTAAACCTTTTTAAGGTTATTTCGCTATTAGTATATAATAGTAGCATTTTCAAATATGAGTACCAGAAAATTTTTATCTGGGTCCCAAAAACGAGAAAAACGGAAAAGGGAAGATAGTTTCGTTAGTAATCAGAAAGGTGCAATGGCACGTTTTTTGAAATCGTCGGCGCAAAGCCATAACTATAGTTCTGAGAAAAAGCTAGTCAAAGAATTGGGAAAGGGTTTAGAATCCTTGGGGACTGATAACAGTCACTGTTTTAGTAATACTGCTGAAGTTCTTCCAAACGTCAGTACTGATATGGAAATGGAACTAATTCATGAAGGATAAATTGCAGAAGTAATTGCAAACCCCAACTCTAACCATGAACAAAATACATCAAACAACGTGTCCAATTCAAAAGAAATGGGCTTACACGCGTTGAATAACTTGGATATTAGTCTAGATAAAGATTGCCTTCCAGTTCAGCCTAAACTAAATACTTTTCCTAAAAGATTAATTGGCGGTAAAAATCGAGGTTTCAATTCTTCTTGGTATGACAAATATCAAATGATTGAATATTCAGTGTATTGTTTTTGTTGCCGTCATTTTTTAGGCAGTAGAAACACTGCATTTCTAAAGGGATTTTCGGATTGGAAAAACATGGGGAGACAATTCGAAGAACACTTCACTTCCAACAAATCTTCTCACCAACTAGCCTACAAAATGTACTTAGACAGCATGGAATCCAAATCCCGTGGATCAATAGTTTGCCAGGTTAATGACCACCATAGACTAGACGTTATTAGAAACAGAGAGGTCCTATCTACACACGTGGAAGTGATTATTTTATGTGCCCAACAAGATTTAGCACTTCAGGGGAACACTTACACATCCGCCGACAATATTGGGAATAAGGGAAACTTTATTGCAATATTAGATCTTTTAAAAAGAAAATGTCCTGATTTAAAAGCCAAGTGCGATAATATGCCGAATAATGCCAAATATTTGCACAGCACCATACAAAACGAAATAATTGGCATTTGTGCAAGTTTAGTGAGAAAAATTATTGTTCAAGAGGTCAACGAATCCGGTGGATTCTACTCTGTAATAGCTGACGAAACACGAGACAACGCGGGAGTAGAGCAGTTAAGTCTTTGTATTCGATATACTAAAGCAGAACTAGGTGTCGTAGAACGATTTATAAGGTTCACAGATTTACACAAGTTTGATTCTGAGAGTATCAGCTTGGCAATTATAAATCTTTTAAAAGAGGGTGGTTTCAAACTGTAGAATTGTGTTGCACAGACTTATGATGGAGCTAGTGTAATGAGTGGACACGTAAAAGGAGTAAGGGTTAAAGTAGAAGAAGCAGTAGGTGGCCATTGTCCGTACGTTCATTGCTACGCCCACCGCTTAAATTTAGTTTTAGTTGACTGTTGCTCCAAAATATCGACAGTTAGGGAATTACTTGGTTTGGTTCAAGCCATTTACAACTTTCAAAGCAATTCGGTTATTAGAAGTGAATATTTTGAAAACTCTCAAAAAGATCTAGGGTACGACATACTGAAAATGCCACAAAGCTGCGACACTCGATGGTGGAGCAAAAAAAAGGGATTCACTATTTTAGAAATAAACTCGATTCCGTAGTTTTAACTTTAAGCAGCGTTCAGACTATGTGAAAATATTACGTTAGCATCGGTCGTGTCGTTTCGGTTATGTTGGTCGCGTCGGTTCGTTCATTTCACTGTTCAGAAAGGAACCAACCTTGCACGGAGATTAACATAAAAAGTGATTGTTCATCCAATCAGAGCTCAGTAATAACGGCGGAAAAATTGAAATAAATTTTTATCCACCTCTGATTGGTTATAGTATTTCGATGGTTCTAAAGGTCGCCACTACATAGAGTCAGCGCTGATGAGGCATAAGGCTAATTTTCTGCTATGAACTTTTTGAGCGCAACGAAATGCAAAAATGTAAACGACACGCGCGAAAATTTAAAGTATCTGTTGAGAAGTCTGAACGGTGTAAGAAATCGAAAGAACCGACATGATCGACGCAAACGTAATATTTTCACATAGTCTGAACGCTGCTTTAGAGAATCTGATTGAAAACGGAAAACCCGGCGAGGCTGCTGAGTGTCGTGGGTATATATCCCATTACATAACTTTAACAACTTAATATTAGTCGTTGCATTAGACGAAGTATTAGGCGTAACAAATTCACTGTCGGAATATTTACAAAGTTCCAAAGTTATTTTTACGGAAGCCGTTGCCATTTGCCAAGCTACTGTCAAGACCTTAGAAGATTGTAGAAACTCTGAACGCTTTGATTCTATTTGGGAAGAAGCTACTAAAATCGCGGAATCGGCTTTTATTGCAATACCTGACCGTAACAGCGAACCATTAGCTTTACGTAAACGTCAAATTATCCCTAACAGGAGATTAAAACATAGTGTGGTAACAATTACCACGGGGACCAGGGAAACTGAAGCAAAAACCCTAATAGACCAGATGAGGTCCACCTATTTCGAATTAATAGACAAATTTATTTCTGAAATGAAAATCCGGCTATTAGAAAACTCTGGTCTATATAATGGTATCATGGCGTCTGACCCTAACTCTGAGAACTTCCTAATCGAAATCGATATCCTAACACATTGTAACACATAAGATAGGTTTCATTTCGACCTTGATTCCTTAAAAAGTCAAATTAAAATTGCGATAAATCTAATTATCCCCAAAAAATTTAACAGCGTACGCGACTGCTTCCACTATTTAATGCCCATGGAAGATGGCTTCCCTGACCTTGTTAAGTACTACAAGGTTGTTCAATGCATTCCTATCGCAAACACCACCTCAGAAAGAAGTTTCAGTTCCCTGAAAAGATTAGAAACACGTCTTCGAACAACAATGGGAGAATTTAAAATTTCAAATCTGGCTACGTTGTCCATTAATCGGGATTTGTCGAATTGTTTAAAAGAAAACCCTAATTTAGTGGTTGACGAATTTGGTAAAAGCTCTAATCGAAGAGTATCATTCTTTGATTAAATTGCGAGGGCAGAAAATTTTATATTTCCTAAGAAAACGTTTAAATTAACATATTAGTGTCATAATTTTAAAATTTTAACTATAGTCCAGAAAATTCTTTAAAATCGGACATTTCAAAATTGAATGAATGAATGAATGGATTTATTCGGTTCGCGTTATACAACGCGCCCTTTTAAAACAGGGCGGCTCCGCTTTGGGGAGCACAACCAGCAATTATTTTGAGGAGCAAAATTTAAAAAATACAATACGTAACAAAATATTTAGAGTCTTCATCCGCTACTCTCAGCGAGATCTCTTGCCGACTTCTTTTGCCAGAACCATTTAGTGAGGAGATGTTTTAAAAATGGCGGGTTCCACTAGCTATCCGTAAACCCCATGATGTTTTCCAAGGGCAGATAAAAGGACCCCTCTCTCCAGTCTTCGATCTCCGGAAAAATCGCCAGAGCCGGGCATTCCAGAAGGACGTGTTCTAGCGTTTCTCTTTCAGCTCCGCACTGTACGCAACGACTGGAGCTGCCAAAGAGCTGTTCGCACCTATCGCCGGTTAAAAGGGCTCCTGTCCGCGCTTGAAAGAGAAGACCACTCGACAAACTCCCGTCGTAGAAATCTTCACTGCTCGGCTTGGCTTTGTTCTTGTAAATCTGGAGAGACCTGTGATTCGCGACCTTTTTTTTTCACTTTGCTTCGGCGTTCCTGTCTACGTGTCGATCGACATACACATTCCACTGAGCCTCCGTGAGTGCCTTAAACCGTTCCATACCAACACCATAAGCCCGATCGAGATTAGCTGTTCGTCGTTTAAAACGGGGGACAAAATGGCTCGTGTTACGCGCGACGATGTAAACCTTCTTAGCAATCCGGCTTGGGGACATAAACTTCAACCGTCCAAGGTATTTCAATTTGCTTCGGGCTTCACGTTCAACCATGAGGCTCCAGCCCATTCCACCTTTGATGGCCGCGTGCGCCGCCATCGGTCCAGCACTTAACGCGTAACGACCGACCTCGCACTGAGCGTAGTCGAGAGAGTCTTGCACCGTTTTCGAAATGTCAAGAACTTCATTGGCGTAGGTGAGCACGGGGACAGCGACAGTCTACCACAGAGTTCTCGCAACCGAGTAGGAATTGTACGAATTTTAAGCTAAATTTCGAGTCATCCAGCGGAGTTTGTTTCCTTTAGCCACCAAGCCCGATTCCCATATTTCCAAATAATTTATTCCTGATGAAAATACGACTCCCAGATACTTATGCGAATCAACAACTTTTATTTCCTTCCGCTGTAGAACGAAATTGCGAGTACAGGTAGATGACGCTGAAATGAGCGGCAGAACGTTCGATTTTTCAATACTAAAAGACAACCCTTTCGCCTCTCCAAACCTTGAACACTGATCCAATAACAACTGTAAATCATCACTACCGTTGGCCAACAAAACTATATCATCCGCATACATTAAGCATGGTATGACAGTGAATTCGCCATCAACTAAGTATTCCTGGTCGTCGTACTTAGGAAGAGAAGCACCCACTCTTAACGAGGACAATTTGATAGCTAGTTTATCCAGAAAAATGACGAAAAGTAACGGGGAGAGTGGACACCCTTGGCGTAGTCCGATCTTGCTTTCAATGGGTCCAGTGGAGAAAGTATCAAGGGTGTATGTGTAACTGCAACTACTATAGAGACTTTTTAATAACTCTATACTCTCCGAGGTAACTCCCTTCCCTTCGAGACTCTTCCATAGGCGAGGTCGGTCGATACTGTCATACGCTTTAGCAATGTCAATGAAACCTAGAAAAAGGTCTAACCCGCGGTGCCTGGAAATCTCGATTAAATGAGTGAGCACGAAAAGATTGTCCGCTATACGCCGGTCCTTTCTGAAACCACCTTGCGCCTCGTGTAATAAATTGTTGTCTTCAAGTTTTGTGCTCAGTCGCTCCCGTATCATCATAGAGTATATCTTGTAAATTACCGACGTAACAGCTATTGGTCTATAAGAGTTCAATTCGTCTTTGGGTTTGTCGCCCCCTTTATAGATTAGTGTAACTCGCGCTTTGGTCCATTCAGTGGGGACGGTTCGGTCCTCTCGACACGTATTTAACAAACGTAACAGGCAGCGTCTTGCTTTGGGACCCAAATTTTTTAAACACTCCGCGTAAATTCCATCAGAGCCCGCCGCTTTACCGCAATGAAGGCTTTTTAAGACTAGCTCCAGTTCCTTAATAACAAAGGCACTCTCAGCAATGTCCATTGAAGCTGGTATTGGGTCGAGGTCAATTTGCTCCGACCCACCAGCGGTTGCGGATGTCATCAATAGTTCAACCACGAGATCCCGAACATACTCCTGGATACGGTCAACTATGTCTTTCCGGTGGGACAAGAGAAAACCGTTTTTCCCTTTAATGCCCACAGACGCCTTCATATTCCGCGTGGTTTTACGTAGCCTTTTCAAGTATTTCCAAAATTTTCTTCCACGGGTCTTTCCAGCAGACATTATATCATTTTCCACTTTCTTGTTAGTAGCACGTATCGTCTTCTCTATTAAGATCTTACACTCAAGTTTGGCCGTCATATACGCATCCCATTTCGTCTTTGTTTTTGCGATATCCTCCTTCCGAGATAGGGCAACACGATGAGCCTTGCATGCCATTCGACGTTTCGAAATAGCCATCTGGACATCTTTATTCCACCAACTCTTAAGACATTTTTTTCCCTTAACCGCAGCAAGAGACCCTGTAGTGAAGCGAGATAAAGTGGAGCGCATGACATTTTTCACTGCGTCAACGAAATCGCCATAGGAACAATTTTCCCCGCATGACGACGCCCAATTTTCCAATTCCAGAGTGTACTGCGTTATTTTTTCCGTTTCCGAAAAGTCCCAAAAAACTCGCTTTTTACCAATAGGAGCGTCAATTTGGCGGAAGCTTTCATCAGTAATTTTAAAACTTGGTTGCTCCACACAGGTCGTAATAAGGTTATGGTCACTTCCTACGCTTTTTATACCTTCTTCGTCGACGGAGATTGAAAGAACAGTAGGCACAAGGTTTTCACTAACCAAGACATAGTCAATAGACGAACGCGCGCCTCTAGTCTGGCACGTCGTTTTGCCAACACAAACGTCCATGAGATTCCCTATGACCATTCCATTATTAGTGCTAAACATTTTAACCATACGCCCATTTGCGTCAGACCTTCCATCCAGTTCAACGATATGGCCATTCAGATCTCCCAGGATCACCAACTTCTCTCTTCCTATAGTTCTGAGCTCATGAACGTCGTGAGCGAGGCAATCGTAAATTTCTTCATTACACTCTGTCGAATTTGCACCTGTAGCGCAATAGACAATTCCGAAAGCTATTTCTGGATTATCTGCTAGTCCGATCCACATATGTTCAGGACATTTTTTTATTAACACTAGATTATCCAATTTTGACAAAACACCAATACCCCCGCCTTTTTTTTCAGATTTTTTTCTGTTTAAACCAAGCCACGTAAAATTCTCAGGGATACTGGGCAATTCTTCATCTCGCAAGTGCGTTTCCGCGACAGTCACAAAATCATAATTTTGAGATATCATAATATCTGAGAGTTCAAACCATTTTCGTTTTCCTCTTCCACCACAAACATTTAAAAAACCAAATTTTAAAGAAGTATTGCCAAAACGTTTATTTTTATTTTTAACTTTCCTTGGTCCTCTCTTCCGATGTCGCCTCCTCATATTATTGACTGTCACTTCTACGAAAGGGACCAGCCTCCTCAAACCCCCTACTATTTTCATCATAGTTTGCTACATTTTCACTCTGTTTTCGAATTACTCGTTTGCCTCGTATTATCCATTCACCACCCCCTTCACGTTTCTGCTTCAATTCATTATGAAGAGCTTTATCCTCTTCTCTTTCTAACGGCGTAAGATCTCTCGCGATGTATATAGGCGGTCCTTCCAATCCTCTCAAATGTTTGGACGCGGTCAAGACCTTGTTGCGACTCGGTACTCCGTCTAATGTCACTATCAGTGGACGTACATTTCTATTCCTTCTCTCTCCTTGACGGTATACTCGAGTCACTTTGACATCTGAGACCTGAATTATTTCTCCGAACCACTCCTGTACAGCCTGATTTTCCATCGGCAATTCTTCGGGCAAATTGAAAATCACGACATTCGCTTTCCTGTCTTTGCGGTTATTAAATTCCATAATTTCAGATTTAACCTCGTCCTTGACCTGTTTACCGATGACTTTGACATCCACGGAATCCACGCTGGGTATGTTCATTTCCATTTTCGCTTTCAGGATTTCATACTCATTCTTCATTTTCTTCTCTAATTCGAGAATTCTCGTGTCTCTCTTACTCTCGATCGAATCAAGTCTATTCATCATACGTTTTTCACTTTCTCCTACGGCTTGGTCCAGTTCTCTTTAAAAAAACTTTGGTACTCCGTGAGCTTATTGTCGAAAAGCGACGCCATCTTTGAGAAGCTTATAAGGTAGAGGAGGCTATTGAGGGTCCGGAAGGGATGAAAGAATGGCTGGTTGGGCGACTATTTTTGACCAAAGAGTTCGATGTGGTTCGCTGCTGTCGTATGGGGAGGAGCTCGGATCGTAAGTTTCAACCAATTAAAATCACTCTAGATTCGATGGCGACTCGGGATTATATATTATCCGAGGCCAGGAAATTAAATGAGAATGCAGGAGCGGAACTTCCTTCTTTTGCCCTTTATGTGGACAGACCTCTGATTCAACGTCTTAGCAACAGAATGCGTAATACGTTTTTCCGTGGCGGTTTTAGACAACGTGCCCCTAGATATCGTCGTAGCAATCTACGGGTAAATGAACGTTCCAATGAAATATACGCTGCTAGTAACGATGACAAAAATACGGACAGGTCTAACATAAGAGAAGATGAAAAAAACGGGCGAAAGGGTCGCCCACAACTGCCGATGTTGGCGACCCTCACCAAATATTGATTAAGGGGAAGCATTGTGAAATTTTAAACAAGGCGACTTGTTTGCGCCTGTTTATCTAGAGTTCTATAGCTCTAATTGTTAAGCACTCTTCGGTTTTGTAATAACGAGGTTTTGTTCTAAAAAACCTGCGAACAAAATTTTTATATAGTTAATAGTTATTAAGATAATGGTACTTAAATATGGCTGAAATGCCCATACACGCTCACACAAAACACTGTTTATCTCGTAAATGGTTAAATCGTTCTTCATGCGGTTTCTTGTATCGTTTTTAGAAAAGTTAAAACTAAAAAGTGTGCGAAGGAAATTGTATTTCATCGTTTAGTTAATTTTTAATTCACCTTGAAAAAGTACCTAAAATGATAAGTATTTAGGTAAACTATTTAAATACTTTAAAAATAGATATCACTCTCATATTTATGGTACAATTTGACAAACATGTTTTCTCTCAAATGTAAAAAGAAATAATCAGCTATCTTAAATATACATTACAATAATGAGCATTAAACTTCAATAATAATGCTGATACATATCAACTTTGCGCCTGTTATTCTAGAAAACCGTTCACAGTATGGCTTTGTGAAAGGTTTTAAGTTGCTCTGGAAGTTTCGTTTTAAAATTTGTGCGAAGCGAATTTTAATCGAGGGCTTATTTAATTTTTTATATGGTTACAAAATTCGGCAATATTTAACATATCTCGTCATCATTTTTAATATACTTCGGTACAACGAAAATCTTTTAGATTCATACGCTTCGTAAGTTTAACCTTATTTAATCGAATGCAAAACAAAAATTTAAAAAATATATTATATTTTGGTAACTAAACTAATTTTTTAAATTATTCGAATTTGGTACGTTTTCCTTTACTGCCATCTGCACGCGGTCGCTACCTTGTGGTAGTTTCCCAAACTATATATTAATTAAGAAAAAAATATGTGTAGATGGCAGGTTGAAGGTTTCCGAACGGGGATTTTTACTATAGAAGCCCCACGGAGGTTTTGGTAGTAAAGTTAGTAGGCAGGAAAAATCTTTTTTCCTCCCCCTAAAACTCGGACCCCTTTTTCGCCGGACCCGATTAGCCGCGCTTGTCCGTCAAAACTACTCTCCTCTCCGCTTAGCTTATCGTCACTGACTCTCGTTTGCGGTATTTCATATAGGGAATAGCTATCCGTTTCAGCCCAACTTTTCAGTGAGCTCTAAGGCATTCATACTACTCTCGCAAAACGTTGCTATTTCAGCCAGTGTTCCATTGTTGAAAGAGGCTACTTTTGATAAACTAATCTAATAGGGATAAATGTGCTTTTTTTATAAATCTGTTTGATCATTATTCTCTAACCCCTTCAATTTGTAATCGAAAACTGGTGTATTTCAATAATTTAACCCTATAAAACTCCAATAAATTGTTAAATTTATCCTAGTATCCTTATACACGCATATTTCTAGACACTATTGGTTGCGAATTTGATACCTAATTTTTATTACTTAAGAATATTTGGAATGGTAATGTCGAGTGGTCCGACTAATTTTGGCGCCGCAATGGAAATTTCAAATTCTATTTCAATTTTATTTTACAATAATTAGGACGAGAGGTATGTACAGTATATCTCTTACTATATAGGTATACATCATAAATCATAAACTTTTTGATAAAAGGATGAAAAATTACGCGTTTTAAATTTCGAAGTCGAAATTTCATTATAATTATAATTTTAAATGCTTATTTTAATTTCCATTAAATCTTAATTCAGTTGTGTATAATTAATAATTTCTAATTTTATATTTTTAAATTGTAAACTGAATTTTATGATATCTTTAAAAAAGTTTTTTATTGTATTTTTGTGCGTCAACGAGTTGTGGAAACGAACGGTGTGGGACAATAGCCTAATCCCTATTGTTAGGGTCCGCGTTTGGGTCGCTCTCGTTGCTTCCATTCCCACTCCGGTTTTTCCTCCCCAGCTCATGTCAAGGCGCACTTGAAAAAGACGAGGGCCCTCTTGTCTCATTGCTATAAACAAATTTTCAATCTAAGCGAAAAGGTCATCTCCAAATATGTTTAGCACTTTTAAAATAGTCGTTTTCATTTCCCCAATAATTAACGCGGTTTAAATTGTCCTTTGTTAGGTCCAGTTACCCAAGAAAGAGATTATCTCGCCAGGGGCCCCCTTCGTCTTAACCCATGAAACCCTTCGTAGCGTCCCATCTTCGTTCCCACGCTTCATCTAAGTGAACGGACGATTAAAAAAACGAAAGCCAAAAAACTCTACTCCACGATTTACATTTTAGACAACAATCGAGTTAGTTGATATTCATCGAGATTTATTCATAACTAATGGGCTACATCAACATTTCAGTCACTTTATGATTTGATAATTCAGATTTAAAATTACGTATAACCCTTTTTAAAATTGATAAAAGAAACGATAGTTCGGAAACAATTTTTACACAATTAAAAATGGCACCGAATTACAACTTTAAATGTGATACGGGAATTTGAGTTATTTTGATGAAAAAAAAGCGATTCAAAAAATATTTACAGATATACAAACAAAAAAATTGACATTGAAATCCAAAAAAAACCAAAGAAAACGCTCAAAACTAGGCAATTGAAAGTCAAGCACAACCGCAAATCTTATAATTGAGTTATTTTATATGGAAAATTTTTTTTGAGAAAATTGAAAAATTATATGGTGAGAGCAACACATTAAAAATGCTTGGAAAATTGAGGTAATGGTATTACAAAGTCAGACAAGTGCTTAGTCCTTCAATGATTCGAGTTGCAGATTTAATTTACTTTAAACAAATGACTCTTAAAAATAAATGAACTATAAACAGGTCGATTCTAAAAGTCAATATGAAAGTATTCACGCCAAATATTTACATTTTGTGAGATTCTGGTCAGTTCTTATGCAAAGATAAAATTTTATTTTGGTTTCTAAAGCCGGATTTATCAGCTTTATATGCAGAGGGCTTTACATTACATGAATGCAAAACAAAATAGAAGAAGAAATGTGGAAAGCAATGGAGATGCGGTATTATAACAATGTATATATTTATAATGTCAATAAATAATGGATAGTGGTAAACCATAACAAGTTGGCAAGCCAAAATATACCTCTCCTCGGAAGAATTGTCCCTAGTGGTATTAATTTCTCGAGATAACCCTTAAAGATATATCTCCGCAATTTAGAGTTATTTGTTAAAAATATTAACCCATTTCTATCCCGCCCGGTATAAAATTTTAATTATAATTAAAATAATTGAGACGAAACGACCAATTTTAATTTATTCAGAATATCATAAGTTAAGTAGTTACAACAGTAAGTTAGACGTACTATAACAATGCACAATTGAATTAAACCCTTTTACAGAACAAGTTTATCAGTTAAATATAATACGAAGCAAATTTTAATGAAAGAAATATCTACAGAGGCTTTTTGGAATTACTCGCTTACGAAATACTTGCCGCATCTTTAACGCTCATTTTATTTCAACACTCGCCCTTGATGAAGATACCGTAGATATCTGGTAGTGGACGACTCGTTCACTTCCTGTTGACGTTGTGACACATACCACATGAAAAAGACCAATGCCGTCCAATTTCCAATATCATATAATGACTCGCACACCCAAGAAATCATTGACTGCGTTAGAAATCGTAGATATCCAAATATCCACACCAAATGTATTTACAAGAAGCAAAAACCTTACCATCAACAAAGCACAGAGAGCCACTTGACTAACCGCCAGCTCTTAAAGCAATTAACGTTAAATTATCTCCTTTGAATTAACAGAACTATATATAGGTCGTTAAGAAAGTGGACCACCCTTTAACCCTCTAATCTCGGCTGACTGCGCTAAAACAAGATTTAACCTTTAAAAAATACCAGATTAGGCCTTCATAAATTCATTAATAAAAAAGACTTTATTACCTATTATGCTTACGATGCCTGTCTTAATTTCAGTGATTCTAAGCAGCTATCGGTGGTTCTGTGGTAGAGCGCTCGACTGCCAAGCCGAATGGTCTGGGTTCGAAACCTGGGTGGCGCATTTGTTTTTAATCAATAGAGAAACGCTAAATTAGAATTTCTTCGATGCAATAATTTCAATTTCAATTCTATTTCAATTAAACCAAAATTTCGTACTCTATTAAATACGCTTCCGATAAAGCTGAAGGTCTAATTTTCAATAAGGCGTAACAAGTGTCGGTGGTTCTGTGGTAGAACGTCCGCCTGTCAAGCAGGAGGTCTCGGGTTCAAATCCCGCCCGATGCGATCGCAAATTGATACTAAGACGAATACCGTGTACAACTGGTGGAAACCCTGCCATTGGACGTTGAGAGGTAGCATTACACTTAGCGCTCGGTCCGTCCCGAAGTCATTAAGAAGAAGTTGGAGAGAAAACGCCCATATAAACACAACAGACTCAACATGCACAACCATCAGAACACAAACACAACAAATTCAACACTCACAACCTACGAATAAACATTACAAAAACGTAATACACCAAACCGACACGACGGTGAGCGAAAAAACACCATCCAAACCAAACCGCAAATGCATCCGTTAACGCTCACCGTCACACGGTGGTTTTGCCAACCCTTTGAGAAACTGCGTACGCAGTGATTACACTTTGCACCGAAAATGCGAACGCGTTCGCAGGCCTGACAGACAGACAGACCCACCCACAGACCCACCCACAGACCGACCCACAGACAGACACGGTCGTTGTATAACCCCTCCTAGGGGACTTTGTCCCCTCGGAGAGGTAAAAAGTGGTTATGATTCGTAAAAACCGATGGCCGAAAAGTCGAAAAATTCACCCTGATTAAAAAAAATCGAACATGAAATTTTTGAAAATTTGTAGTTCGGATTATAACCGAATAAATCAATAAACAGCGGAATAAATAAATAGCGGTATGTAGAATAAATAAATACATATAAATAAATAGCGGTATATAGAATTAAAAAAATAAATAAACAATTAGCGGTATATATAAATAACAAATAAATAAATAGCGGTATGTAGAAATAAAAAAATAAATAAATAGCGGCATAAATAAATACATAAATAAAAATCTGCGTAAATAAATAATTAACGACGTAAATAGCGGTGTAAATAAAGAAATAAATAAATTAACGGTGGTGTAAATAAATATTGCTTTAGGTTTTCGAAGAAGCGGTTTGCGGTCTTTTTGAAATGCTCCGTTTAGGTCTTTTTGGAGTGGTTTCCCCGTCAATTATATTCTTTGAATTGACGGGGGTAAATGACTTTCTTTTTTATTGATTTATTTTCGTTTTGTTTGGCTATTGCGTCCAATATGTATTGGGGTTCTCTAAGCTCTGTAGGGGAAGACGAGGTCAAGGTTTGACCGTTGAGTTCGATTAAACAATTAAGTTTAGGAAACCAAATGATAACTTTAAAAAACAAGTCTTTATTCTGCGCTCCGATATCGTGTATACAGTTCGATAACCTTTCCACCGAGTCCAGGCTTACAGTAACCATCGGCCTCCTGTAAGCACCGCCTTATAACGTCCAAAAAGCCCGCCGATGTCAACCCTTGAACTCCAGATAAGACTCCCGCCGCTGGACTGGTGGCGCCATCTCTCCATCGCTCCTGCAACCAAACCATAAACAAAACCCACCGAGGCTTCCCGTAACTAGCTCCCCGTTACATCTTCCCCCACCCCAAAAAAGGGAAGCCTCGGAAAAAACGGAAACAAGAGAATTGATCAAAGAGACTTTATTGAAAAAAACCAGCCGAAACTTCAAACCGATAAATAAATACCGTACAACTGCTGAACGTTCTCCAACAGAGCCGCCGCCAGAGGATCCACCGCACAACCCCGCAAAGTAGCCAACCGATGTACTAACACCCCCGCAAGGCCCGGCAGCGGAACCGAGACGTCCGAAAAATAGTCCACCGGCAGACCCCCAGGAACAAACAATGGTGCAGCTGATTCCACCACAATCCGACCTACCGCAGCCCGCCGAAACACTTCCCGGGCCGGCCCCAAAGACGGAAAAGTGGCCATGGGAGAGTATCCCAGCCACAGGTTCGGAAAATACCCTAAGAATTGGTCCGCGTCCCACCGAGACCCCGAGAAATTATGAAGCAAAATGTGTTGCGACCGTCCGACATATTCTTTAAGTAACCGAAACACCTCCGAATACGCCCCCCGACACTGCACCACGACCGGAAACTGATACCGCCGGGCCAGCTCAAGCTGAGCAATGAACACCGCTCGCTGGACCGAGTATGGAACCCGACCCCCAATGCTCCGATCCAGTCCACACGCACCGATCCCTACCACCCGATTATGCCTCAAAATACCCTCAATTGCCACCGAAAACCCGGCGACACTTCCATCCAACGCATTCCTCGGCGGCACACCGACCACCACCCAAACCCGAGAATTCGCCACCAACCGATCCAATGCCACCGGCAAAGTAGCCGGAAGAGCCAAATTAGAGACGCACCCGACGAAGCCGTCCCCGAAATATCCAGGCTTTAACTCCACCAACCGATCAAATGACATATCAGCCGGCCAGACCAGCTTCTTAGAAATCTAGGTAATGTACCCAAACCCATCCAAATGCCGAAAAGCACACCTCTCCAACGCTGCCTGAGCCTCCGACGGTCGAGAACCCACCGAGACGTCCAAACAAACGGTAGCCACCGCCGACGGACCAACAACCGGTACCATTTGCGAAGCAACCGGAACCATGGACGGAACTTCCTCAGAACCCTGCTTCACCGGAACATCCGAATCCTCAGACCCTTTCTCCAACACCGCCGCTGCCTCCAAAACCTCCAACAGTACCGCCTGTCCAAAACCTCCGACCCCAGCCGCACGACGCACCACCAGACGTTCGACCTCCACCAACTCGTCCCTGCCACCATCACTCAGCAAGAGTACGTCCTCGACCACCCCAGGATCCAATACCTCTTCCGACATACCTGCAACTAACCATCTAAATTACTACAAAGATTCCCTAGTCGTTACAAAAGGAGAACCCCCAACTGGCCAAGACAAAAAACCATCCAAGCTCAACCCATGGCCAAAATGATCCCGAAGATACGTCGCAACCTGAGGACTCGACCGCAACTTTTCCCGAACCGGCCCTGGAGTAATATCATAAACACCACGCCGAGGACTTTTTCCCCGACTAACCAGCAACCGGTTCCACCCATAACGACCAGGCAAAGTCAACACATGCCCAGAATCCCGGCCCCAGGTCCACTGCCCGGCCCACCACAGAGAAAAACCCTTGACAGAGAAAACCCCGGGCCGCCTCCACCGGAAAAGACATACGCAAGAAGACAGAACTCCACCCCTGACATTCCCTATGAAGGAATTGCCGACCAGAATCCCCCCCCCCGATTTCAGCTTAGAACCATCAGAAGTAATGATGAAGCCCATCAAGGTAACCCGTCGCAAAACCCCTTCAACCCAACAGCATGGTCCCCGAGACCACCCGGGTAGTTCCTCCAATTGCACCACGTCCCCCCTCAGCGGACCACAGCTCCAATGACCCTGTTCCCCTATTTCTCCAGCTGTAGTGTTACCAAGCCTGAACCCCCTACACGGACCACCCTGCTTCGGAGAGCCGAACAAAGAAAACGCAGCGATACCCCGTCCAGAACCAAGAAGAGGAACAAATTCGCCAGTATGTACGTTACCGACGTGATAAGAAATCACCGAAAAATCCCGCTCTCTGGATCCCCAACGAAGCTGACGGAACTGCCGCCCGACGTCCGCCCCCGGTTCGAGTTTCCAACTACCAGTTTGATAGTGCCCGCCAAGGTAAACCCGTCGCCGACAGAAATCCTCCTCAACCCACCAGAACCAGCCCCGAGACGAGCCAGGTGAAGACCATCATTATGCTTCCCGCTTCAGTCCCCGACGACGACAACCGCACCAACTCTCCCCGGCTAACCCCCCTAGGAAGGGCAAATAATCAATTCGTCCCGAATTCCACCGCCCACGTGCCAGCCGGGCCGCCATGGAAAACCATCCTCCACCATCCCACAACTCCGTAACCTCCTGTCTCTACAACTCCGAACCATCGCAAACCATGACGACAAACCCGAAAGAAACCTACGTTCCAAGTCAACCCGTCGATCGACCCCGATATCCCCAACCATCAACCGTAATATTGCCCCAGCAATTAATACCACAACCAACGGACCCCAGATAGAACCGCCACCAACCATGTCTCTCATTATAGAAAACAAGCTTTAAAGAAACCCTTCCCCATTTAAAAACTTTCCATAAGCCCCATTAAAAATAAACCAAGACCATCAGAAGATAGCCCACATAGAACCTTGTATAAAAATACTAAAACCAGCCCATTCACCATAGGAAAGACATTGCGGAAAAAAAACCCTCCAAAACTTACGATCAGCGGAAAAAAAAAAATTATCTCGGCGGTACCTCCAAAAATGTAGGGGAAGACGAGGTCAAGGTTTGACCGTTGAGTTCGATTAAACAATTAAGTTTAGGAAACCAAATGATAACTTTAAAAAACAAGTCTTTATTCTGCGCTCCGATATCGTGTATACAGTTCGATAACCTTTCCACCGAGTCCAGGCTTACAGTAACCATCGGCCTCCTGTAAGCACCGCCTTATAACGTCCAAAAAGCCCGCCGATGTCAACCCTTGAACTCCAGATAAGACTCCCGCCGCTGGACTGGTGGCGCCATCTCTCCATCGCTCCTGCAACCAAACCATAAACAAAACCCACCGAGGCTTCCCGTAACTAGCTCCCCGTTACAGCTCCATACTTCTTTTAAACCGAGAGTCAACTATTTCTGGTAGCATACAGTTATTATCAAATGTGACTAATTTATCTTTCATTTTTTTCCCCAAAAATCGTCATCTCTCTCGATTGTTTCTACGTGTATGCCATTTTCAGTATACACAACAAAATAACAAAATTTTCTTTTCGTAATATGCAATTGCCCTTGGGTTTGAAAATAGAAATGGTCATTTCTATTAAGTTTTAGAGAATTGTTCTCTTCATCATCGTATGTGCAAAAAAAAGTTTTAGTTTGGCGTGTTTTCTTAGTTTTGGCTTGGAAATTTAATTCTTCGATATGACAGTGCGATAGGTAAAAGGTGATTTCACTTCTACTATGGCGTCTTCGCCAACTAGACCATCCGGAGACGCCCCTAAAAACCCGTATTCCAAATCAATAAATATTCCACAATCTATTACGTCCAAATGATGTTCTTTTCTTAGGATTTCTTTGGCTTTTTCTTCGCCTTCATGTCCATACGCAAATATGTAATCCATATTTTGGGAAGGAGGTTTTGGATAAAGGAGACTTTCAACCGTTTTGCCGCTTTTTGTTGTAGATTTCATTTTACAGACGCGACCGAAATTAGACGCGGTGAGGCGATGTCTTCTCTGATCTGACCATTCCGACGAATTGCCTCGCTGCCTCGTCATCATCTCGATAGCGCTCTGTTTCTCCGGTGTCACCCTCAGCTCTTCTAGTTTTAGTCTCGCCAATTCAGATATGGTTTCAGGTAACATGTCGGGTTTCATGGCATTCTCACCATTATGCGCCTTTCCGTCGTCAACCGGGTGCGTTTTTCTAGTAGCGCCAACGAAAAGTTTTTTCCTTTCGAAAAGACTGCGCTTAGAGTGCTGAGAGATTTGTTTTTGCGTAAAAGTCTGATTGCTCATTTTTTCAAAATAATGTTCGGACTCTTACCAGCTATTTTTCTAAAAAACTGAATTTGGTAGTTTCCCGCTCCTCTGTTTTTATTTATGGCAGCCGACGCGATACGACTGGGTATCACGCCTCTCTTTCCCATGTCTTTTCTTTTACAACCGATATGCTTTCCTATTAAAGACATCGTGCTTTCGGCCTGGTTGCTTGTGTCGTTTGTAATTAATTTATCGGCTTTATCCGCTATTCGAACGGCAGCGGCTGTAATGTTCCTTCTAATAGGGGAAGCTACGCTCTCCCATTTACCACTATTTTCACCTCGTTTGTCGCAAAAACTGGCATCGCACGTTCTGTGATCTCCAAAATAATGTTTGGGCGCATTAACTATGTCTTTTTTCAAGGCAGGTACTGAGTGGTCAGTCGATGAATGTTTAGATATCGCGGCTCTCGTTCCCTTCGATATGTTTTTTATTAAAACGTTATTTAAAATATTACCGCATTTATCTTTGTCTTTTTTTAAATTGTATAACGCTTTGGTGTAATTTTTTACGACGTGATTGGCGCATTCCCTTTTCGCAATTTTGTGCCCATAAACTTCTACTTTGCTTTGAAGTTCGTGCATGACGGACGAATCTCCATCCCCAATAAACACGCGATATTGCAATTTGTGCATCTCCACGCTCGCGTTGAAGCCTTTTTGAAGAATGTTAGCTTCCATGGCGCTAGAAGAGCCATCCCAGTTTTGAAGCAGTCGTGCTTTGGTGCCTCATTGCCTCGTTTCACGTGGAATTTGCACAAAGCGCAAAATTTGTTTCTGTAATCAATGTACAAAATTTTTCCGGTTCTAGCGCCAATGATTACAGCGAAGCCCGAATTTGAATTATAACTATGGCCGAAACTTCTTTTAATCCAACCTCCATCTACAATGACCGCGATGAAGCAAATATTATTGAAAGGGGCTTCGCAAAAGTTACCGGCTTCGGCCGCTAACCGGTACTCCTCCTGGCCAGATAACATTAATTCTTCGGCTAAAAGCTTTTTCCACATTTCTCCAATTCTATTTTCAATTTGCATATAACTCGATTCAGCCATAACGGGTACTCCAAGTACCGAAAATACTTCGTCGACGTTGGCAAATCCCGATCCCACACCCATAAATCCCATCACCACTTCGTCATTAATTGACAGCTCTTTTTCGCCCTTTTCTTTTATTTTTGTCACATTTTCGGCTATTTTATCCGAATTCACTGTAAATATTTTTCGGCATTGGTCGCATTCGAAATATAAACGGGAATAAAGGCCAACGCGCCTTTCTTTTAGATACTTGAAGTACCCGTTAGACTGATCGAAACATTTACCTTGCCGACCATTACATAAAAAGTAGTGTCTGTCCATTTCCCTAATTTGCTGGATAAAATAAACGGGGTCAACGATCCTACGGCCAACCAAAGTATCGCTATTCAACCCAGAATTTTTAAACGAGGGGTAAATTGACCTTATAAAACCTGGAGATTCGGGAGCTCTGGTTGTGATATCATTATTTAATGGTTGCGCGACTTTCTCATGACTAGACTTTGACTGCGTGCTCTCCTCTTGATTGAACGTCGACTGGTGATTCTTTTGATTCAACATAAAATCCTCCGTAATTTTTTTATCCCTTAAAAATATATGTATATATTTTTAAATGTAAAGCAACGGTTATCCACCTTTTATGAATTAACTGTACTCTTTTTACAGTTTGGTTTTCTCTCGGGGGTGGGGTAGGGGGTGAGTTATCTGGAAATGGATTTTATCTATCTCGTTTTCGCCGGTTCGAACAACGTACCCTAGTTTTAAGGCGAAGCACTGCGATGCCTAAGGCGAAATTATCTTCGGCGATGTCACATTAGTATCGCGAATGTCAGTCCTTTATATAGATCCCGATTCAATTCGCGCAGTGTTACCAGTTCTTAGCCACGTAATGATAATAAAAGGCTATAAATAACAAAATTATCGTTGGGAGAATATGAAGTGTCATACTTAAATCATAATGTTACTTATGATAGTATACATTAGACAGTTTTAGTATACAGGGTGTCCTTTTTTTATTCGAAAAAGCGATTTTTTTTTCAATAACCGTTTCAGTTAGAATGTAGAATTTTCAGTGTGAATTGTCAGTACTGGGGGCCATTGTTGTACATAATTTTTATCGATTTTAAAAAAATATTTTCAAATTCTGAAAAAATAACTTTTTATTTATTGGAGCTAGTAAAATTTTGCCAATGAGAAAAATGTAGAGCGACATCTAAAACATAAGAATAACGTTTGGTTGTTGAAAACCAAATAATTTTTCACGAAATAACACTGCATCCAAAAGATTAAAGTTTTTGATTTTTCCAATTATTTTGTTTACCCATTTAGTCAATTTTCAAACGCGTGTAATTTCGTGAAAAATTATTTAGTTTTCAACGGACAAACGTTATACTTATGTTTTCGACGTGGCTCTACATTTTTCTCATTGGCAAAATTTTACTAGCTCCAATAAATAAAAAGTTATTTTTTAAGAATTTGAAAATATTTGTTTTTTAAATCGATAAAAATTATGTACAACAATGGCCCCCAGTACTGACAATTCACACTGAAAAATTCCACATTCTAACTGAAACGGTTATTGAAAAAAATAGCTTTTTCTGATAAAAAAGGACACCCTGTATATCTCTCGCCAAAAGCTTGTCAAATCGTCGAGAATAGACCAAGGGGCTAACGACCTGCCAAAAGTACACCGAGTACAGAAAGTACAGCCTTTGGTAGTACAAAGTACGCTTACGCTTTTTAATACAGTCAAAGCTATGCTATTTGAAATATCGGTAGTTTTTCGGCAATTATGATTAGAATTCCCGGTTTAATATAACTTCTAGACGTTGTTTAGTAAATATATCGAAAAGAAGACGCAAAAGACACTTACTTTGATAGATTGTTTTCCCATTTCATACGAGAAGCTCTCTTCTTGGCGCGATTTGACGTTGGTTTTTTATTCCGTTGTCTTTCCATGACGACTCTTTACTGGAGTTCTACACTGTAGGAGAACGCGAGCGGTACTTTTTTCAGCAAATGTGTTGAAGTAAACCAAAATATGAGGAATGATCAGGAATCCTCAATTCCTCATACTTTCGGCCGAAATTGGAAAAGCCCCTTTTTTGGGGGTGGGGAATATTTTGGGATTAAAGTAGTGCTTTTGTCCATGTCTTTAGCCTGTTGTTAGGCCTTCCTAAGCTTTTACGGGCAGGAATGGAAATATTTGGTATTGGCCCGCAGCTTTTAGAGTGTTCGGACAGATTGGGGTGGGCTAAAAGTGGTAACCCATTGCTTTTAAACTCGTCAGTGGCGGAAGGTGCCAGGGTTTTTGGGGTATTTTATGAAAGGAAAGAGGATATTAGGATAAGGATTAAAGCGCTGATAGCTAAATTACGTGACCAACCCATTTGATTTCCAAACCAAATGTTCGATTGAGCGTTGTCAGAATAAAGTTGGTGGATATATATATATTATCTCGAAACGAATAGTGTTTTTAATAGACCCATAACAAAAGAGGGGCCGCAGACGAGGCTTAAGTGAGACCTGTGGACGGAACATCCTGTTTATGACGTTTTGAACCACGTGACTGCCATTGAAATATACAGGCGGAAGTAAGGAAACGGATGTTCCGTCCAAATGCTGAGTTGCCAGGTCAAATGTTAATTTTCGGCCCCCCAACTTTCAACATGGGTCTATTTATTTATAATTTTAAAAATAACTGGTGCTCTCTTAGCTAACTTGTTAAAATGTTGCTCTCTACATCACGAGATATAATATTCTTCACACGGGCGAAATAATAAAAATGCAACATGTTCAAGCTAGACTCCTCCCTTTTATAAAATCAACTATTTAATTCACAAATTGTAATATGATCAAAGGTAATAAATCCCAGTAAGTTCTAAAAAACCAATATCCGCACGGTAATGTTGAAAAAGCACCGCGAAATCGTATTACAGTGATTAAAGTTGTGAATTACAGAAACGCAGGGAGCGCCACGAAACCCTGGGTAGGAAGACTTCGACAAAAAAAGAACATAGCCATATCAGAGCACACGTGTGTACGTAATATCAGGAAACTATATAGGTATATACTTGGAGTGTCTAAGGTTCCATTGGGACGGTGTGACGAAAGCGCGTCGAGAAAAAGGCGGGGCTTAACTACGTCGAGTGTAAGACATAACAAGACATTTCAAATTCGTGGCTCGAGGTTTAGCGCGAAAAGAATGCGTCGCCATGGTAACAAATAGGTAATCTTCGAGCGCAAAAAAAAGGCTTACCAGAAAATTGATTTAAAAACCTCAATTTGTTATCGTACTGAAGTTTTATGGGTATTTATAAAGTTATTCGTTAAACAAATGTAGTGATACCTAATTTCAAAAAGAGAAAATCAGGTAAGCTAATATATAATAACTGGGACAAGGCTCAATGAAAAGTTTTGGCAGTGGTACGTCACTGTTTTTTTTTTCAATAGTTTTTATCGTGGGGAGAAAAATATCACCACAATGGCGGCCATGGCCAAAGCTACGGCCAAACCTCCGGCCAAACCTCAATTTATTATCTTACTGAAGATTTATTATGTTATCCGCAAAAACAAGTAAAGTGATACCTAATTTTAGGTATTTATATGTTTAAAAAAAGAGAAATCAGGTAAAGCTAATATATAATAACCGGGACTAGGCTTAATGAGTCGAAGTTTTCGTCGAATTAGGGTAGCGAGGCGCGACAGTTTATCTTTCGCGCTTTCTACGAGCATCATCACGGCTGCCAAAATCTTCCTTAGACATTCCAAGTGTATACCTATATAATTTCCTGGTAATATATATAAACTAGTAAATTCGGACCGCAAAGAGTTTCGCGCAAGGGATAGAAATATTACCAAAGGGACAAGAACTAATTCGGGGAAAACATGGCACCCGGAACTAAGTTTAAAAGGTCGCCGATGAGAAATCGCCTATATACTTTGAATTTGTTGAAAGGCTATGGGAAACAATATTAATTTCAAATAGAACCAACTTGAGATGTAAAATATTTTCAGCGTACAAATTTATTTTAAATAAGTTTTAATTATGACTTATGAGTAACAATTATTAAAACCTATTTCCTACGTAAACGTTTTTTAAGTTTAATCGCTAAGTTTGAAATTCTGTTTGATAAACATTAATTAACTTCAGTGAAATTTGTAAACTTTTATTTATTATTTAAATTTATTATGTCTTCCAACACATTAAAATTTCGTGAGTGACTGATTTTTCTCGATTTGAACTAGACCTATTGAATCGGCGTGTTTTACCGAAGAATCTCAATCTGTCTTACGCGCTACAAAGATAGGTTCGCATTTTAAGCGTAAAAGTAAGCATTATCTCTTCTGCCGTAGGCACTAAACAAAACGCTGAACATAATCCTTTACAACCGCGAAGTCCGAGAAAAGGGTCGACAGTCGCTACAATAGAGGGGCCACGAGGGGGAAGTAAAAATAATGTTTTAATCCTGTTTTTTTTTGTCCAAGAGGGGGGGAACTTTAGGCCTAAAATATATGTAAAGAAGAGCAACGGGTCACCCTGGAGCGATATTGTAGGTCTAAGCAATATACGGATATGTCGTATCCTTCCTCGTGCCTTTCCACCCCTTACCAGGTGACGCGTTTTTTCGAAATGGTCACTGACGCCAACTTAACACAGTCCATCTACTGTCACACCCGTTTGGGATATGTCTTCCAGCGCCCTAGTACACTGGACCTTGTCTTCTCTATTGAAGAACACCTTGTCTACGATGTCAAACAGCTCCCTCCGCTGGGTAAAAGTGACCACAATGTCATTCTCTTATGCATCGCCTGCCCAACACCATCGGTGCCTCACCGCCAATGTCGTGACTTCTTCAGAGGGGACTACGACTCGTTCGGTACCTTTATCTCCCAGGTCGACTGGCGAGCTGAATTTGGCTCTGGCGATGTTGAATTCTGCTGGTCCCGTTTTTCGGCCATCCTTCATGACGGTATTCAGCGTTTTGTTCCTCTTCGGGTCAACCGTCCTCTTCGTCCGGCTCATTTCTCTGCACGCTTCCAGAAATCTTTTTTTTTCAAAACCACTACCTGGGCGCAGTACGTGCGTTCTAAACGCCGTGGGTACTCCCAATCTCGGGTTGAAAAGGACTACGCTGCGTACAAAAGTGCCAGGAATGCCGTAACTAATGCTAGTCGGAACTTTAAGCGCAAATTTGAAGCTGACCTCACTGCGCAAATTGCTTCCAATCCGAAGGTCTTCTACAGTCATGTTAATAGATTGCGGCGAACTAAATTCACCATTACAGCGATGAGGGCCTCTGATGGCCAACTTGTCACTGAACCTAGTTTGATGGCTACTATCCTCACTGACCATTTCATCTCTGTTTCCTCTACTGTCAATCAATCATTTTCGCCCTCCACTGTGCCTCCCACACCGGGCAGTACCCAGCCTTCTCTCGACTCCTTTTCTTGTACCGCGGCTGATGTACACAAACAACTGCTGTCGTTGAACTCTACCCAATCTGCTGGCCCCGATGGGCTACACCCGTTTCTGCTTAAACTCCTAGCCAATGCGCTCGCCTCTCCGTTATGCATCATGTACAATATGAGTTTCACTACAGGGATTGTACCCCAGCAATGGAAGAGTGCCAACATCACTCCGATTCATAAAGCTGGCTCCCGTGACAACCCTGCCAATTACCGCCCTATTGCCAACACCTGTCACGTTGCTCGAATTGGAGAACGCTTGGTTGATAAACCCATCCGTGCCTTCCTGGAGGCCACCAGTTTTCTCCATCCGTCTCAACATGGATTTCGCGTCAAACATTCTTGCACCACTAATCTCTTGTCCGCCACCAACGACTGGACCACCTGGTTGGATGAGGGGAAGCCTGTCGATGTCATTTATCTAGACTTCAGAAAAGCGTTCGATACCATTCCCCATCCTGAATTGATTGCTGCTCTGCAGAAAGCCGGAATTACGGGAGCTGCTCTCACATGGCTCTCCAACTTCGTCATCGGGCGTCGGCATTCTGATGTCCTTCAAGGGTATGCTTCACCACCACAAACTCCTCTCACAGGGGTTCCCCAGGGGAGTGTGCTTGGTCCGATCCTTTTCACCGTTTTCATCAATTCCATGCCGCAGGTGGTCCAGCACTCTCGACTCTACTTATTTGCCGACGACTCAAAATTAGCAAACCAGGTTTCCACCTCATTAGATCAACAGCGCCTCAATCAAGACCTCCAGGCTGTGGCGGCCTGGGCTAACGCTCACAAAATGGAATTTAATGTCTCTAAATGGGGAGTGAACCACCTTGGGCGTTCTAATCCCTGTGCTTGGTACTTTTTGGGTGGTTCTACTATCTCGACCAGTGATTCTCCGGTGCGCGATCTCGGAGTTTGGGTGGACTCCTCCCTCAACTTCAGTCACCACTGCACAAAAGCTGTTAAAAAGATTAATTCTATCACCGGCTTGACACGTCGCTCTTTTTATTTTCGCTCCCCACGGCTGATACGTACCCTGTACAACTCCCTTGTCTTGCCCTATATCAACTTTGGATCCGAAGTGTGGAGCCCGCCCCTTCAAGGGGACCGGGACAACCTTACAAAAGCCCACAACCGTTTTACTAAACTCACTAAGGGCCTTGAGTGCCTTCCTCCGGTTGCGCGGAATGAGGCCCTCAAGCTGGACTCCCCGCTTCTCAGACACGCGATTAATGACCTGGTGTGTATCTGGAGCATGTGGTCGGGTCAGTCTGCTCTCCAGTTGTCCACCTTCTTCAAATTAGACACTCTTCGCAAGACCAGGGGTCATGCAGCGAAAATATTCAAACCACGGGCCCGGACCAAACAACGTCAATGGCACCTTGCTTTCCGTGCTATCCAAACTTGGAACTCCCTCCCCGCAGATGTACTTTCTGCTCAATCTCGTTGGACTTTCCGCAGCCGCACTCGGGAGTTTCTCCATTCTACCGTTTAATTTTTTTTTCTTGCTTTTCCACTTGTGGGTTATATACAAGCTATTCTAGCTTTGTAACTTGTATTTTTCTTAATAATAAATAAATAAATAAATAAATAAACGCACGGCAAGACCTCATCCCATAGAGTTTCTATAGGAGGAAAACGTTTTTCACAATCATTCTATCTGGTTATATTAAATGCGACTAAAAGTTGAAAATATTATAATAATAAAACAAAAGTATTATTGTATTATTAAGTTAATTTATTTTTATAAATACGAATCAAATGAAGAATTAAAGAATTCTGTGTATTTTTTCGTCATTTTATAAATTTAAAAATATCGGTTTTGTAGATGGCGTAGTAAGATTGGAACGCCCGCGAAAGGTGTAACGGTCAGCGCCATCTGTTGATTTTCATTGGTACTAATAGTCTAAAATGCTTCCCCTTAAAGACACTCGCCAGAGTTTCACATCCCCAGAGAGTGAAGTCCACGCCTCCTACCTACATTTGTGTAACGAAACGTGTGTATTGAATGTAAATAGTGATGTAATATGTACTACAGACTTGTTTGGGAATGATATAGCGAGTGAAGTTTCTGCCGTAACCCCTAGCATATCCGTTGATAATGCATTGTGTACGTTTATTGAACATATGGAAGTTTTTGAAAATACCTCTTCGTCTATAAATACTAAAGTTTTAAACACTTTGCCTGTCTCCCTCTCTTTCAATTGTGGTGCTGCTACAAGGGATGAAGCTATCAGTAGTTCTTATTGTTCTAAGAAAAAACGAGTCAAGAGGGGTAAAAGACAGAGCCAGAAGCGCAAATGCAGTCGACCGGCCTTTGGTTTTCTTAACATCCAGGGCGGTAGGGGTTTCCAAAGGTGGGAAGAGATGGCCCAGATTTTGAAAAAGAAAAGATTAATGTTTTTTGGGGTGGTAGAATCACACCTCCGAGATGGGGAAACCCCTCCTGGGTTGCCAAGCTCATTTCAGTGGGAGGGAGTCAATCGCACCAAGAAGGAGAAGAGACTGGGGGGAATTGGTATTGTTTTCCCGCAGTCTGAGGATATCATAATTCACCGCCGCTGTCGGGAGCATATGTGGTTCAGCCATGTAGCGTTCCCCAAAGTCAGCTTTGCTGTGATATACTGTGCGACAGGTACGCAACCGAAAGTTATTGATTGGAATGAGAATATATATACGTGCCTGCAGGAAGACATTTTATTTGAACAACGACGAGGCCACAAAATATGTTTGATGGGCGATTTTAATGGACACATTGCGGAACTGGAAGAAGAAAATATTAACGGCCTGCGTATGAAGACTTTTGTGGATATGAATAATTTGGTTATTGCTAACTTGACTCCTTGCTGTAACGGTAAATTCACCTGGCATGGTAGAGACTCGCGCACCACTGTTGATTACGTTTTATGTAGTGAAGAGTTGATTGATAATGTAGTAGAAATTAAAATAGACGAAGCTGGCGACTCGAGCGTGGGTAGTGACCATAACTCCATTTTTGTGACAATGAATTTTCAGCCGCCACAAGGGGGGGCCTTACCTCTGTCGACAGAACATACAAAAGATGTAAATGAACTACCAGTATTCTGGATATTAGATGATGAAGATAGTTTAGTTGCCTTCCGCAATAGAATGGAGGAGCTTGCTGAACAGGGGCTGCAAAATTATGAAGACTTCACAGCGGCAATGCGTGATACCATGATGGCTACTCTTCAAAGGAAACCAACAGTTACCGCAAAGGGAAAAACAGGGTATAAACCGAAGCAGTGGTGGGATGGTGAAGTGAAAGCGGCAATTAATAAACGAAAGGAAGCAAATAGACAGCATCGAAAAGCGTTGGCCTCCGGACAGTCTCCGGAAATTATTCTGAGCTTGTGGCAACGGTACAGAGCTGCTAAAACATCGGCCACATCTCTGATTGCGGTAAAGAAGAGAGCGTTTGACAAGAAACTTGAAAAAAGTATCTGTAGTGCAGGGAAGGACAAAGGAAAAAAATTTTGGCGCTACCTGAAAAAGCTACGTAATTCCAGCAAGTCTGTTAAGAGATCGAGCCGGGGTCTGAAGGCTAAGCGGGGCTCGCTGCTCCACACCCGCGATGAAATTATAGAGAGGATTATTGAGTATGTGTATGATCTTGAACAAGAACTACTCTCGGCGCCGGCCCCAATTTCGGGATGTCCTAATCCGAACCCTGATTTTGCTCCGTTACAATTCACTGTGATAGAAGTCATTCGAGCCATACAAGGTCTAAAGTCGGGTGAAGCAGCTGGTTTGGAGGGCATCTATGCCGAGTGTCTTAAACACCTCGGCCCTCGAGCCTGCTCTGCTCTGTGTATGATTTTTAACGGTATCCTCGATAATGGCGTTGTTCCTATCTCGTGGCATACAGCAAAGGTGTCTCTAATATTCAAAGGGAAAGGAAAGGATCCTACGGAAATGGACTCCTATAGGCCGATTGCAGTCACTTCAGTGTTGTACAAACTTTTTGCCTTGATTTTAAAGGACCGTTTGAGTGAGACCTTGGAAGACAATGACTTACTCAGTGAGGGCCAAGGTGGTTTTAGAAGGGATCGGCGTATTGGGGATCATCTGTTTGTTATCTGCCACCTGCTTGAAATTTCAAGATCTAGATCAATTCCTCTTAAGGTGGCTTTCCTGGACCTTCAGAAGGCGTATGACAGTGTATCGAGAGACTTTTTATGGAAAAGACTAGATGAAATGGGCATACCTCGGCCGCTGTCAATGGCAATAAAGAGTCTGTACGAACATTGCGATTACTCCTATAGCCTGGATGGAGTATCGACTCCAGCGGTTAAAAGCTTAGTGGGCCTTCGTCAAGGCTGTCCTCTGTCCCCCATCCTTTTCATTGCGTTTTTGGACCCACTGGCCAGGAAGTTAGATGCCTCTGGTATACGAGCGGTGCTTCCACCGATGACCTCAGAAAATTACGGCTTCAGCCTGGCCTACCTCTTCTTCGCTGACGATATAGTTTTATTCGCGAACAACCCCAACGACATGCAGGGATTACTTGATATAGCAAGTTCATTTGCAAAGGATGTGGGGCTTACCTTCAGTTTTGTGAAATCAAAATTTATGTCCTCCAACGGTCCACCAGGCCAGATCCTTCTGCTCCAGGGTCGCGAAATGGAGGAGGTCACAGAATACACGTACTTGGGCGTTAAAATTGAAAACACGGATCTCAAACAGCAAACAAGAGAGAGAGCACTCATTACGAAGGCGCAAAGGTTTCGTTGGGGTGTGTGCACCTCAGCAAGGGAGTCCTATAACCCATATGCAATAGGTCGTATCATTTGGAAAACTGTGGCTGTCCCTGCCTTGACTTTTGCGAACGAGGTAATCTGTTATTCACCCAAAACTCTAGAGGTATTGGATAGAGCTCAGCGGGATGTTGGTAAAACACTCATAATTGCGGGTCCAATGGCAGCAGATGCTGCGATCCAAGGCGAAATGGGGTGGAGCCTGTTTCGTGATAGGGAAGCTAAGAGTAAATTGAAGTATTTGGGAAGACTTAAATTTCTCCCTGAGAGAAGGCTAGTAAAGAAAATGTTCCTCTATATACGAAAAAACGGGATTCACACGGAGTGGACAAAAGCTGTGGAGCGTCTGGATCGTTCGCATGGGGCTGGTACAAACAGAGGAACGGCTGAAACGTATATACAGTGGATCAACATAGTGGAGAACGAGGTAAAAAAGGCGTCTGAATGTGCTTGGAAGGCTAGAGTGCTGAGCAAAGACAGCCTACGACAATACTCGGCTAAGGAAAAACCAGCTCCGGAGATGTTCTATGACGGAACAAAGAGCAGCAGTTTGCTGTTCCAGGCCCGATCTGGGTCACTGTTGACAGCGGGGCGTCAGAGTCAGCTGACAGACTGCTCACCTGAATGTCCTTTGTGCGGGTGGTATTATGAAGATATTGAACATGTTTTGGCGGAGTGTCCTGCTGTGGGTACGAGTACCACGAGTAATGACTGGAGGGCTGAATGGTTTGACTCGTCTCTTAAAGATATGGTTGGCTTTGGGCGCTCTGATTGGAACCCTGTAGGAGTTAAATGTATCTTGTTGGAATGGCACAATGCCAGGGAGCAATGGCGCCGCGATAAGTTGCACTGACCCTTTTACGTTTCTTGTTTTTGTCAGAGGATGCTAGGGATGATAGGAATTAAGTTATAAAAGACATTGGTCAACTTGAAGTAAGGGTGGCTGAGATGTGTAAAGGAAAAGAAGTTGAGCCGCTTAATAAGGCTAATAAGACTAATAAGACTTTTAATACGACTTATATCTGTATTTTATTTTTATTGTTTTGCGTTTGTAGAGTGTTTATGGTATGAGGACGTTATAGTTTTAAATGTTGTTATAATTTCCGTAACTTTAAAACGCTAAAATTGTAGGCTGTGCTCCGGCCCTGTGTCGGAGCCGCCCTGTTATAAAAGGGTGTATAACTACGGCTACCAATAAACCTGTAAACCTGTAAACCAGAGTTCATCCATTTGTGGCTTCGTTGTAGAAGTCTCACCAAACTGTCCATCGTTTTCAAAATCACAACCATCTAAGTGACAATACCATTTCACTCGTCTATCCTCTTCTAACGCCCAGTACAACGATTCCGAAACTTTAACGCATTTTATATGGAAACGGAGTCCACATCCAGCACACTGTATGCTCTTGGCCTTCTGGGTTAATTGTTGATCACAACACGAACATATTTTTAAACTCGAAGCGTCGTCTCCACCGCTGACATTTCTTTTTCGAGGGTTTTGACTCATTTTTTTAACAGCTTTTTACACGCGCTCCGTTTTAATTCACGACGCACGAGCTTCGATATTGATACTCCAACGCCCAAATTTTTAGGCTTAAAATTCTTCGATTTTCGTCGATTTAGGGTTCCGTATACTACCAAATAACTAAAAAACTAACCTTCCAAGAGAGAAACCGATTTCAGAAAATGTACTAAACTGTATAATACACCTATTAAGGCAAGACTTTCATCAGAAAAAAGGAAATTTACGTAATTAACTTCGCTGTACTGAGAGCTCCAAAACTGTGACACTGAGATATATAGTCCTTTATTTACATCGTTATTACTAAATTATAATATATAGATAGGGGGGAGGACTTTAAATCAGACCGGGCCTGTGTGTTAAAAATTCCTGGCGGGGGTACTGCCCATATCCCAAGCGCTCCAACCTGTGTAGATTCTATAAACCGTGCCGAAATGCGTCTTACAATTTTGAGCCTTCATTGACTTAAAACGCGTCCGCCGCTCTTCATGTAACCGCGTTTAAAATTTACCCAGCTAACTCTTGTTATTTCTGCAATAAATCTCTTGAAAATGAAGCTATTGTGAAGGATGTGTGAGAGAAAATGATGGCAAAGTCGGAATAATGGGTCACTTCAATTTAAGTTCATATTTACTGCCGTAAGGATTAAATCCACAAGACCAGTATCAATGCTTTGAAAAGAAAACACGACACCGATGACACTGTTCAACATGTAGAACGCGAGCGAATCAAACGTATAATAAATTATATTTAATACTTTAAATTAGTATATACATTGTGTATTATTTCAACGCTAAATGTAGACCTCAGAGCCAGCAAGAATATACTTGGTTAATACCTTATATAATCCTTTAGCAAAGACAGTTTATCTAAACAAAAGTACATCTAATTTTAACAGAAGCCTACTGAAAACCTACTATAAACTAAGTATTATAAATAGTTAGGCGACCAAAGTAAAATTACCAAACAAACAGTGAAGAAAAAATTAACTTTTGGATATGAGCTAGCTAGGTAACATAATTGTATAACATTAGCTTACAAGAGTGACAGAATCAGATAACAAATTCTAAGCCTAACTAGCCCTAAATACAGTAATTTTTTTAATAAAAGATAAGTTAGAACAATTATTCAAAAGATAATCTATCATCTCGTAAAATAACAAAGAAATGCTGTAATTACCTTTCGAAAAATATGAGTCCGAAAACCACATTCTGGATAGTTGCAGCCTTCTCTCGCTTTGTACTTACAGCTAAAACCGTTAAAGAAAGTGGAAAAGACCACTAATGAATCAACAACACCTGTAAATGGTTATTTTCATCCAGGGCCGTGCTTAGGGGGTGGCGAGCTGGGCGGTCGCCCAGGGCCGCTAAAATTTTACCATAAGGATGTATATACCGGAGGGCCGCTACACTCACAAATTTTCAGTTTCGCCCATGCATTTCGCCCGGGGCCGCGAGACCTTTAAGCACGGCCCTGTTTGCATCAGTGCCTACGTTATTCACATAGTAGACCTGATCACTAGTTAAAATGCTTCGTGCGCGCGGTGTAGATGGTGTTACGGTCGTTTTAGCCAAGAATCTAATCGGTGGGCTGCCAGCCATTCGATTAAGCGTTCTAGTTTGTTATCCTATTTCTATGACTGTACCTTCCATATTCCATTCAAAAATCTTCACTAATGGTTTGTTTCACAACGAACCAGTAAAAAGGTGGACTACGTTAGATTTTAACCTTTATATTCATCTTAGTGATTTTGGGAGTCACACTATTGGCTACCAACATAGGTATAGAAAACCTTTAAATTGAGAAGGAATTTTCGGTGTCGGAATTTTAGTCAGCCCAATGTAGCTTTATTGAAATTTATAAACTCGCTCGGTTTGTGCGGATGAAGTTAAATAGTGAGTAATTAAGAAAAATAAAAGGTTGGGGAAAATGACCAATAAGTCGAAGTGTGATATTCCACCAGCGTTATTAAAAAATATACCTAGCTTAATTGAGTTAGGCCTAGGCTCAAAAGAATCTGCAATGACTCCAATCTTATAGATGCGCCAGTAAAGCTCAACCTGAATTTCCACTATTTTTTCCAATAAACCTGCTTCTTTTATTTGACAATGCAAATTTATTTTAGAACGTGAGTCTCCGAGAACTTCATTAATTTGCAAATTAATTACATTAACAACAACTTGACACTATATTGTAGTTCATTTTAGCTCGTAAGCCTTGGTTGTTCAAACCGTTTGTTTACAGGTTTACAGGTTTATTAGTTGCCGTTGTTACACACCCTTTTATAACAGGGCGGCTCGGACACAGGGCCGGAGCTCAGCCTACAATTTTAGCGTTTTAAATTAGGAAAAGTTACGAAAATTATAACAACATTTAAACTATTAAGTCCTCACACAATGAACACTCTACAAACGCAAAACTAAAAATAATAATAATAATAATAATAATAATCAGCTAGGCTAATACCCAAGGCACCACCTTAGGCCCAAGTCATATAGCGACTTATAATGCCTTTAAACCGGTGGCCGGGTTACAGTACGTAGGAGGGTGGTGGAAGCCGTTGGTTTATCAGACGTAGAGCTATTTGTGCGATGGCATTATCGGCATTTGAGATTCGATGACGTCAATAATGACTTCAAAAATTACGTCAAATATTACGTAGGGTACGGATGACGCAATATCTGTGAAACAAACCGTTAGTGAAGAAATAGAGCTAGTAGCATACTTATGAGTAGTTATGTTACATATGCTTATACTTTCTTCATTTATAATTATCCCCGATTTATCGAAAAATCTTTTCCTAAGGACTGAAAACCTCAATTTGTGCCGTGATAGAATAAAATAAAATCAAGGTTATAAAATGAACTAAAAAGGGGCCCTCTGGAACTCCCCAGGGCCGTAGCTAAGTCTCGAGAAATCTTATGAAATTATTTTTTTTTTGGGATTTTTTCAATCCTTTGGAATTGTTTTTTTAATTTTTGTGGGGGCCCTCTTTTTTTGTGGGGGCGCCTAGGATGCCTACCTTTAAATTCGGGCCTGCTCACTACGCGAAAAGACTAAACGTTAACCATTACTAGAAACACGAATTTTTTTCTTGAGTGAAAATGCCACCCCTAGAAAGTGCCGCCCGGGGTCGGACCGCCCCTCCCGCCCCCCCCCCTAGGTACGCCACTGAGTGGCGCCATCGAACGTCTAAGACTAATATAACGGGTCGTCTGCTTCTTCTAGGCGCTCGCGCTTCAAAAACGTACGACAAAATTATAACATTGCAGGAATAGGAAGAGGCGCCTCTCTATGGCGAAGCGACTTTACCCTCTCTGTTAGTAGGTTAGTTATTATGAGTATTTAAAAATTTTGGAGTGTTAAATAAAGAACAATAAAACTTTTAATTAATTATGTGTTCACCCCAAGCATTTAATATTTAAACTGGCCCAGCTAATTTTTAAACTGGTGATTGGCCTATGATAGTGCCTTACTTCTCACACTGACATCAAATTTTACGTAGGGTAAGGATGACGCAATATCTGTGAAACAAACCGTTATGAGTAATTATGTTACATATGGTATTAGACTATTAGTTTATCATAAAGCCTTGCCACCATCAGATCTGTACGCAGTCAATAATGTTTTGGTTTGAGTGGGAAATTTAAAAATATGTTTTGCTTATCAGGTTTTGAAATTTAATTCATACCAGTGGCGTAGCCATGGGGGACCAGGGCGCACATGCCCCCACCAAAACGTATGGTCGTACGTACATATCTTTTTATTTTTTTGCATTTTTCAATGGTGTGCCCCCCTCGAACCACGCCAATGAATAATTGCGATTTTTCTGCAAAATAATTTTTTGAAATGGGTAGAAAATGTTTATGTCGAGAGTTGTGTAAATAATGGGATAAATAAAAAGGTTTCGTGGCACAAGTAAGAAACTAACAGTGGCGTAGACAAGGGGGGTTTCGGGTCCAGACCCCCCTTGGGCCTACCTTTAACTGTACTAAATCTCCACCCCTTCTCGACCCCCCTCTAAACATTGACATACTTCGACCCACCTTTTATGAATTTCTGGCTACGACACTGGAAACTAATATAATAATTAATAAAAGTTACATAACGAAGTTTGTTATATTAGTTAATATATATTACTCCATGTCAATATATTTATCCGGAGTCCCGGGGGATATAACCTCTCCTAGCCACGCGTCGGCCACTCTATGCATCGAGCTATGCATCGTTGAAAAGTTCAATAGTTTTTACATATCCGAGGTGAATATGTCCCCTAGGAGGGGTTTTACACAGTAGCGCTGCCAGCGGTAGGCACAAGTAGGTACGTGCCTACGTTGAAAAATTTTGGGCCTACTTAGGGGGCCTCCATTTTAAGAACTATAGGCCTACTTGGGGCCTCCAATTTAATAAAAGTTGCCTACTTTAGGCCTCCAATTTACGAAAAAGGTGCCTGCTTGGGGACTAAAATTCATTGAAAAGATGACTAGTTGACTACCAGTTTTTTTATTCCTGAACGGCCGGTAATTTCTGCTTTCCACTTTAGAAAACAAGCCCCCCCCCCCCCCCCAGGGGGCCCCTGCAGCCTAATGAAAAACCGATTTTTAGAAAATAATAGCCTAATTAAAGGAATAACTGCATCTGACCCCGACTTGGAAAACTTTCTCGTAGAAAATGACGTCCTAGCCCAGTGCCAAATATACACTCGCTTTAATTTCGACCTAGATTCATTGAAAGGTCAAATTAAAATAGCCAGAAATTTAATAAAATCGAAAAAATTTAAAAGCGTAACAGACTGTTATCACTATCTAATGACGATGGAAGGTGGCTTTCCCGACTTAGTTCAGTACTATAAAGTAGTTCTGTGTATTCCCGTGGCCAATACGTTTTCTGAAAGGAGTTTCAGTTCCTTGAATAGAATTGAAACGCGTCTACGGACAACAATGCGAGAGGATAGACTTTCCAACCTGGCCACATTATCCATTAATCGAGATTTATCGAATCATTTAAAAGAACATCCGATGTTAGTGGTTGATGAATTTGGGAAGAGCTCTAATCGCAGAGTGTCATTCATTGAGTAAAACGACTTTAATATTTAAAATAAGGTATTATTGGAATTGGGGATATTGGATATCTAAATGTTGGTTAAACTGTGGGACAATTGAAAAATTAATTTAATTTTAGCTTCACATAATAATGCAATAAGAAACACGGTGAACTCTTTCAAAATGGAGTTTAGTTAAAAGAAACAAACGTGAAATTATCGATTGAAATTATTGCGTAGAGGGGGGCCTCTAAATTCATCGGTGCCTACTTGGAAAAAAATCCTGGCGGCGCTACTGGTTTTACAATCACCGTGTCTGTCTGTGGGTCTGCGAACGCGTACGCATTTTCGGGTCAAAGTGTAATTGCTGCGTACGCAGTTTGTTAGAATTATCGGGGCAAAGTGCAATCGCTGCGTACGCAGTTTCTTAGCAATAGGGAAAAGGTTTTTCCCATAAGCGCCCTCTTTTTGTCATTGGGTGTATTATAATTTTCTTTTGCGAATTGTGATTATACGTGAAGAATCTTCGACGTTTGGGACGGACCGAGTGCTGAGGGTTACGGTAAACGCCTCAATGGCAGGGTTTCCACCAACTGTTCACGGCATACGACAAAGTATGATTTTGCGTTCGCATCGCGCGGGTTGCGAACCCGAGCCCCCCTGCATGACAGGCGAGTGTTCTACCACATAAATACCGATACATATTACGATTCATTGAAAATTAAAAACTCAGCTTGAGCGGAAGAGTACATTAATGGTTGATAAAGTCATACATTTTCGTTCTTTTTTGAGCATTACAGGATTTCGCGTATTATTTAAATTTTTACAATGAAGTAATTATACTACTAATAATTAGTAACTATACTACCATCCGGGATTTGAACCAGAGTCCGTCTGCGTCGAAAGCGAGTATTTTTCCACTGAACCATTTGATACACACGTTGGACGACCGAAATTCAAATAAATAGCCTTGGAGGTTCCGCTCAAATCGCGACGTTATTTTTTACGGATACGCAAATTTTGGTTTTAAAATATTAATTTTTACCTCTCCGAGGGATTATACAATCACCGTGTCTGTCTGTCTGTGGGTCTGTCTGTCAGGCCTGCGAACGCGTTCGCATTTTCGGGGCAAAGGTTACGCAGTTTCTCGAAATTTCTGCGTTCGCAGTTTCTCGAAGGGTTGGCAAGACCACCGTGTGACGGTGAGCGTTAACGGATTGATTAGGTTTGGTTGCACTTTTTTTTGTCAACGCTCACCGTCGCGACAGTTTTAATTCAGTTTGATTGGATATTTCGTTATTGTAATGTTTATGTGTAGGTTGTGAATGTGGAGTTCGTGTTGTGACGGTTGTGGGTGTTGAGTTTGTGTTATGATTGTTGTGGATGTTGAGTTTGTTGTGTATGTATGGGCGTTTTCTCTCCAACTTCTTAATGACTTTGGGACGGACCGAGTGCTGAGTGTTATGCAACCTCTCAACCTCCAACGGCAGGGTTTCCACGAATTGCACACGGTATTCGTCTTAGTATCAATTTGCGATTTTTTGGCCCGGGTCTGCCTCGTGCAAGAGACGTACTCTAACCACTCAGCCACCAACGCTTGTTAATTTACGGTGTTTTTCTAAAAAACAGCTTTGGCGAATGTCCTTTACAAAGTTATAACGTTAGGTACTATAATTTATTCTACATCATTTTAAATATTTATAAATTATCTTAATCTTATATTTAATTAATTATTTATAAATTATATTAATCTTATAATTAATTAATTATTTATAAATTATATTAATCTTATATTTAATTAAATATTTAAAAATTATATTAATCTTATATTTAATTAAATATTAATAAATTATATTAATCTTATAATTAATTAAATATTTATAAATTATATTAATATTATATTTAATTAAATATTTTAATTTATTTGACCGTGTTCAGGAATTGAACTCGGGTCGCATCGTTACAATGCAGATAGTTCACGGCCGATCCATTGACTTCCTCTGGGGCCTCCAAATGTGATTTTTAAATTTTATTTATTTTTAAAAATTGGTCATCTAGCGTACTCCACGCGAAGCCAACGCTGGCAGCAAAGCGGAGGGCTCGGCGCTATATATATGGGGTTCAGAAAGTTCCTCTTGGCCAGTGGCGAGTAAGTCTTCAGCGATAAGACAACTAACGTTTTTATCAGTGATTTTCTTGGACACCTCGAAGACTACATGTTTTTTCTACGGAATTTTTAATGTTCGGGTTCTAATCTTTGGTAAGGAAGTTCCTCTTGGCCAGTGGCGAGTAAGTCTTTAGCGATAAGACAACTAACGTTTTTACCAGTGATTTTCTTGGATACCTCGGAGACCACGTACTTTTTCAACCGAGTTTTTCACTGTTGGGGTTCTAATCCTTGGTAAGGAAGTTCCTCTTGGCCAGTGGCGAGTAAGTCTTTAGCGATAAGACAACTAACGTTTTTACCAGTGATTTTCTTGGATACCTCGGAGACCACGTACTTTTCAACCGAGTTTTTCACTGTTGGGGTTCTAATCCTTGGTAAGGAAGTTCCTCTTGGCCAGTGGCGAGTAAGTCTTTAGCGATAAGACAACTAACGTTTTTACCAGTGATTTTCTTGGATACCTCGGAGACCACGTACTTTTCAACCGAGTTTTTCACTGTTGGGGTTCTAATCCTTGGTAAGGAAGTTCCTCTTGGCCAGTGGCGAGTAAGTCTTTAGCGATAAGACAACTAACGTTTTTATCAGTGATTTTCTTTTACACCTCGAAGACTACATGTTTTTTCTACAGAATTTTTAATGTTCGGGTTCTAATCTTTGGTAAGGAAGTTCCTCTTGGCCAGTGGAGAGTAAGTCTTCAGCGATAAGACAACTAACGTTTTTATCAGTAATTTTCTTGGACACCTCGAAGACTACATGTTTTTTCTACGGAATTTTTAATGTTCGGGTTCTAATCTTTGGTAAGGAAGTTCCTCTTGGCCAGTGGCGAGTAAGTCTTTAGTGATAAGACAACTAACGTTTTTACCAGTGATTTTCTTGGATACCTCGGAGACCACGTACTTTTTCAACCGAGTTTTTCACTGTTGGGGTTCTAATCCTTGGTAAGGAAGTTCCTCTTGGCCAGTGGCGAGTAAGTCTTTAGCGATAAGACAACTAACGTTTTTATCAGTGATTTTCTTTTACACCTCGAAGACTACATGTTTTTTCTACAGAATTTTTAATGTTCGGGTTCTAATCTTTGGTAAGGAAGTTCCTCTTGGCCAGTGGAGAGTAAGTCTTCAGCGATAAGACAACTAACGTTTTTATCAGTGATTTTCTTGGACACCTCGAAGACTACATGTTTTTTCTACGGAATTTTTAATGTTCGGGTTCTAATCTTTGGTAAGGAAGTTCCTCTTGGCCAGTGGCGAGTAAGTCTTTAGTGATAAGACAACTAACGTTTTTACCAGTGATTTTCTTTGACACCTCGAAGACCACGTACTTTTTCAACCGAGTTTTTCACTGTTGGGGTTCTAATCCTTGGTAAGGAAGTTTCTCTTGGCCAGTGGCGAGTAAGTCTTTAGCGATAAGACAACTAACGTTTTTACCAGTGATTTTCTTTGACACCTCGAAGACCACGTACTTTTTCAACCGAGTTTTTTCTCTGTTGGGGCTCTAATCCTTGGTAAGGAAGTTCCTCTTGGCCAGTGGCGAGTAAGTCTTTAGTGATAAGACAACTAACGTTTTTACCAGTGATTTTCTTGGATACCTCGGAGACCACGTACTTTTTCAACCGAGTTTTTCACTGTTGGGGTTCTAATCCTTGGTAAGGAAGTTTCTCTTGGCCAGTGGCGAGTAAGTCTTTAGCGATAAGACAACTAACGTTTTTACCAGTGATTTTCTTTGACACCTCGAAGACCACGTACTTTTTCAACCGAGTTTTTTCTCTGTTGGGGCTCTAATCCTTGGTAAGGAAGTTCCTCTTGGCCAGTGGCGAGTAAGTCTTTAGTGATAAGACAACTAACGTTTTTACCAGTGATTTTCTTGGATACCTCGGAGACCACGTACTTTTTCAACCGAGTTTTTCACTGTTGGGGTTCTAATCCTTGGTAAGGAAGTTCCTCTTGGCCAGTGGCGAGTAAGTCTTTAGCGATAAGACAACTAACGTTTTTATCAGTGATTTTCTTTTACACCTCGAAGACTACATGTTTTTTCTACAGAATTTTTAATGTTCGGGTTCTAATCTTTGGTAAGGAAGTTCCTCTTGGCCAGTGGAGAGTAAGTCTTCAGCGATAAGACAACTAACGTTTTTATCAGTGATTTTCTTGGACACCTCGAAGACTACATGTTTTTTCTACGGAATTTTTAATGTTCGGGTTCTAATCTTTGGTAAGGAAGTTCCTCTTGGCCAGTGGCGAGTAAGTCTTTAGTGATAAGACAACTAACGTTTTTACCAGTGATTTTCTTTGACACCTCGAAGACCACGTACTTTTTCAACCGAGTTTTTCACTGTTGGGGTTCTAATCCTTGGTAAGGAAGTTTCTCTTGGCCAGTGGCGAGTAAGTCTTTAGCGATAAGACAACTAACGTTTTTACCAGTGATTTTCTTTGACACCTCGAAGACCACGTACTTTTTCAACCGAGTTTTTTCTCTGTTGGGGCTCTAATCCTTGGTAAGGAAGTTCCTCTTGGCCAGTGGCGAGTAAGTCTTTAGTGATAAGACAGCTAACGTTTTTACCAGTGATTTTCTTGGATACCTCGGAGACCACGTACTTTTTCAACCGAGTTTTTCACTGTTGGGGTTCTAATCCTTGGTAAGGAAGTTTCTCTTGGCCAGTGGCGAGTAAGTCTTTAGCGATAAGACAACTAACGTTTTTACCAGTGATTTTCTTTGACACCTCGAAGACCACGTACTTTTTCAACCGAGTTTTTTCTCTGTTGGGGCTCTAATCCTTGGTAAGGAAGTTCCTCTTGGCCAGTGGCGAGTAAGTCTTTAGTGATAAGACAACTAACGTTTTTACCAGTGATTTTCTTGGATACCTCGGAGACCACGTACTTTTTCAACCGAGTTTTTCACTGTTGGGGTTCTAATCCTTGGTAAGGAAGTTTCTCTTGGCCAGTGGCGAGTAAGTCATTAGCGATAAGACAACTAACGTTTTTACCAGTGATTTTCTTTGACACCTCGAAGACCACGTACTTTTTCAACCGAGTTTTTTCTCTGTTGGGGCTCTAATCCTTGGTAAGGAAGTTCCTCTTGGCCAGTGGCGAGTAAGTCTTTAGTGATAAGACAACTAACGTTTTTACCAGTGATTTTCTTGGATACCTCGGAGACCACGTACTTTTTCAACCGAGTTTTTCACTGTTGGGGTTCTAATCCTTGGTAAGGAAGTTTCTCTTGGCCAGTGGCGAGTAAGTCTTTAGCGATAAGACAACTAACGTTTTTACCAGTGATTTTCTTTGACACCTCGAAGACCACGTACTTTTTCAACCGAGTTTTTTCTCTGTTGGGGCTCTAATCCTTGGTAAGGAAGTTCCTCTTGGCCAGTGGCGAGTAAGTCTTTAGTGATAAGACAACTAACGTTTTTACCAGTGATTTTCTTGGATACCTCGGAGACCACGTACTTTTTCAACCGAGTTTTTCACTGTTGGGGTTCTAATCCTTGGTAAGGAAGTTTCTCTTGGCCAGTGGCGAGTAAGTCTTTAGCGATAAGACAACTAACGTTTTTACCAGTGATTTTCTTTGACACCTCGAAGACCACGTACTTTTTCAACCGAGTTTTTTCTCTGTTGGGGCGCTAATCCTTGGTAAGGAAGTTCCTCTTGGCCAGTGGCGAGTAAGTCTTTAGTGATAAGACAACTAACGTTTTTACCAGTGATTTTCTTGGATACCTCGGAGACCACGTACTTTTTCAACCGAGTTTTTCACTGTTGGTGTTCTAATCCTTGGTAAGGAAGTTCCTCTTGGCCAGTGGCGAGTAATACTTTAACGATAAGACAACTAACGTTTTTACCAGTGATTTTCTTGGACACCTCGAAGACCACGTACTTTTTCAACCGAGTTTTTCTCTGTTGGGGCTCTAATCCTTGGTAAGGAAGTTCCTCTTGGACATTGGCGAGTAAGTCTTTAGCGATAAGACAACTAACGTTTTTCCCAGTGATTTTCTTGGACACCTCGAAGACGACATGTTTTTTCAACGGAATTTTTAATCTTGGGGTTCAAATCCTTGGTAAGGAAGTTCCTCTTGGTCACTTCTAATACTCGTACTATTGGACATCAAGTCAACTAATAAAGCCACTTTGTAAACATCAACTCGTTATATGTCAACTAATTAACTACCCGAAATATTACAATTATCTTCTAAAAAGCGATTGCTTCTGTTATAATATAGGTTAACTTCATTATGTGAGAAAGATGTTATAATATAGGTTAACTTCATTATGTAAAATATCTGTAGGTGGCGCTAGTTACATACACCTAGGGGTGGATGTGAGACAGGGCCCCTAGAGCAGACACTTTTCTAAAGGCTGCACGCTTGAATAGTCATGTTGAATAAATCTCTATGTTAAATCGTAAGGCATCTCATTTTATTTAACCCCTCTTAACATGGTGACAGCGATGGGATATTCTATAATGTTCTAATTATAATTCTAAGGTATTATTTTAAAGTTTCGACTAGTTTTTGCGTTTTATTCGCGTTTTGTCGCCAACACGATGACGACTTCTTTCAAAAGCCCTCCTGCTTTTCTTCCTGGGGATGATCCCGCCTCCTCGTGGGCTGCTTACAAAGAAGGCTATGAAATTTACGCCGCTGCTGCAAATTTACAAGCCACGCCGATAGCCCGACAACGTGCAACATTTTAGCATATTTTAGGCCCAGCTGGGCTTGCTATTTACAAGACTCTTCCCATTGTTGCCGTTGACGATGCTCGAACTGTTGAGGTGATCTGCACTTCTTTTGACAATTATTATCTTCCGTATAAGAACTTAACCTACCTTCGCTACACATTTTTTCAAACCAAACAAACTTCACACCAAACGTTTGATCAGTTTTACACCAGCTTGAAGACCAAGGCCCAAAAATGCGAATTTACTACTTTATTGGATTCGCTCATTACTACTCAAATAGTGTGTGGAATTCGCCACGACAAACTACGTAAGGAACTTTTGTCTATTCCTACACTAACTCTTGACGAGGCTGTACGTCGTTGCCAAGCGGATGAGACTTCTACTATCCATGCTGCTAATATCTCTCGTGAACTTCCTCCACAACATGAAGTTATGTATTTGTACCCCGCCGTTCCGCTAGGCACTACGGCGGCCCACAACACTCAACCAGGTCCGGACAAAAATGCGCTTTGCGAAACAAACGTTCGGCCAGTGAGACAGCTATAAAAACCGGCTCACATATGGCAAACAAACGCCCCCATCACGGCCCAACAAAAGGCGACACCATGGGCCTGCCCGAGAACCCATCCTCGCACAGCTGAGGGCTAGAGAGACTTCCTCATTCACTGCAATTACCATCCCCGATAAGGTTATCAAATGACAGGTATGGAGCGAACCATCGCGCGAACCCAAAGTCCGAGCCCAGCAACCACGAACACACCCGTCCCCCCTCCGGCTGGCGGCGAAGAGGGCGATGCGAACTGGCGCGCAAGCCCAGAAATCAGGCCCGGCAGCCGCGAACGACACCAGTGACCCCATTAAAGACAATCCGGATAGGGACAGTGATAACTTCCTCCACAACAAGAGGCACCCTCGCCTAATTCCTCTACTGCCGTGGCATTGAATGCTCTACACCGTCAACGTCCTCTGCTACAGCCCCGCGTACCGCCGTCACACCGTCCACGGTTTACGCCTAACGCTTTTCGTCGTGGGACCCCGCAGCCCTTTCAACCGCGTCCGTGGTTTTCTTCCCATACCACCCATCACTCGCTGCCTGTGTATCGTCCACATAATAACGCACCTGGTACACGTTTCTCTGCTCCATCGTCTCCTCGACTGTCGGTCGCCTCTCGTGGGGCTTCTTGCCCTAATTGTGGACACCCACCTCACACTTCCCGACCATGTCCAGCACGTTCTTCCACCTGCTTCAAATGCCACCGTATCGGTCATTGGGCTATCGTCTGTCGTTCTGCCCATGCACTCCAAGAACTAGACTGCTTTCACGACCCACCTCACACGGATGATTTTTATTTTCCCTCGGAGTATGATGACGCTTATTCTGCTGAATCTGGATACTTTGACGAAATTGGATCCTCTGACGAACCTGGTCAGGTTTATGACACCACTGACTCATCTCAACATTATTCCTGTTACAGTTTGTCACTTGTCCGTGAGTTGAACCAATTACATACTACCTCCAATAAAGATGATGAAATTTATGACAATGTGTATTTATTTGACAAACCTGTCTGTTTCAAAATTGATACCGGTGCCCAGGTTAACATCATACCACTATGTCTTTACAATTCTTTCCTTCCCAAGCCGAAGTTGAGCAAGCCGATATACACCGTCATGGCCTATTCAGGACATCCTGTTCCAATGGCAGGCGTACTTGATGCTCCATGCACATCCTACACTGCTTCGTCTAAATTTCCCTTCTATGTCACCACTGACAATCGCACACCCATCTTGGGTGCTTCTGCCGCTCTTCAACTGGGAATTATCCAACATCATCACCATCCGCTTGGTCCTCCTCCTACACCTAAGCTTGTCGCTGTACTACATTCCGCACCTACTGCTACACGACTTACGCAATCACCTGCTGACATAATTGCCCAGTTTCACACCGTCTTTGATCATGTTGGGCGTCTTCCAGGTCGGCACCATATACAACTGAAAGAACAACCTATCCCAGTGATAAGCGCAGCACATCAGGTACCCTTTGCTTTTCGGGAACCGGTTCGCCTTGAACTTACAAGAATGCAGCAACTGGGCATCATTGTTCCGGTTACTGGCCCCTCCGATTGGGTCCCCCCCATGGTGGTGACCCCCAAGCCTGATGGATCGGTACGAATCTGTTTAGGTCCCCGAATACTGAATGCGTCAATCAAGCGCCAACCTTTTCCTGTTCCCACCACTCAAGAAATATTGGCAGCCTTGAGTGGCAAAAAGGTCTTTACCGTGTTGGACGTCCAGAGTGCCTTTTGGCACATTGCACTCACAGAGGAAAGTTCCCACCTCTGTACATTTGCGTCGCCGTACGGTCGATTTCGATATCTCCGTTACCCTAATGGCCTTGTTACTGGCTCGGAAGTTTGCCAGCAAACCCTTCGCAACCTTTTTCCGCCATCTGAATTTCCCGATGTACACATCTCGACTGACGATTTTCTCATTGCCTCGGTAGACATGGACTCCCACAAGACCTCATTATACCATGTCCTACAGCGGGCACATGATGTTAATTTATGTTTCGGACGTAAGAAACTGGCTTTGGCTGTTGATCGCGTCAAATACATCGGCCACATCGTTACGTCTTCCGGAGTAGAAGTTAATCCTGCTCGCATCTCGGCCATTTGCACTTTGCCACCTCCTAAAGACAAGGCGGCTCTTCAAAGTTTCTTGGGTATGATTAACTACATTACTCGCTTTATCCCCGCGGCAACGAATGATACTGCTCCACTTCGCCTTCTCCTCAAAAAGGACGTAGTCTTCAAATGGGAAAGCGACCACCAACAACATTACGATTCCCTTAAACACCTTGCTTCCACAGCCCTGGTACTCGCTTACTTTGACTCCAAGAAATCCATAACGCTTTCAGTTGATTCTAGTCAATCGGGTATTGGCGCTGTTATGATGCAAAATGGCCAACCCGTGGAATATGCTTCGACGACATTAACACCCACCCAGTGTCGCTATGCACAAATTGAAAAAGAGCTGCTAGCAATCGTTTTCGCCTGTGAACATTTCCATTTCTACATTGCGGGAACAAAAATAACAGTGGAAACAGACCACAGCCCACTCTTAGGCATTGTCAAGAAGCCTATTCATCTTTTATCCCCCCGGCTTCAGCGCTTACTGATGCGATTATTTCGCTACCAACTTGATCTAGTTTATGTTCCTGGATCTCAATTGCATATAGCAGACATGCTTTTGAGGACGCCACAACTGCACACCCTTATAAATACGGAGCTTTTGGATGGCCCCTATACTGCCGTATATGCCATGACCACTTTACCTCCCCTAAAACAAGCACAATATAAACAAGCCATTGCTAATGATGTTATTCTCCAGCAGATCATCAATTACAGTCAATCTGGTTGGCCACGTATTCTCAAACAAGTAGGTCCCGACTTACGCCCATACTGGCCTCACCAGGATGAACTACATGTCTTGGACGACCTAGTCTATCGTGGGTCAACTTTGGTTGTCCCCAAGTCCTTACAATTAGAAACGCTCAAAATAATACATGGCTCCCACCAAGGTATCAATGCATGTCTAGCTAAGGCAAAGCTCAATTTTTTTTGGCCTCGTATGTCTGATGATTTGACCCAATACATACAAGCTTGTTCGATCTGCAATAACAGGAGCCGTCAAAATACTCCAATCCCGATGCACCCCCACACGATACCGAAATTGCCTTGGGAAACTGCCGGGACAGATCTATTTCATGTTAATTCACAAAACTTCATCCTTCTCGTGGATTATTACTCCAAATTTGTGGAAGCCCAAGAACTTTCTAACACCACCACTCAGAACGTTATAAACTTTTTACAACCACAATTTGCTCGTCATGGACCTCCTCAACGGCTTATCTCTGATAATGGCCCTCCTTTTAACTCTGCAGGTTTCAAACACTTTCTACAACAATGGGGCGTCACTCACATCACCTCCTCTCCTCACTACCCCCAATCTAATGGGATGACGTAACGTACTATTCAGACCATAAAAAATGCCCTGATCAAGGCTCAACGAGATGGAAAGGATCTATCTTATGTTCTTATGGAATATAGGTCCACTCCGAAAGGTTTATTACCATCACCTGCGGAAATGTGTATGGGACGTCGGATACGAACACCCCTTACCACACATAGGGCGACATTACAACCAAGATACCCCACCAAAACGGATCTCCAAACATTACACCACCAACAACAAGCAATGGTTACTCGTCACAACGAAAAATATCCTCATGATCTTCCTGCTCTTTACCCTGGACAACCTATCCTTTATCAAGAAGGACCTCGAAATTGGCTACCTGCGACTGTCCTTTCTTCTGGACCTGAACCACGTTCGTACGTTATTCGTACAGCTCGTGGCCAAATATTTCGACGGTCTAGGATTCATCTAAAAATGATCAAATCCTTTGATGTAACCCCACTGATTCCCTTAACATCCGCTATACCCGTTTCACCTCCCCTAAACTCCGCTACCACTGAAACAAATACATCAGAATCCGACACGATGGCACAGACGACCTTTACCTAACACCAGCACCAACCGGTCAACCACGCCACACCAAATGTTTCGGCACACAATCAACAACTACCGTTGTTGAATCCTTTTGCCACATACCCTCATCTCCAGGCTTCACCACAATCGGATTTTGCGATCCATCTACGTCCACAACACCTCAATAATCCACGACCACCGATCGTTGACCAAGGCCTAATCCCCATACCAGGGACTACGATAGTGGGCAATTCTCCATGTCTACATCGTCCTAATCTTGAACCACTGAGGGTATCTCCTAGAACTTTGCCAGCTGATTCACACAATTCGACACCTATTAGGGCCTCTTCCCCCACTGTTGGCCCACCGAACATACCTGCGTTTACATCACCACAACCGACCACTTCTCACTATACTACAACCCGTTGTGGACGTACCAGCATGTTACCATTACGTTTTCGAATTTCTTCTGACTTTAGTGAAGGAAAAGGAAAACACAAGCCAAAGAAATTGACTTGACAAGTTTACAAAGACCAAAATAAGACTATTCAAAAAAAAATCATTAATCATTAATAAAAATATACATAAGGAGAAAGATGTTATAATATAGGTTAACTTCATTATGTGAGAAAGATGTTATAATATAGGTTAACTTCATTATGTAAAATATCTGTAGGTGGCGCTAGTTACATACACCTAGGGGTGGATGTGAGACAGGGCCCCTAGAGCAGACACTTTTCTAAAGGCTGCACGCTTGAATAGTCATGTTGAATAAATCTCTATGTTAAATCGTAAGGCATCTCATTTTATTTAACCCCTCTTAACAGCTTCGTGGTTAGATGACTCTGTTTCCCTTATCCAAATTCATTGCCCCCAACTTACACCGATCGGTCTTGAAATTTATTTTAATGTGTATATCATGTATAACATTGTTTAATGTGCTATTATTCGTGCCTTTTATACAATGTCTGACCACAAATAAACCAACGTTGGCTTTGTGGTCCTGTTTTTAATATAAATATACCACAAGGGTTCCTAGCCTTGGGAACAAAATATACATTTGACTGTGGTGAATATATCTTTAGCGGTAATCAAAAATAAGGTGTCTACATGCTACCAGGAATTTTCTTAGACGCCAGAAAAACCTACTTTAACAACATTCCAAGTGCATACCTCTATAATTTCCTGGCCATATATTAGTGGAGCGGTGGGGAGAAATGGTGGGTACAGATATAGACCGTACATGATATCAGAAATACTCTACATGTATTTCCCGCTATATAACACACAAATTTTTAGTGGGCTCCTGTCCCTTAATCCTTAGAGCGCCGCGCGATTGGCCATATAAAGAAAATAATATGAATAATCAGCTAGGCTAATATCCTTAGGCCCAGCTTGCGACTTTTAATGCCTTAATTCTGGGAGCCGGTTTATACTGCATAGGAGGGTGATGACAATAAAATGTTGTTTAATAATTTTGCTCCAATAAAACTTACAATTGTTAGTTATTATTTTTCAAAACTTATATCAGAAGTTTAAAGGGCAACATAGCTTGACGCGCGGAAGTGTAGTGCTTTTAATTACTTCCACCAGAAGTTTATAAAATATATCTTACGAGAAAAATAGACTCGAGGCAAATTCCATTAGCCTATTAGGCACGAATTTACCGCCAAAACATGGATGTGTACACCACATCACGGCTCAAAAAATCCTCGTGAATTTATTCGCCCTACGATGAAAAATGTTAATTAAGCTTACACTCCGTAGGGATGTGTGCTTATTTATAACTCATACTTGCTCGACATAATAGTTTAAAAAATTCGCTTTATAGTGTATTTCGCCCCGCACTATTCTATCTTCCGAAACGCCTGTGAAGGTACATGTTTCAAAAAAATAACATTAGCAGTATAAGAAGATGAACACATCTTTCGTAAGAGATATATTATACATTTCAACTTCCACCCATCAAGTTATATTGCCATTTAAATTTATAGTAACTTACGGGATAATTTCCTAAATCATTTGACATAAATCTTTTGTTAACTAGTTCACAAATAGAAATCTCATAGGTAACTAGAATGCTGCCGTGTAACTGGCAAATGGGCCAAACGCCGTGGCAGACGATAGCCAGATCTCAGCCAATCAGAGCTCAAAGAGTGGTTCTGCCAAGAATTTAATGTCACCAGAGAGAATGACGTCACCTATCTCCCGCTATAGTAGCAGATCCAAGGAGGATTATTATCCTCCTTGGTGGAACCACTCTACGGCCTCTCATTGGCTGAAGGTTCAAGGCGAACTGGCGTCAAGCTCGGCCGTAGATGGCAGCATTCTAGTTACCTATGAGATTTCTATGAGTTCACATCTGCCACATCATATTTCAAAACTACCGCCCAAAAATGGTGCTTTATGTCGTACCCCCAAAATGTAATTCCTCTTGGAAACCCCTACATTGATTAGGAGTTTAGAATTGTCAGCAGTTGGGGTTATGAGTAGAGTCAGAGAACCATAACTCCAACTCCACAATTTCAGTGCCATATGTAGTTGGAGAAATGAGCAGTTGGAGAAATGAGCAGTTGGAGAAATGAACAGTTGGAGAAATGAGCAGTTGGAGAAATGAGAAGTTGGAGAAATGAGCAGTTGGACAAATGAGAAGTTGGAGAAATGAACCCCATCCGACGTGCGGTGCATTGACATTCTGCTCGGTTTCCTTATTTTGTTTTCCTTTGTTTTTGGTGTAATTCTACCATTTGTACAGTGTACTTCGAGCTTTTTATTATTTTTCTTTTTTGTTTTGTTTGTTTTTTAATTGCGCGCCTGGTGTGAAGGCCCCCGCTATATACACCAAAAACTTGTAAGCCTTTATTCTGACCCCCCCCCCCCGAGCTTTCTTACCGATAGATAGCGCCTTATAAGGGTAGCCTGCTTAAATTACGCGTTTCTTCTAGCTTGGAGAAGGGAAGTATTCTGGAGTGGAAAATCCCATAGTGGTAATAAGAACGTCCTTTCCCGCCTATTGCTGTTAGAATTACCCAGACTACCCCGGTTTTTGGTCGGACGTCAGCTTTATCTGCCATCATTCTGGCTTGATGAAGTCCGACCAAAAAGAGCATGATGGGAATTTTACAAAGCCGCAGGTGGCGCCCGACTTTTCCACTCCAGAATACTTCCCTTCTCCAAGCTTCTAGCTGTCACCTCCGTATTCACTCCCTTCCAAATATTTTCTCTAGACCTTTATATACGTTTCCTATATCTATGGGTAAAAACCACAGATATATTATATTTCATATTCCAATGGGCATTTTGTAGTTGGAGAAATGATACTTCACCGTTAAATTCTGCAGTTGTGGTGTGAAGGCCTCGATGCCATAATGCACCAACATACCTTTTAATTAAGAAAAAAAAAAGATGTTTTAAAATGGCGCTTTGCAGTTTATTATAAATCATCCTTATGAAATTCATTGCAGTTGTATTTAAAGTTAAATGTAGGCTGTTAAAAGTTGAAACAACTTTTAGCTATCTAAAGTTCAGGTATTGGTTGTTAAATTTCTATTTGCGATTCAAATTCTCATTTTGCCTCGTTTTTTTTACTGCGCAGCCACGAAATCTGAAAATGGCCGGCTCTGCTCTACGGCGGCTAATGGCAGAATATAAACAGCTAACTTTAAATCCACCAGAAGGAATTATTGCAGGTCCAATTAATGAAGAGAATTTTTTTGAATGGGAAGCCTTAATCACTGGTCCTGAAGGCACTTGTTTTGAGGGAGGAGTATTTCCAGCTAAGCTAACATTTCCACCCGATTATCCACTAAGCCCTCCTAAAATGCAGTTCACTTGTGAGATGTTTCATCCTAACATCTACCCAGATGGTCGCGTTTGCATATCCATCCTACATGCTCCTGGGGACGACCCCATGGGTTATGAATCTTCAGCCGAACGATGGAGTCCGGTGCAAAGTGTAGAGAAAATTTTATTATCCGTAGTACTGATGCTTGCAGAGCCAAATGATGAAAGTGGAGCTAATGTTGATGCTGCTAAAATGTGGCGAGAAGATAGAGAACAATTTAATCAAATTGCGGACCGTTTAATTCGTAAATCTCTTGGGATTCCCTTTTAATATTATTAATAAATATAAAATTATTATTTTTTAATTATCTTTAACAACTTTAAATAAAATACCAAATTTAATCATTAGGTATCCAACCTGATATTCTTTAAAATTATTAAAACAAAATCTATATTATGATTATATATTGTACAAATCTCTAACCCTTTATGTACTGTAAAAATACTGAAATAAAATTGGTCTATTCTGTACATTTGTAGATACATATTATTCTTTTTTCTTCGGACTAGAATGGCATCAAATCTGTAGTGCCGTTTCTAGCCATGGGGAAGCAAGCAATTGCCGAGAACGCCAAAAACTAAAGGCAGAGTTAAAGGGGTTCCAAAGTTCGGTGGCAAAATGTGTGTAAAGTCAGTAAAGTGCGAAATTTACGGTTAACTCTGCCGCCTCTGCCAAGGCCAAGTGAGCTGTGAGGGGTCAAGGTGGGAAGGAAATGCATGCTCAATTTTCTTTTTTTTTTGCCACCGAACATTGGAGCCCCTTTAAAGACTTCTTGCAAAAAAAGGGGAGGTTGCGAGGGGGGTAAAGTGGACGAGGTATCGTCGCGTTCGCGCAAAAATATAGCCAGCACAAGATTTCTACAATTATGCTATAGGCCTTTCCATAAATTCGCTACGACTGCCCAGGTTGTTCTTGAAATTGTGCAGTCAAATCTATGGACGAATTCCTTAGCTCTCTTTAGAGGGAGAGCTGGGTAATCATTGTAGAAGTGAGAAAAAAACGGTAATCAAAAGGGCCTGGGCGGTTGCTCGTAGCGTCGTAGGCATACGTCATAGCTAAACCCCGCCCAGATCACGAGGCAAAACGCCACACGATCCGGCGAAATAATCACGTGACCACCGGGATGATTAGCGTCTTAATGTCATGGCCGACCTATACGCGTTACCATGGCAACGACCACCAGCCACACCCACGAGCAAGCTACGAATATAAAAAAAAATTAAATTAAAAAGTAGATTTGGAATTATTATGATCAAAAACTTTATTTATTTTTCACACTATTATCATGAAATTCGAAATACTTTGTTGATACACGTCATTATTTTGCTACGTTTTCCCTGAAATCCCCTCTCAAGTTTGTACTTCCGCTGCAGCTTCCTCCCTCCTCTTCCAAACAAACTCCAAGGTCATTAGGAGTGCATGACATTACGCAACATGTTTTTAAAAGATTCATAATCATAAGTACAATTTAGGCCTAGGATGTTAAAAGTATAATCTCTTCCGACCACCTTTAAAAACTATTACCGTATCGTACTATCATCTTTTCTGGGTAACGAAGATCAGGAAAGCCACTCGAAGCAGACGAATATACAGGAGTAAAATTTATTCCAGGACGATATCCCCAAAATTCATTCGGAGATTTACGGATTTAAGGTGATTAATATAAATTTGGTAATAATAGATTTATCGTCACGTATATCGAAAAATAAAAACGCATTATTTTTCTTAATAGGTTTAACAAATCATGTTGGGCCTAAAATTGTCAATGTCAATGATTTTAATGCAAATGAAAAGGGTACCCAATCTTCCTGCAAATGCCAGATTTTTCCATTCATCCCTTAAAATGTTTCAAGAGGGGGATAAAAATATGATGACTGGCCACAAACCCAATCCATTGGAAAAGAAATTGCTAGTGTGGTATAAAAGATTCCCCACAGAGGATGCCATACCACCAAAAGTCCCGTTCGTAACCTTCACTTATTTGCTTATATTTTACAGCAAGTTTATGAAAAATAAATTTATACTTTAGACAATCCATGATGGAAAAAGTCCGAAACAAAGCTAGGATTCATTTAAATATTATACTTTGCATAATGACTGGCGTAACAGCATTCATATTAATTAGAAAAGGTAAAAAAGCTTCAGAAGCTGGTGACACTGTCGTTAAACGTAATGAAGAGTTACGTAAAAAATATCAGGAGAGTTAAAAATTCAGGGAAATCATTACTAAATTCATAATATTTTAACCAATTGTTGGAGCATTTGTAGTGTTTTGAAAATAAATTTATCCTATACCTAAAAACATTTTCACAATCACTAAAGAAAGAACTCCTAGGTATCTCGTCACACCAATAACATAATTTGAAAAAGTAAATTTACAAATTTTATTATTTAAATTGATTCTAATATAAAAAAAGTGGAACCAAAAACTAAGAGCTCAAAAAGGCTACACAGCCATTAGCTATGGGTAAATAATGATTTGTACTTTTTTATTCATCAAACTTTTAAATCTGTAGGCTTGTAGAAAAACCTACATCTCTCGTAGAATACCTAATAATTAAAAAATTTATATGTACCCTGACTTGTTCAAACAGATTTTGTATTATGTAATGGGAAAAACAAATGACACCATACCTTAATACTTCGATCTTTCACTACTTCTTCCACATTTAATTCGTTTTGCATTAATCTAAGCTTAAATTTTTAACGAAAAATCATTCAAATTGCAAGATTGATACTTAAATTTTTTGACTTAAATTACTTTAGTTTGTTCTTTTCTTAACTGCTTTAATAAGTCTAAATTATCTTCATCACCAATCCTCTTTTCTTTTAGATTTTTGACTGCAACCGAAGATATAGTAATACAGTCTTTTATTGTATTTTCTCTTTGGCAGTATGAATCTTGTAGCTAAAAGGGAAAAAAGTTTCATATCAATTTATTTTATTGTGAATGAGACATACCTGAATATAAAGGTCTTTGCACTGATCAGTTACACTGGCTTTTGAGCTAAATGAAGCGGTTGGTATTGTGGTATTCAAAGCATGTATTATGTTGTCATCAATACTTCTCATCGCTTTTAATGTCTCCTATTCAAATAATTATGTATCCACATTTTAATGACAGACTACACCAAAAATGTCTAATTTTTCCAATTGACCCTAGACAGTGGCTTACCAGGAAAGCTAAAAAACAAGATTACCAAGTTATTTGTACAGTTTTACCTTTCAAGGTTTCACCTTTGTTGAGAACGATGAAGACAAGTTTGATTACAAACAGTAAGCAAGTTTAGACTTAAATAAAAATTTTATAATACAACCACGAACGGGACCCCCCTCAAATCCCGCCGAGAGAATCACGACCTGGTCCAAATAATAAGCTACGTGTAATCAAACATGGGTAATAAGGTTGAAAAATCCATCACAAAACCAAGGCCTATGTTTTAAACGTCTATTACAACTTTAAATCTGTAGTATATAATAAAAGTTGTATGTTTATTTAATAAAATTCCGCGTATTAGTAACATAAAATGTGGCTCTTTAGCAAATAAGTAAACGAATAAGGCGTTCTAAATAATTTACCTGAAAAGCAAGAAAATCATCACATGCTGAATTGGAAGCCGCCATTTTTTTATTTTTATTTTTTATTTTGCTGATTTTGCGCCCTCTAGTGAACTATAATTGCAAAATTTTATAATTATTTGCTTAATTAGTTGTTGCTTGTTGGCCACATTGAAGGGGACCGCGTTGGTGCCTTTGTGGTATCTAATTTTTCATTTAGTTAAGTTTCGAAAACGAAGCAAGTAGATTCTCCAGAGTGATTTTTTTATCTCGTTTCTTTCAGGTAATCTTTAAAGAATTGTAATAAAAATATTTATATCTGAAGAAAACCTAACCTTTAATCTTTCTCAATTTTGCAAGGCCTACTTTTTTTTTATAAAAACATTTCATAAATTTCTGTCCACCTAATGATGAAAAACTGTTGACAGTTAATTTGGGGGTATTGTTTGCTTTTGGAACTAGTAAATCTTTATTTAAAAGAATTTGTTATATACATTTGAAGGCTAAAAAATGTCAAACACTCATCGCTACCGATATAAGAACAGTGCTCTTGATGCTCAAGAGTTACGGCGGAGAAGGGAAGAAGAAGGGGTTCAACTGAGAAAACAAAAAAGAGAACATGAAGTACAATACATAATAAGCCAAAACTAGTTTTTAATGTGAAATTGATGTACTAAATTTTCTCAATGTTTCTAAAGTTATACAAAAGAAGGAACCTTAACGCGCCAGAGGATAACATGCAGGATGCTGATATTACTAGCATTATGCAAGATGATTCGTCAAATTCTACTTTGCAAGCAAGTTTAAACAGATTATTCTTTTTTTTTTCAATTACCTATTAAATCTAAAAACTACATTGTAATGGATTTAATGGGTTTTCTAATTCAAAAGGCTGGAATAACACCTGAAATGGTTTCGGAATTATATACAGACAATGTAGAGCAACAACTTAGTGCAACTCAAAAGTTTAGAAAATTACTTTCAAGAGGTAAATGATTATAACATAACCGATAATCCTCTTTAAAGTATTCTAAATGATCGGTTCCATTTTCAAGAGCCAAACCCACCAATTGATGAGGTGATACAAACTGGAATTGTACCAAGATTTGTAGAATTCTTGAAAAGAGATGATAATTGCACTCTACAGGTATCGCCATACCCTTCAATTTTGTTATTAATTTGAAATAAGCCTAATAAATTAATTATCAAACAAGTTTGAAGCTGCCTGGGCATTAACAAACATAGCTTCAGGAACTTCCCTTCAAACTAGAATGGTTATTGAAGCTGGAGCTGTGCCAATTTTCATTAGATTACTTGCATCGGATTACGAGGATGTTCAAGAACAAGTAAACAAATAATTTTGTGTATTCAATACCTTAGTCTATTGAACAACCATGTTAATAAATTTTTTATATAGGCTGTTTGGGCATTGGGAAATATCGCTGGAGATAGTCCAGAATGTAGAGATTATGTACTGAATGAAGAAATATTGATTCCCTTATTACAGTAAGGTGTTATTGGGGGAAGATCTAATTTGTATAAGCAATATTTATGTATTTCAGGCTCTTGAGTAAATCTGTGAGAATATCAATGATTAGGAATGCGGTTTGGGCTGTTTCTAATATTTGTCGAGGGAAAAATCCACCACCTAAATTTGAACAAGTAATTAGTTGCAGTTATGTTTTACTATTACGAAAACTAATTTACGAAATATTGTTTAAAAAAAGGTTTCTCCATGTTTACCTGTCCTGGCACGCCTTCTTTTCCATGCTGATGGTGATGTTCTAGCTGATGCTTGTTGGGCCCTCTCCTATTTATCTGATGGCCCCAACGAAAAAATTCAAGCAGTTATTGATGCTGGCGTTTGTCGGAAATTAGTGGAACTATTGATGTAGCTACTCTTATGAAATCTTTATGGGTTCAATTGCTTGTGATTGATGATATTTTTTGTCTTAAGGCACACTAATCATGCTGTAGTCTCTGCAGCATTGAGGGCAGTTGGTAATATCGTGACGGGTGATGATTTACAAACCCAAGTCATCCTAAATTGTGCGGCTCTTCCTTGTCTTCTTCACCTTTTGTCATCCCAAAAGGAATCCATAAGGAAAGAAGCTTGTTGGACAATTTCAAACATCACAGCCGGAAATAGACAACAAATACAGGTTTTTTTTTTTTTCATATTTTAACTTCTATTTGAAATATTAGAGCTAAAAATAATACCAACACTTGTTTTATTTTCCTTTCTTCTGTTTTGCAGGCGGTAATAGATGCAAATATTTTCCCAATTCTGATTGATATCCTCAGTAAAGCAGAGTTCAAAACGAGAAAAGAGGCTGCTTGGGCTATTACTAACGCTACATCTGGAGGCTCACCTGAGCAAATAAGATTCTTAGTCGAGCAGGGTTGCATTCCGCCCCTCTGCGAGTTGCTCACTGTGATGGATACCAAAACAGTTCAAGTCGCTTTAAATGGCCTCGAAAATATCCTCAGACTGGGAGAACAAGATTGCAAACAATATGGATGGATCAACAATTACGCAATTATGATTGAAGAATGTTACGGTATTATTACTTGCGTACGCTTTTACTGCGAAAAACATAGTACAAAAGAGACTCATGTTTTCTTCCAGGTCTCGATAAAATTGAGTTTTTGCAATCACATGAGAACATGGAGATCTACCAAAAAGCATTTGACATTATCGAACATTATTTTGGAACGGAAGATGAAGATTCCAAACTAGCCCCTGCTGTTGATGAACAAAACCAACAGTTCGAGTTTCAACCTCCAAATCCTAATGATGCAAAAGATGGAATACAAGGAGGAGGATATGACTTTTAAAGAAAAAGGATGTAGAATTTCTGAGGGTCAGTGTGGGTTTTGTTTAAAAAGAAAAACCCCTGAGGAATCATTTTTATATTAAAAAAATTTTACTTTTGAATTTATTGGAGCAATTAGAGAAGATGAGTAATTGGCAAGGCTGATAGGTGACCCGAATATTTTGTTTAAATACAAAGTATGGAAATATTTGCCACAAAATGTTGAAAAATATAAAGTTTGGAGTTAAAATCTTTTTCTATCTATTTAGGATGATTTTTCATTGTTTGTGTCAATTCGGTACTTTAGTTTTAACAAAATATTTTTTTTTAAGTTTTATAATTCGACAACTTGGTCTTTACCAGCTTGTAGTTGTCATTATTACAAATTTTTTTCTTAATATAGGAAATATTAAGGAGTTTTTACCTTTTCCTATAATTTTCATTCGTACAATTTAATGATTATTTATCATCTATTGTGCTAAAATTAAACCTAACCAGGCTATCAAAAAATGCTAACGTAAAATGTAGATCGATCACTAATCTTAAAATATTTGATTTAAAAACTTAATAGGCAAAAAACACTGTAAGGATGTTTGTAACAAACATTTAATTGTAAGAATTTTTAGTTTTTAATACCCAACTACTCCTTTTTTAAAACATCCAAGATGGTTGTTAATTAAAAAAAGCTTCCTTAACCGCTCTCTCAGAAACGTTAAGAAAACCAAAACAAAACTCAACATGCACACACACACAAGCAAGTACATCTATACCTTGACAACAGAAACACAGGACACAACGCCAAACATCACAAACTATACATAAACACGTGTATACACACACGATTCTGCGACAGCCAGTAATTTCTTTGCCCGATATATGTACTTATTCGGCTACAAAGTTTAACTGCATTGTTAATGAACACAGAAATTAAAGTGTGACAGTGGCATGTGATATTATGTATGTCAGTGATTCAGCCCTGGCTATAAATTCCTAAAACAAATTACTGTTGTGCGATGCTAATAAGAACTATGCAAAAAGAAAATGTATACCATCATTATTTCAAAACCCATTTAGAAACTGTGATATTTTTTGTAGCCTTTTCAAAATTTGTTAGTTAGTAGTTCCTTTACCAGGATGTTTTTTCCCAACTCTTGTTTAGGTTTTTAAATTACGAGCCATTTATTAAGTTTTGAATCCCATAGCCAGTTAAATATCTAGTCGGTTTACTATAAAATGCTTTTTGTATTCCCAAATTAGAATTATTTAAACAAAGGGTTGCTCATTTGCCTAATATGTAAATTGCCTTGTAAAATTACAAGATCTTAAAAGAAGGACGTGGTTAAAGAATGAAAAAAAATCTAAGCTGTCTCCCCTCACACTCAACATTCTCAGGACAAAATATACCAATTACATACTTCCAAAGCAAGATGGTCTGGCTAATCGACCAAAATAAATTAAGGGAATGTATTTTCATTTAAATTAAATGAGAACGCATTCTTTACCATTTTCTAAACAATGTACATACTAAAAAAAACAACACAACACACATGTACATAAATAAATATACACACATGTAAAAACATACTTGTACATTTAAATGAGAGCTATATTCTGTAATTCTTGTAGTACGTGCAATTAAAATTTTTGAATTGTACCCAAAACTTATTTCTCAACCCTTTGACATTTGAAAATTTAAACAGATACCACTGCGTTGTTTCATCCCAACACAAAATGTGTTACACATTAAGATACCGATATTAAATGACATATAACAATAAAAATTGAATTTGAGATCCATCTTGCTTTGTGGTAAGAATTTTGCTTAAGGTATGTATCTAACCCAAAAACGTCCAACTTCATTGCTGATTGTATTCGAAAGATTATCTTAAAAGATTCCCAATGCTTTATTTAATATTTACTCAACTCTCAAAACTTTTTTTCCTTCTAGAAGGAAAAATACACATACATCGTAGTTTACATTTCATTATGATTTTAATGATAAAAGAGAAGGGAATACTACTTAAATCTTCATGAAAAAATTAAGGGGGGGGGAAATGATGCCAGTGAAAATATAATGGAAATTTTATAACGAAAACCAACAGTATTTACATCATTCTCAAATGCAGTTATGAAAAGCCCATGTAACAACATTTTTCATATGGGTCTAAATTTCTGAAGTGTGTAAAAGTGTAGCTTGGGTTATCTTTTTAAGGACTGGATTTATCAACATATGAATCGAATACGTTTTAAAGATCATGTAAATTAACTAATATCACCAAATTTCCAAGAAGGGAATGGTGGTAAAAAATTTAAAACTTAAGATTATATATGTACAAATGTCATTTTGTTTACTAATCAACAAGATTTGGTCTGTTAATTTCTCTTACCATCCGGATACGATGAATCATCTTACTTAAGGTCTCTCTCCCCAAAGGTTGCATGGAATACCAAACTGGACTGTCGGGTACGCAAGACCGTTCGGGGTAAAGATAAAACACATCACTGCGAGTTCGTATACTATCAGGACTAAGAGGAAAAAAACTTTTGTTATTGCAAATATTAGCATACAAAAATCAGCAAATTTCTTTTGATTAAATGTTAACATTACCATTTAGATAAATAGAATTCGTAGAGCTTCACTGGACACCTTAAAACATTATGAAGATTTTCTACTTGTTCATATACCACTTCTTCTTTCCTGTTCCTTTTAGCATCTTTGTAAAGGAAACAAGATGTTCAAATCATATATTTTTACTGGAAATTTATCCAAATAACACACCTTTGCTAGGGGGATAATATCTTAAAACAGCAAGTTTTCCTGGCGTGGAAGCCAAAACTTTATTGGCACCACCGTGTTCTGGAGTTAAGTCCTTTTTGTAATGTTTTATAATGTGAGAAAAGGACAGCAGAGCATGATCGTTTACATTTCTAAGTCCAAAATGCTTAGTGTTGAAGTACATTAAAGTATTTAAAAGAACATGGGGAGAATGAGCTCCGAGTTGTTTAGATTCCCATAAAATTTCTTCTTCTATCCTTGAGACATATCGACCTAGGATTCAATAGTTTTATTCATAAATTCTACAAGTAATTTTTGAAGAAACAGTGACCTTCTCTCATAACAGCCATTTCTTGTTTTTGAACTACTTCATTCAAACACTCTGTAAATTTCTCATAATAGGAATCGGTAAAGATATTATCCACACGTCCATTTTCAAAGATGAACATCTGAATACCTAGATTTTAAACACATTTCAACCATTTGATACAAAATAACATATTAAAAATGTTCGTTGAAAAATACCTAAACATAGATAGTAGATACTATCGGGAGCGTATTCTTCACCATTGGGTTTACGAACTTCTTTCACAAAGAGGCAAAGGGAATAATTTAGTTCATCAGCCGTAAGCTGAAGCAGATCTGTTTTGAAGAGTTTCAATTTTCTTGATTGAGAGCCTCTTTCTAGCTGGTTGTTTTTCTGAACCACCCAATGTTTCCATGCATTAACTCCAAACATGAACTAGAAAAAAGGTCATGTTACCAAAATTGCTAATTTCAATCAAGAAATTATAGTCTAACTTTCAGGCAGAGGTTAGCATCAGGTGATTGACCATCTCCAACTACCGTTGCAATTCTCTGAATAGGTTCACTGAATGAAGTTTCATTTCCAGATACATACGGTTCACTTGAATCTTCTGAACAATGCAAACTTTCAGTCAAACGAGCTTTCTTCCTCCCTCTTCCGCCTCGAATAGCCCTGCCTCCACTGCTATTACGTCTTTTTGAGCCAGCAGAGTTTCTTTGCCTCATTCTTTGCTCCCTTGGAGTTAATACGTCGGATGAACTCTCATCTCCTAATGAAGAAACCACTGAAGCTGGTTCTTCTATATGGTCGGGTTTTTTGAAATGTTAAAAATAAGTTTCAAGGGTTTTCTCAGCTTCATCAACAAACCATTTAAATTGGGAGGATCATATTGAGGAGGAATCAGAGCAGTCTCCAGATCAAGCATAGGTTCTGTGAATTCAGCAAATTCATGGCCTAAACTGTTATCCGCAGAAGAACCACCCAAAGACATGGATGGGAGGCCATCATAATCATTATTATCCATTGGTGGAGCCGAGCTATGGTTTTCCTTTGACTTCTCATCTGACTCTTCTTCTTGGGCTGCTACCATTTCCGCCATCATTAAAAGTTCAGCTTCAAATGGATTGTCAGGTGTTCGTTCCTAAAAAAGAACTTGGAAATTTTAGTTAAACAAATCTCTACTATCTTAAGTCTGTCTAATGACAGTTAATTTACCCTTATTTCATTTATATGTTGCATGATCTGCTCCGTTGTTGATTTTGTTGTGGGTAAAAATATCGGCACTGGAATTGGTATTGGAAAAGGTGTTGGACATGGTATTGTTCGAGTATACATATGCATTGGTACGGGGACAAATATTGGCACCGGAATTGGTATTGGTACATAAGTTGGTGGTGGTGGTTCTGGTTCTTCTGTTAAACAGAAGAAAGAAATTTATTTAAATAAAAAAATTTTATTGTAAAAAACATTTACCAGTTTGAGTGCACTTGTGACAAGGGTGTGGTTTGCAAGCGACCCCTTTAGTTTGCATTGAAGGTTTGCACAAAACCATTTTATTTTTCGTTATTTTCGGCATTGGTGGTTTCACAACAATTTCTCTCATAACTTGCACAGTTGCTGGAGCTTGTGGTTGAGGAGGGGGAGCTGGAGTTGCTTGAACTGTCTATTAAAAAAAAATAAGTAAAAAATGTGTTCAAAATGAAGATGAAGATTAAAAGAAATACCTGAACTTTGTTTACAAATGGTGTGAAATTAACCTGAGCTGACTGTGGGATAAAGTTGGCTCCTGCCAGGCTATTAACTGCAGTCGAGATATTATTTACATTAGTTAATGTTGCTTGTGTTGGTCTGACGGGTCCAAGGCTGCCAGGAGCCAATGAAATTACAGATGAGATAACCGGTGTTGCATTGGAGAGAGAAACTGGCTTGTTGACAGGGACTGGTTGAGGTGGGGTGACAACTTGAGGTGTGGATGTGGCTTCTTAAAAGTGAATTAAAAAAATTGATGGATTTTAAAAATTTCAATTATAACCTATAGCTTACGAGGTACGGTTTGATTTCTAATTGTGGGTGTGACTGTGGTCAAAGTGGGAACTGAAGTAAATTGACTTTGAAACTGAATGACACACTGATAAGTGCAGAAATTGCGGATTGAAGCATCGCTCATTGTTAAATGATACTGAGCAGGAAGGTTATTGTGGCAATGATCGCAACAGACGCTTCGTGATGATGTGGCGTTCAAACTGACGCGGAATAGGGACAGACAATTAAGAGAGCAAAATAGTTGAACGTGATTATTTGAGTCCACTCTCTCAATCATGTCAAAGTTGTATTTTTTAACCTGAAAAATTAAAAACGTATTAACTTACCAAACTCATACCTTCTCTGCAATCATAACTCACTTTACACCAAGTACAAGGAACAATTTTTCGATGAGAAAGAACAAAAAGATTCATACAAGTTTTTCCGCAGAACCTTTTGCTAGCTCCTTCAAACTGAAGCGGAGATGATTCCGATTTGAAAAATTTGTGGCACGTATCACAGATTTTGTTAGTAATTTTGTTGGCATATCTGAAGGCTGCCACGCAAGGGTCGCTACACAAGGTATGTTCTTGCTTGTTAAAAACCACCTGTGATAAAAATTATAATAATAATCAAGTGTTATTTATCTGAAGTTGAAAGCAATAATTGTAGTTGACCTGGGCTTTGATTGGACCAATTTTTTGACAGACAGAACATTTTTTGGTTTTTGGAACAGATCCAGCTGCCGAATTAACTGTTTCGTACTGAGATAAGCATTGCTGACTACAAAAATCCTTAAAAACTCCCTTAGTACCAACAGGCGCTAAGAAACCATCGGTGCATCCAGTCAAATCTTTTTGACAGAATGTGCACACCTAAAAATAGCAATTTTATAATTGAAAATTTTTATGTTTAAAAACTATGAATATGGAGACAAACCTTTAGACCCCTTTTAAACTCTTCTAAGCATTTTCCAGAACAAAACTGTCTAATATCAGAGCCAAAACGCACGCAATACTTCCCCAGCGACAGTCTTTGGACGGGTGACTTACAGCAGGCGCAGTAACTTCCCAAAAATTGCTGGTACTTTCCCAAACAATCTTCATTGCAAAATTCCATAGTTTCCCAAGATAAGCATTTGGTTCGTCCTTCTATGTCTTTTTTACATTGTGCGCATGTTTGTTTAGCACCATGCATCTGAGACACAATTGAGATATTTAAGAAATATACAGAGCTGCAGTAAAATAAAATTTTACTTGTTGATATTGGCGGATGCATTCCTCAGAGCAAACTGACTTTCCATCAGTGTCCAAAGGAAAATATCCCTGACCATTTTTAATTTCAACCCTACAAACACTGCAAGTTTCAGTGGGACGAGTCAGACCTGGTGGTGGTGGTGCCAAATTTTGTTTAGAGCGGAATATTTTAAAACAATGGTCTGAACAAAGAAAGCAGGTCCTCCCATGGAAAAGGACCTGATACTTTAACCCTTTGTTCTACAAACATAAACCAAATTTAGTAAAAATATGAGCAAGCTCTATTCCTCGATAAAAAATGCTTACACTTCCACATTCAGTGCAATTTTTGAAACCTTTTTGATTGTCCAAATTATTTTGATTAGATTCTGAAAATTAAAGCTCCATTCAACCCAATCAAAATTAAATGATAAAAATATCTACACCAACCTTCTTTTTCTAGGGATTTGACTTCGTTAGACTTGGTGACTTTTGCTACTTCTTTTGCTAGTTTTTTGGAGGTCACTGACACTTTAGAAACAATTTCATCCATTACCTCTTCAACAGTTCCCTTATTAAAATTATATAAATTTAAAATATTTGAAGAAAGTTTGATTCTTCCAAAAAATACGCGCTTTTTACCTCTTGAACGAAGCCCAATTTCTTTCTCTTGTGAGAAGAATAGAAGAAATGCTCAGGAATATTGTCAACAATGCACACAGTCTTGTTAATGATGTCTTCTAATGTCTTCATAACAATTTTGTCAATATCACCATTCAACTCTTTCAAATCAACACTATCTTGACTTTCTTCACTAGCTGATTCATCGGATTTAAGGAGACTACTTCCGGAGGGAGAATCAACACTCTGGTCAATATTGGTCTCCACAAATTTACTAACAGAAGAATGGCGAGAGTCATCAGAAGTGCAAAGACCAATTTTCTTTGAAAATTCAGAATCCATTGGCTCATCAGGAGTGGAATGCTCAACTGCCAAAAGACTTATGGGATCAAAGTCATCATCATCGGAATCCTCTATAACAACTTCATTTTTAGAAATACTTTCACTCATGTCTACATCTTGTGAACATTTTTCTTCTTTAAAATGGCTATCAGATAGCATTTCACTTCTTTCAAGAGCATCTTCTTTAGAAATTTTATCTAATATATCATCAACATCTGCATCCTCATCAACATTTTCCATTGATTCGGCATCATCAGAATCTTTATTTACAACCTTAGTAGTAGTAGAGTTTCCATTACCTTCCTTTGTGGCCTGTTCATTTGCATTTTCACTCTCAGATTTTTTAATATGAACTTTTATTTCAATTTCTTGTTGGATGATATCATTTTTGTCAGCTTTTTCTGTGACTGCTTCTTCCTCCATCTTCTCAGTTACCAAAGAAGCATTGACTTCTTTCTCTAGCTGATAAGAACTTTTTTCCTTTGGTAATTTTTCCGTCACTCCTTCCTTAACCACCTTTTCATATAGTTGAATGGAAGAGCTATCATCAACCAGATTTGGTTCCTTCTCATCCCTTAATTTTGCTAATTGTTCATCTTTACCACCTTCTAATTGATCACTTTCAGCTCCCTCTAATTGATCTGATTCATCTTCTTCTACTACATCATGATAACTTTTGCCTCCCTCCAACTTTTCACTTTCCAATGAAGGTTCAACTTTACCTTCTTTTAGCTGAACAGTTTCAACTTCTTCCGGCTGAACAGTTTCACTTTCTTCCGGCTGAACAGATTCCCCTTCTTCCGGCTGAACAGTTTCTCCTTCTTCCGGCTGAACAGTTTCCCCTTCTTCCGGCTGAACAGTTTCCCCTTCTTCCGGCTGAACAGTTTCTCCTTCTTCCGGCTGAACAGTTTCCCCTTCTTCCGGCTGAACAGTTTCACCTTCTTCCGGCTGAACAGTTTCACCTTCTTCCGGCTGAACAGTTTCACCTTCTTCCGGCTGAACAGTTTCACCTTCTTCCGGCTGAACAGTTTCACCTTCTTCCGGCTGAACAGTTTCACCTTCTTCTGACTGAACAGTTTCACCTTCTTCTGATTGAACAGTTTCACCTTCTAATTGATCAACTACCTTCAAATTGCCACCTTCTTCTAGAGCAACATGTTCTGTTGGCTCTACAAGCTCAGTTTCACCTGCCTCCCGCTCTCCATTATCATCCCACTGACCATCATTACCTTCTTCATAGTCTTCCATTTGCCATTCATCACCATCTTCAGCTAGAGCATCACTGACAAATTTGTTATCAACAAATTCTATCTTTGAATCTACAGTGTTAGAATGGTCTAGTTCAGAAATAGCATTGTCATCAGAATTTTTTAAATTATTTTCACTCAGGTTGGTACTATCTAGAGTTTGATCCACTTTTTCTGGTTTTTCATAAGACACTTCCATAGATTGCTCCAAAGCGGAAAAATCAATATCATTTTGATGATCATTTACAAAATTTGAAGATTGTCCATCTTCAATAGTACTTTGTTTGTTATTTAAAACACTATTGTTTTTGGTTAACAATTCACTGCTTAATGACTTCTGAGTGGAGTCATTAACATCTGAATCATTATCCAACAAAGCATTGTCCCTCATTGTGGACAATAGACCAGCCGAACTGCTATTTTTATTAGGAACGCACGAACCAAGTTGCGTGTCTTCCATTGAATTGCACACATAAGAGTCTGTTTCCATATACTGGTCATCAATACTTTCTATATTAACATTTGTATCTTTGTATTTTACATTTGCAGGAGCATTGGAGTCATTTTCAATGTTCATTAGACTTCTTTCAGTATCTTCACCTTCAACACCACAAGGCTGTAAGTATTTTGAAATGAAATATAATACCTATAATATAATAAAATGCTTAGAACTAAGAATTATGACTTAATATATTAATATAATTTGAATCTCGTAAAAGAGTTGGTGTGGCTTCACAGTCATAATTATTAGTATTCTTCCACTCCTATGCTTGACATAGGTTGAATAGAGCCTGTTACACAAACCATGCTGCTGACATTTGACTGATGTTTTAAGTCCTCAAAGACGCCTACTAGTTGGATCGAATTTTGTGTTCTATGGCTTATTTCGGGTTCCGTATTTATAATTGTAGACATAATATATCAGTTCCTTATTAACCCTCGGTCACACAAGCCATCGGAAATCCTTGGAAGTTCTAAGGGCCAAAACGTTCAGCACGCCAAGGCCCGCAATCATACATGATGCTCATTCCCGCTCTTTGTTTTAAAACAATAATTACTAGATTTGATAGTGAATTATATTTAAAAAAACGTCGCGTAACTTCCACTACTGACTTCAAACTTAAAGAATATTCTATGACAATTGTTTTAATCAGATTAACTTAGGTTAAAATTGGTTACTTTGAAAAAAAAGGGCCAAACCCGGACAAAAAATCCACAAACTGCGCCGCGTTTCCCGCTAAACACAAACCTCGGTACTCGCTCGGTAAATACTTTTTCCGCCTAGTGGCAAACCAGAGAATTATTTACAAATTATTTTTAAAAATAGAAGTCATTTGGCTTGAGTTTAACGAAACGTTTTATTTCAAACTATATAACCCATTGCACAAAAAATAATCAAATCTATAAATAATTCATTAGAGCACTTATTACATGTAACTCCTATATTACCAATTATTTTGCCATTTTATGTACATAGTGAGAGACTACACTTATAAAGTGTAGGATAATATTACACCATGCATCTTTTTATCACTAAGAGATAAGCTGTAAACAAAAAGCTATCGTTTTTAGCGTAATTTATAATGGGGCAATTAAAAAAATTAGTGATTCTCAACAATAAACCTTTTATTTACTTCAGTTATTCAGTCGAAGTATTTATTTTAGCACTAAAGATTACATGTAGTCGGTAGTGATTTTAGTTAAAAATTTGATCTAAAGGAAAGGCTTAGGAGTAAAATTCTAAAATAATACTAGTATTTGCTAGTATTATTATAGATTTTAAAGAGGCCACCATTTGATTTCTGCGCCCCTTTATTATTTTGCGACTAGTCAATTTCCTATTTACAAAATAATAAAGGGGTATTAAAATTACACGGCCAACTATTTAAATTCTATTTTTATTGGCGCACTGCTACGACAAAAGGGATTCGTTATTCGGTTTTGTGACGTAATGATGTCACGTGTGTGGTCCTTTATCCAACACAAACAAGTCATCTCCTTCACAGAACAGAAGACAAAAAATGGCGACCGATAGCGTCATCAAGTTTGAGTCCATCGACGCATGCTAAAAAGCAGTCGTTGGAGCATGGTTGGAGGAGGAAAACCTTTACTATTTTACTAGCCAATCAGAATCTTAAGTTTTAGTAAACGCACATAATATACTTTTGGTATAGCACATAAAGCTTCGTACAGAGTTGTAATAATTCTAGTTTTAGCTTGGTTTTAAATGATGCAATAAAAAATCTATTAAAAGTGACAAAATATTTTCTTATTATGTATTTATGATACTCTTGACTATAACAAAAATTACACTGAACTTCAATTTCAGTATGACCCTTTATAAGACTCCCCCTCCACACAAACATTGATAAATAAAATAGGCATTTTATATAAACTATAAAAAATTTAGAGAAAATGTTTTACAGGTTTTGGAAGAAGAACGCATTTTTAAATATTTGAGGGGCACTAAAATTTATAATAAAAATAATATTTAACATAAATATAAACATTTAATTATTGAACTTCCAAAATTTTGTATGATGGGGAATTTTATGTACTTAAGAAATAATTTATCTGACAGTACCACCTCGTAAATTCAAGCAGAACCAGACAATTCATCATTCAAGACCATTGCCAGTTACCATAGCAACGATTACTATGGTCAAGGGAGCATGTGTTTGGTTCCAATAATAGGGTGACATAGATTGGCAAAAATTGTGAATTATTTTTAAATTAATTAAAGGTGAAATAATTTTCAGTACTTTGGCCATTTTTTTTTCAAATGGGGGTATACTTTTACATCATTACTGTAACTAATTTTATGTGGGAAGAAAATTCAAGGGTGACAATCTCCATTAAGCTTGTCTTCTCTTGAGAGTAAGAAATTCTCTAATAAGTACAGTTATTGTACGTACAATTTTTAGAAGTAACTTCGCGAAATTCAAACTGTCTTTATACTATATTTATATTATAAAATCCTACGAGGCAATTTTGTACGCTGGATTTACATTCTTCACTGGTAGAGGGTGAGCTTCAGTGTTAAAAACCCATGCGTCTAATGGCAATAAATCGTCATTAGAGAATATAAGGTAAAGGTATTTAAAAGTTTCCGCTAAAAGGAAACTCTGCTGAACATCGTCTTTTACACCGTCTGTCGAATAGACATTTTTGAGGCCCGTAAAGCCTCCATCAACGCGACAGTGCTTTTCTATGGCCTGTGCATAAAATTTTAGAATTAGAAAAATATAGAAAAGCTATAGGAAATTAAAAATATTACTTGGGCAGCTTCCCACGCCCATTCTCTATATTTATTGTCTTTCGTTAGCCTCCACATATAGAAATATGTTTCTATGACTTCCGGCCTCTGAATGTAATATTTTTCATTTTGCTTCAGCGCTTTTGCTTCTAAAGCATCTGTGAACCTAAATGATTCAGGTCCCAATTTTGTTGCTTTAAAAATGAAATGAAAATATTAGGCTACTATACTAAATGAATTCTGTTTATATATCTAATTGGCCCTTCACAAAAACTTCTCAGGTGTGTGTTTCTGTGGAGCACATAAAAGATTAGGCAAGTATTCAGACCTGATCTATCATAGGATTCATGGCATGTATGAGCTAGTTCTCCCGCAAGATGCATATAATGCTGTTTCTTGTCCTCTTCCAATGACTGCGCTCCTAATCCAATTAAACCACCCGAAAAGCACGCTAAATGATCCATCTTGGGGTCTAATCTATCATATTTCATATCAGCCAAATAGGTTAAACCACCCTTGGACTTTTGGACAAGTTTCTTCTCTATTGCCTGATTAAATTACATAATATAATTTAATGTATATAATATTAAAAAAATTAAAAAATAAACTCTTACACTGATAGCTTCATCATACATCATCCTGGCTTGACTATCTTCGGAATTTGACATGATCCATGACTTTAAGAGGTACTCGTAAAAACTATCACCCAATGCCCCCATTGAAATATGATCTAAAAATTATTAATAATTAAAAAATGGTTACATTAAATTTAAAAGTTTCTAAGAAAAATAATTCTTACGTTGTCCCCATCGTCCGGTTTTAGGATTAAGATAATTTGGATAAAGACCCTGAGGTTTTTCCATATCGTAGAGAAATTTTCGTATCTTCTCCACTTTCTCTCGATACACAGGATTACCAGTAATTTCACTCAAGTAAAGGAACTCTAAATGTAATGTCCCAAATTCAGCAAGAATTGAGCTGGAACTAGATGCCCATGCGTAATTTTTGCTGGCACCACTGTTGAATAAAAATTAAAACTCATACTTCGTAACTGTAAAATTAGATGAGTTTGGTACCTTTTTAAATGAACAAGTGCTAAAGGAATGCCAGTAGGAGTACCAAAAGCTGGCAAAAGTTTTTGCGCAATTGCGTCTGCTTTTTCCTTATACATCTATTTTTATATGAAAAATAACCAACAAATTCATACTGGGGTGGAAAATCAAATATGGAAACATATTTTAGCTATTTTATCTTGACTCACTACATCTCCAGTCATAGCGTAGCAAGCAAGAAGTCCTCCAATAAAACGAATATTTGTCTCAAACACCGATACTTCAGAGTTCTGTACATACAGAAATTATCAATAACATTGTACGAAAAGTTAATTCAAAGATCAAAACAGTTTCATACTCCTTGGTCCAAATTAAAGTGTTCAGCTATCCAATCACGGCCTTTTTTATATTCATTCATCAGTCCCATAATATATAATGTGTCCAGACCATCTACAATCGTTGCTCCTAAGGCAGTTTTACCAAAGATTCCAGCAGAGTGACCTCTCTTGGAAAGTGGACGTAGTTCATTCTGACCCCAAGCATATCTCTCGTAATTATCCCAGGCGTGCTTTGTCATCTGTATCATCAAGCATTAGTAAAAACAAGAAACACCTAAGTGCTTGTTACCGTGTGAAAAAACCTTGTACACCATAAAATATGCAAAATCAGGAAAATAAGGACAATAACGTAGTAGGATGCTTTTAATTAGCTAAGTACTATTACCATGGGTATAGTAGCAGCAGGGTTGGGACTTGATTATGCGACTAGCATAATATTTATTCTCTAGGGTTGAGTGCGTTCAACCTTATTAAAGAGCTTCAATGTAATTCCTGATACACCTATATAACTACAGACAGATTCAGTGGCCCATTCAATTCTGTATTTCAAATTTAAACTAAGTAAATTTACAAAAAAATAATTTGACATTGGATTGATCCAAGTAGAATTCAGATTGTTCAGTTTAAAATTTTGTGGAGTTATATTTAACAAACTATTTGGCTACCAGTGAAGGTAGATAAAATTACACATAGCTACTACCTCCATGTAACGGAAGCTTGTAAAACCCATAGAACTAACACATTCTATTTCCATTTTACCAAATTAAAATTATGTTATTCTATAAATTAGTGTTAATATTTAGGATTTCATTGGTGTATATAAAAACTGCTTTAGCTTTATCACAAAAAATATCATAGATTAAAATAATAATGACAGTTACACACACAAAATATTATAAATTAAAATAAATATTCTTCTTTCTATTCATCAGTATGCCACATCATCAAATTATCTTATCAGTGGCACAAAACAATTAACCAACAGGTATATTCTCAGGAATAAAATGTTTCAAGGTAAATAGAATAAGCTGTCCAAACTAACCAATGAGAACACACATATATGTGTAGTGGCATTATGGCATAAGATATTTTAGTACAGCAAATGAGTTTGGCAAGAATGATCCACACACTATAATTTTAATTACTATGGGATGAAATTGACAAGCCTCAAAATAAATATTTCAAGGTTAAGGAGAATAGGTGACTAACCGGATATCGGCATAAAAAAGCGAAAAGGGCTACTAGAATAGAATTTAGTGTATTGAAATATAAGGATATTTATAATATTACCTCTCGAATTTTATTTCTTCTCTGAATAGTAGTGGCATCAGGCGGCTCTCCACCTTGAACATTAGGCCCTCCCTTGTGATCTCTAACAATGTCTTTTAGTTTTACATTAGCAATGCTATGATCACTTAGAGGTATAAAGTCATTGTTTTTTCCCTCAACAGATTTAGGTAAAACATCATTGGAAGCAATATCTTTAGATGGCTTTTCATCAGGACTTTCAACTTGACCAGCTCCACCACTATCTTTATTTTTAGCCCATTCATCTCGTACATCCTGCTGAATTTTTCCATCTAATCTTACTTTATCTTCTAATTTATGGGGATCTAGGTTTTCACCATCATTATGTCGTACGATATTGGATTCAGCATCTTCTGGACGCGGGGGTGGCAAGAGTAGTCTTGGTCCCACATTTCTTATGGCTGAATGAATGGAGCTTACGGCCTTAAATTCCGGTAAAAAGAAGAAAGTTCCCACACAAACTATACCGAAAGTAACCAAAACAAGTCCTACTACATATTTTTCTCGGATTCGAAGAGTCTTTCTTCCGATGACGGGAAAAGGAACTCCATTGGAATAACGTTGGTATACGGGCAGAATACTGTTCACTGCCATCTTGTTTCATCCTAGGATAATTCCACCATTTCGCAAAAAAGTTGATATATATTAAACTATATGGGCACTATTTGAAACATTTCTAGTATACATAAAGGTTTAAATGGTTTTTATATCGCTAGTAAAGCTGACGTCTTCTCACGACCATCATTTCCGATAAAATGACGTTTCTTTTTGTTAACGGGGCTACCATCTCCTTGGAAAAAAAATTAGCTTAAATTCATCAAAACCATAGATATAAGAAACGTATATAAAGGTCTAGATAAAATATTTCAAAGGGAGTGAATACGGAGGTGACAGCTAGCAGAAACGCGTAATTTCTGCAGGCTATCCTTATAAAGCGCTATCTATCGGTAAGAAAGCTCGTGCTATCGTCGCGAGAGCCATTGTCTCCTGATTAAAAATGATACTAAAGGTCACCAACAGATGGTGTCTAAAGACTACGGCCTGCGGAAAGGTCAAGCACTTAGTACTAAAATGCTAAGAGAGCTCGCGCTCTTGGTCACGTGCCTTCCTCGGTGTCTGCTAGGTGTAAACTCCGTATTTTATGTTAGGCTTAGACGCCCCGAAATTTATCTAGACCTTTATATACATTTCTTATATCTATGATTAGGGTAAATTGTTAAATATATGTAATACAAAAACTTTATTTATCTACCATTCTACAAATTTCTGTTTTAAATTTAAAAATGGAAAACAAAAATAGTAATATTTGGACCGGCCTTTTTTACTAAGGGGGATGCGTTGAGTTTGAAAGTTATCTTCATGCTGGTTGGAAAGGTTAACTTCCTCCCCAAGCTCTTTGGTTTCCCCTTTACACAAAAACTTGCTGACAGTGGATGGTGCGTTCCGCCCCGGCGGCAGTTTTTTATGGGCGGAATTTTTCATAAGAGCTATTCCTGGATATAGGTAGAGGAGAGAGAGACTGAAATTTGGCAACTCTGGGACAGGCCTGGCTGGCAAAAGGTCTAGCTACGCCACTGCTTGCTGAGGTTAAAGGTAATATTAAGTGTAGAGAGCTGTTACGGTAGTTTCGCGTAGCTTGAAGGGCAATTTAATCTGGCCACGGGTAATAAGTCCTGCAATAAAAAATCTTCAAAGAAATCGCCAAGAAGTAATGTTTCTGAGTGCCAGGATCTGCAAGTTACTGTTTAAGTAGTGCTTGTTTAAATAATGGAAACTTTTAACATGTACGATATGCAGCAGGGGAGGGGGGTCAGAATAACGGGAAATAAACTTGGTGTACATGGCTGAATGCCTTCCCACCAAACGCGCCTTTGTTACCAACAAGAAAAAAAAACAAAAAAATAGAGAAAAACGCTCGTGAAAAACAAAACATAACAACCAAAAACCAAATTAGGAAAGGTAGTTCGAGATACTGCACTGTGAATCTTCGGGAACAACGTTAATGAAAAAAAACAAGAAAAATACGTTAAACATGAAATGTGAAGGCAATAGTACAAACACGGGATAAATGGAAACAGGGCGGAGTTACAGAGAGTCTATGAGATGGTTTCTAAGGTTGCTTCGGGCCATCGGGCGTGAGGTGCAGTGGAGTACATCGCTGGGTAAGTTATTCCACAAGTACGGACGGAAAATTGCCATTGACGGGTGATAGTACGGACATGTGGTTTGACTTACTATATCTTGGCATTATGACCTCTCGTTTTTCGAAGAGTGGCGAAGTAGAAGAAAGTATCTGCCTTTAAGGCAGAGTTACCAGTCCAGATATTCCAGAGTTGGAGAAGGTCGTTGATAGTATGTCGCAGCAAGTGATGCACCACCTTTATTCACCTGAGCATTTCAAGTCTACCAGTATTTTTACGGATGATTTTATCATCACTGCAGCTAGTTTGGGGGAACATAACTTTTATGTATTTGTGTGAAAATGAAGACTACTGGTTTTAATTATTAATGAGTTAAATAAAACAATTTTATTACACTTTACAAATGAATAATATGATAAATGAAAGACTAAAGAATGAATTCGGCTATTTACCATAGCGACCCAGGCGTCTCTATTCTTCTACTTGGAAAATGTAACAACCATCACGGCCACCAGCGGATGATACATTACAATACCCTTCTTCTTACTCGTATTTTGGAAACTGCACGTAAAAACAACTGGACTTTCAGCAAGAAAAAATTACAGCTCGCACTTAAACATGTTAAGTACCTTGGGCATATCATTACTCCAGAGCAGATCGAGATCGACCTGGAAAGGATCAAGGCTATCACAGACCTCCCACCGCCAGAGGATAAACATGCACTCGGCACTTCGAAAGTTCTTGTGAAAGGTAAATTACTTGACAAAATCCAACTCCGAGCAGGCCATTCCATTTATGGCTTTACTAGCTAAGGGCGCAGTCTTTGAATGGAAACCTACTATACAGGTCATATACGATAAAGTCAAAAGTCTAATGTCTACAGCACCAATATTGGCAATATTCGATCCCCCGAGGCCGTGTCGAATTACAGTGGATGCCAGTTTACGCTTACCTCTACACAGAAGAATTACGCCCAAATCGAAAAGAGCTCTCGGGTGTAGTGTTGGCACGTGTCAAATTTCACAATTATGTAGTAGGAGCTCACTTTAACATCGAAACCGATCATAAGCCTAGGGTAGCTATCGCGAAGAAACATATGCATATGCTTTCACCGCGTCTACAAAGGTTGGTTCTAAGGCGACTTGGAGACGACTTTACCTTGACGCACTTGGAGATAGACACAACTAGCTGAGATGGAAGGCTAACATGCAGCTCTACACGTTCTGGCCACACTCCCTCAAGGTAAACGTGAAGAGATACAACCGACTATCCGTGATGACCCAGCTCTTTATAGACAATGACAAATATATATTAAGGGGGGCCCAAATAACAAAAGAAAGTTTCGCCTCAGGTCGCACCGTTTTGTCCACATCAAGAGGAATTTTTCGAAGAAGATGGACTGATATATCGCGGTGATCATTTGTTGGTACCTCTAAGTATGAGAATCATCGTAATAACTCAGTTACATTCAGTGGCGCCGCCAGCAATAGGCACGAGTAGGCACGTGCCTACGTGGAAAATTAGAGGGGGCCCCAAATTTATTAAAAAAGGGGCCCTATTTTTTCATATTGGTAAATTTTCCGTAGCCGAATTAATAGAGAAATTGCTGAAAAATTTCAAACTTGTGACTATCAACTAATGCACATATTTTATGGGTTTATATTTACTTCATTTAAAAAAGAATAATACCCATTGTATAATACCAGGGGGTAAGCGCGTAAGCAAAAACGCAACGGGTGCCTTACGCGGCCGTCACTTCTCCTCCCGCTGAGGGGGAGTTACGCGCGTGGCTAGACGAAACAAGAAATCACACAGGTGCGACAGAGATAAATAAACAAACAACAAGCTATCTTGTGACTAGATTTAAGGCTTGTATCACGGACTTTACTATAAAGTTTGGGCCTTAATTCTCCGTTTAAAATTTTCTGTCAATTTCGCGCGAAACAACGTCGTCTGAAAGTAAAATCCACGTAACTAAATACACAAATCAGAATGATATACGTGGCTTTTGCTTTCAGGTTTTAATGATTCCCACCGCTAGAGATAGATGGCAATATCGTCGAGTGATAAAGTTTCAGATTTGAAGCAAAATTTTTGTCCCGCGACTACCAGATTTCTAGACCTTTGCTTATGGGGACCCTTTGATAGGCCTATGGTATAATCAAAAGTAAATATTGTAAATTCTTGTTCAACGAGAGGATTTAAAGACTGTGTTTGGAATGGCAGGCGTGTTGATGGAAATGGAGATGGCGGGATATGGGTACGCTAGTTCTGTCCCATCATAGCAAGAGGAGAAGTATTCTTGGCACTGATGAAGTTGATGACGTTCTTGTGATTTCTTGTGGAGCAGGTTGAGATAGATGGGTCCGGAGTTTGATCATGATTGCTCACTAGATGATTTTGTTGAGGTGGATCTGGAGCATCGTGTGTAAACCTCTAAGTTGATTGGGATCATTGTGTCGTTGGATGTGGATCAAATGCTGGTCGAGTTTATGTCTGGTCCATCTGGTTTCGTGATATGATGATGAAGAGAATTGTCGAGATATAGGTACAACATTGTTTGCAAACGTGGTTGTAAAATGATATCAGGTAATATTCTAGCTGTAGAGTCAGATCCCCCTGGGCAAGGACGTAAATGCTATCGCGTTCTGCGAAGGATCTTCCCATCCGAGGTCTCTAAATAGGGCGAGTGTGGTTCATCGGCGTGCGAAAGTACTCTTAATTGCTAATATCCAGTTGTGATGTCCTGCCTGGAAATATTACTTGTCCCCAGGATTGAAAATGGATGACTGTGGATATCAAGTTGTACTATGTGCCAAAGTCATCTGTTGTTACCTGGTCAATAAAGCGTCACGGACTTGGTATATCGTATAATCTAGTTGTAGCGATGGTTTGGATGTAATATTATGTTTTTCAACATCTGGGCTGGGGATGGTAGGTGACCGATCGGTGTGGTATGATACTACTGTAGTACGTAGTGGCCATATTTCTTAGAGCTTTAATATAAAGATTCTTTATTGTTCGTATAGGTTTCGAGGTTAGGAAATATAGCGCTATCTGCCTTAATATCCGTAAACTAAATATGTGAAGAAATAGCAGACACCTTTCGAATTTCTAGGATTTCCGGTTGAACTTTCAGCTGTTATGCAGATATCATTTTACACGAGCAGACAGCTTTCATATATTAAATTTAAAATTCTCTCGGTAGGCGGCGATACTTATGACCAAAATTTCAACTACGCACGAAGCCTATAGTTCATTTAGTCATACCATTGGACTGAGAATAGTATTTACTGCTGGTGATGTAACTGGTTACCCATTAATTGTTGGAGATATTCCTTCAACTTGTAAGATGAAAACTGTGGGCCGTTGTCCTTTGTGGTGTCCTGTATCTCGAAAAATGTGGGCTTAGAAACTTGATCACCGACTCGGCCGTTGTATTATGTATAAGCGTGTGCAAGCATCTCGTAGAATAATAATACGTGGTGATAGTTTAAAGTATAAAGTTTAATCAAAGTTAAGGTTACATTTGTTAGCGGTTATTCCGTGCGTACTCAGCGGTCGGAGTCGTAAAACACAATGCTCGTTTCCCGTCCCTCTCGACGAGCGGGTCTCTCTACCCCCTTCCGTGGGGTATCGAGGGGGCAAAAATAATAAAGAAAGAGGTAGTGATCAGGTATATGGTTAAGGTATCGCCATCTACCTACTCGTTATTATATTGGCTCTTACATACGCATCTCCTGTATCTCAAATAAACTTAAAGAAATAGTCAACAAGTATTACCAGCTTCTTGTTGTCTACTTGAAAAATATCTGTCCATACTGTTTCCCAATGAAGCTTTGGAACAGAATGTGGATGCATTGCGATTGCAGTATTCGAGGGATCGCGATTACGAGAGGTGGTGCCATTCTTGATAAAATCCGTAATGCCCTTTGTGATTTAATTGAGGCCAACAAACATGAAACCTATTGACACCTTGGTGGATAGAATGTAACCAGTGGCGCCGCCAGGATTTTTTCCCACGTAGGCACTACAATTTGGGGCCCCCTCTTGCCCACCAATTTTTAATATATTTACTTAAACCATAAGTAACATAATAAACATAAGTACTACATATACTACCTATTTACCTAATGCATTTTTTTAATAATGGTCTGTTTCGCCATTGACAACGTAAAATATTATGTGACTAAAGACTAATAACTCTCGGCGAATTCCTCTTAGTCTTTGGAAATCGCCGAGTGATACAGCCAAGGCCCATTAAATAATTAAATGCTTTCAAAAATGTAAATAACGCTTACTTTGTGTGAAAATATTTATGAATTATTATATCAGGAGATAAAAATAACTATTATAAACATTAAACATTAGCTAGTTATTTTCGAATTTAAAACATGTGTTTTCGCTGGTAAAAAAACTATTTCAGGGCTTATATAGTTAAAATATCACGCCCCTGAAATAGTTTTTTTCCTAATTCCCGGGTGCGTGCTTACGGCAGCCTACTTCCAGGGGGTAGTAGACTGTTAACAAATTTAAGAGAAAGTGAGTTACCCTTTTTTCTTTGAAATAATACACTACATGTCTACATCTCTGCCACTGACGGTCATTTCAAACATGGGCCAAATAAGGATAAATCATTGATCATTATTTGACCCATGTTCCAAAATAGTCGTCCAAATATAGCGAAGAGAACAATATACAAGCACGGACTTTACTATAAAGGGACGGTTTTGGGCTGTAGCTTCCCCAATGCTTTTCGCCCGGTTCTTAGGGTTCTATGATTGTCTGTTTGTCGGGAGGGTCGCAAAAAAGGCGAAACACGCTTTTTTAGATCTTCAAGGTCAGTTCGATGAAAAATTAAATGGTAACCAGTTAGTTCACGCTATGGAGAAAACGAATATATTAATTTTGTTAGTTATTTTAAAAATTTATGTTTTGTTAATTTAGACGAGGTAAATCAAGTGTTATTTTACTCGCTTTTAGAATTAATTAGTAGATCAAATATGGTTAAAAAACAGTGTATGTATTCTTTTTGCTGTAATAAGGACAATTCAATTAAGCCTAGGTCAAATTCTAGTAGTGAAATTCGGTATTTTCCATATGACGGAACGACCTTGAATAAACTATTTTGAGGTACTGCTGACTTTTTTCCACCCCGCTGAGTTGGCCTCAAACGGAATGTGGTCTGACTACAGAAATAGATTGATAAACCGTCCCCTTATAGTAAAGTCCGTGCCCAAACACACTAACGGTTCGCAAGCGATTTCGCCCATAGATATAGGAAATGTATATAAAGGTCTAGATAAAATATTTCAAAGGGAGTGAATACGTAGGTGATAGCTAGCAGAAACGCGTAATTTCTGCAGGCTATCCTTATAAAGCGCTATCTATCGGTAAGAAAGCTCGTGCTATCGTCGCGAGAGCCATTGTCTCCGGCTTAAAAACTATACTAAAAGTCACCAACAGATGGTGTCTAAAGACTACGGCCTGCGGAAAGGTTAAGCACTTAGTACTAAAATGCTAAGAGAGCTCGCGCTCTTGGTCACGTGCCTTCCTCGGTGTCTGCTAGGTGTCAATTCCGTATTTTATGTTAGGCTTAGACGCCCCGAAATTTATCTAGACCTATATATACATTTCTTATATCGGGAGAGTTTCGTTTGGCCGACTTCTCATTTGGCCGACCACAAAATACACGTTACACCGACTGTCCATTTGGCCGACTGCACATTTGTCCGACTGAGAATTCGGACAAATGGACAGTCGGCCAAATGGACTGCTCATTTGGCCGACAGCTCATTGGGCTGACTGCTCATTCGGCCGACTGCTCATTTGGCCGACTTCACAGTCGGACAAATGGGCAGTCGGTCAAATGGACAGTGCATTTGACCGACTGCTCCTTTGACTGACTGCTCATTTGTCCGACTGCTCATTTGAACGACTGCGAATTTTCGCGCACGCGCCCATGCGCCATGACTTCCATTCTACTTAATTCACGCGACGCGATGCGATTTCCTAGCGAAATTTCGCGCGCGAAGGCTATGTGTGCATCCGCCTTTAGGCTTAGGAAACTAAACGCGTCTCGGAGTTACAGTGATTTATTAGACAAAGTAAATTAAAGTAAAAAGATTTATTTTTAATAGGCTATTGTAATTGTTTAATAAGCTATTGTAATTGTTTAATAATAAGCTATTGTAATTGTTTAATAATAAGCTATTGTAATTGTTTAATAATAAGCTATTGTAATTGTTTAATAATAAGCTATTGTAATTGTTTAATAATAAGCTATTGTAATTGTTTAATAATAAGCTATTGTAATTGTTTAATAATAAGCTACTGTAATTGTTTAATAATAAATAAATTTGTCGTTTCTTGGCCCATGGTACGTCGGTCGTCGTCGCTCGTACGTCCGAGCTTTCAGGAATGTTTGTTTAGTCTGTCATGAAGCCAAAGGGGGGGCGGTGAAGAGAAGGCCAGCGCGGGACGGAGAGAGAAGGGTGGGCTTCTCGGCTAGTTGTTTAATAAACACCGTAATGGGTCGAAACGTTTTAGTTAAAGGTTGTGTTAATACCGGTAGAAACAAAAATGTTCAATGCATAAATATGTGTATAATAAGAAATAAGGAATAGAAGGGATTTATTTGAAGCAATGATTTAATATTTAGACTCCCAATTAAAGACCGACTTTAATAAAGAAATAGCTTAAGGCTTTAAGGCAATTTGATGCGACACCTGGTCCACAACAGGAAGACGCGATTTGCGGGGTTCATTTTGATCAGTCTGCTTATCGTACTCCCAGGTAAAATGCAGTGCCAACTTTGAAATTTTATTTATTTAATGTTAAGACGTTCCCGGCTTGTGTACAAACATACCAAAAAGATACAACATAATAATACATTCATAAGTGAAATCAAACTGAAAGAAAAATAATGTTGATACATGAAAATTGCAACAAAAAATGCAAAGTAGATTTTGAAAAATAGTAAAGGACAGGGCAAAAGAATCCACAAATACAATTAAAATACTAGGTCGTCGCAAAAACCGAAAACGGCATTTTCAACAAAGACTTGGGCGGAGCGAGCTACAAATCTAGTGGTTAATTAGGCTTAAATTATTTAAACCCAAGTAGACAAAGAAAAGCGAGATAAATAATTTAGTTTACCAAAGATTACTGTTAATTTGGTAAAGATAAAACAAGATAAAAATCGAAAATATCTGTACACAGCTATTGCTTATCTTATTTGAAACTTGGCCTATGTGGTAATACCGCAAAGGATCTTAAGCCTTTCAAGTTCTGTTTTTTTGGCAGATAATTTAATCCACTCTTATTGTTCATTTTTAAAAGGCGCGCAATATTAAAATCTGGGTTCCGACCATTGAGTTGGGAATATTAATCTAGAGATCCAATCAAATCTGCTCCCCGCGAAACAAGTTTTTGAAAATTACGAATGTGCCGTCTCCTCTAAAATGACGAGAAAACGTTATCATATTTTTCCATTATTTTTGAAAAAAATATATTTTTGCCGGAAAACGCGTCTTATTTGAACGAACCATTGAGAGATAGACGTCGCCACGGGTAGAATGATAAAGTTTTCTCGTCATTTGGGAGCAGACGGCAGTATTCTAAGTTTTGTAAAAACTTGTTTCGCGAAATACTGAAATCCGACGTTTTGATTGGACCTCTAGATTAATATTCCCAACTCAATGGTTCCGACGGACAGCAATCTTTTCTCTAGAGTAGCTTTCCGAAGCTCTCCCTTTAACCCAACTCCTTTGACGTCCGACGGACAGCAATCTTTTCTCTCGAGTCGCTTCCCGAAGCTCACTTTTCCTCCAACTCCTTTGGCTTCCGACGGACAGAAATATTTTCTCTAGAGTCGCTTTATGAAGCTCTCCTTTTCCTTTCCCCCAATGCGCGACGGACATCCAACCTTGGATTAATTAAGTTAATCCAAGATCCAACTTTCCTGGCAAGTTTCCACGGCGAAAGCTACTCTCAATAAACGAAATTACAAAACCTGGGAAAAAATTAAAATAAAATTAAATGGAAAATTTCTAAATTAAGCTTATATTTAAGGATATACTTTGGTCATTGGTAATGTTGCTTGAGCTGGTGCAGGAAGAAAGGATAAATATCGCCAACATGATGATCGCCTAACAACGAAAGGCCTAATAATCCTACGGAATCATGAAGAGTTAATCTATCCATCTGAGAGTGTTGTTAACATTCTTCAAATAAAGGAAAAATTCATAAGAAGCATTAAACTGGAAAACCAAGTGGCTTAAATAAACGCCTTAACCTTAAAAATTGAGTTGCTGGTTCGAAGGTGCCTCAACCATGATCATATTTGACCATGATGAAACACTTCTCCCATATTTAAATGATCACATGTTCATGTTTCACCAAGAGGTTGGTTTGAACTATATCATTTAAATTTCCCCGTCCCTAAAGTAATTAACTTTTACACCGACTTAAGACTCAGTAAAATAGCGAAGAATATTTATGAGAAGTTGAAAAGGGAATGCATTAGGAAAATACTAAATTGATATTGTTCAAAGGTCAAAAGTTATTTTCATTCTAACAGTTTGGAGTTATGTTAGAATAATACAATATTTACTTTTTATTATAATCAGAATATTAAACGTTATTTTGAGTTTCTCCCCAGTAATTTAAATATCTAAATACAAATTACCACGTGAACACGTGCAAAATAGTATATAAGCAGACGATATTTGCAAAAATAGTTTTTTGGAAAAGATAGAAGGCGCCACCACCGAATGATAAAGTTTACAGTCAGTGAAGAATTTGTCCCGCGAAACCTTACATTATATTAATAGTTCCCGCAATACCCACATGATGGCGAGGACCATAGATATAAGTAATGTATATAAAGGTCTATGATAAAATACGCGAAAAAGTAGATAAGTCCATAATTAAAAGGGATAATATAGCTAAATCCTAAACAAATTTGAAGAAATTTAAAAACTTACTAATAACTCGTACCGATAGGTCTTCGAGCAACGCGAAACTCGGATCAAATAGATCTTCGAGTAATAAACTAAATTAAAAATAAATAAAATAGCCAGAAATTCCAACGGTAGACCGGTTTCGTTCTATTTGGAACTCATCAGTACCGTGCGGGAAATCTGGCTGGCGACTATCAAATCGAAAAGAGAAACTAAGCCTAAACATTAAAAATTTCAAAACGCGTTGCATATAGCAACGGAAAGCCGAAAAGGGGGGAGTGTGGTGGAGAATAGTATATACGATAAGTTAAGTTAGAAGAAACCACCTATGGACTGTGAGAAGGATGATAAAATACGCGAAAAAGTAGATAAGTCCATAATTAAAAGGGATAATATAGCTAAATCCTAAACAAATTTGAAGAAATTTAAAAACTTACTAATAACTCGTACCGATAGGTCTTCGAGCAACGCGAAACTCGGATCAAATAGATCTTCGAGTAATAAACTAAATTAAAAATAAATAAAATAGCCAGAAATTCCAACGGTAGACCGGTTTCGTTCTATTTGGAACTCATCAGTACCGTGCGGGAAATCTGGCTGGCGACTATCAAATCGAAAAGAGAAACTAAGCCTAAACATTAAAAATTTCAAAACGCGTTGCATATAGCAACGGAAAGCCGAAAAGGGGGGAGTGTGGTGGAGAATAGTATATACGATAAGTTAAGTTAGAAGAAACCACCTATGGACTGTGAGAAGGATGATAAAATACGCGAAAAAGTAGATAAGTCCATAATTAAAAGGGATAATATAGCTAAATCCTAAACAAATTTGAAGAAATTTAAAAACTTACTAATAACTCGTACCGATAGGTCTTCGAGCAACGCGAAACTCGGATCAAATAGATCTTCGAGTAATAAACTAAATTAAAAATAAATAAAATAGCCAGAAATTCCAACGGTAGACCGGTTTCGTTCTATTTGGAACTCATCAGTACCGTGCGGGAAATCTGGCTGGCGACTATCAAATCGAAAAGAGAAACTAAGCCTAAACATTAAATTTCTGGCTATTTTATTTATTTTTAATTTAGTTTATTACTCGAAGATCTATTTGATCCGAGTTTCGCGTTGCTCGAAGACCTATCGGTACGAGTTATTAGTAAGTTTTTAAATTTCTTCAAATTTGTTTAGGATTTAGCTATATTATCCCTTTTAATTATGGACTTATCTACTTTTTCGCGTATTTTATCATCCTTCTCACAGTCCATAGGTGGTTTCTTCTAACTTAACTTATCGTATATACTATTCTCCACCACACTCCCCCCTTTTCGGCTTTCCGTTGCTATATGCAACGCGTTTTGAAATTTTTAATGTTTAGGCTTAGTTTCTCTTTTCGATTTGATAGTCGCCAGCCAGATTTCCCGCACGGTACTGATGAGTTCCAAATAGAACGAAACCGGTCTACCGTTGGAATTTCTGGCTATTTTATTTATTTTTAATTTAGTTTATTACTCGAAGATTTATTTGATCCGAGTTTCGCGTTGCTCGAAGACCTATCGGTACGAGTTATTAGTAAGTTTTTAAATTTCTTCAAATTTGTTTAGGATTTAGCTATATTATCCCTTTTAATTATGGACTTATCTACTTTTTCGCGTATTTTATCATCCTTCTCACAGTCCATAGGTGGTTTCTTCTAACTTAATATAAAGGTCTAGATAAATTTCGGGGCGTCTAAGCCTAACATAAAATACGGAATTCACACCTAGCAGACACCGAGGAAGGCACGTGACCAAGAGCGCGAGCTCTCTTAGCATTTTAGTACTAAGTGCTTGACCTTTCCGCAGGCGGAAGTCTTTAGACACCATCTGTTGGTGACTATTAGTATAATTTCTAAGCAGGAGACAAGGGGGGGCGCGGCAGAATAACAATAGTAGCGGGGATTGGTGTATGTAGCAACGAGGCCTTCACACCAGGCGCTCAGGGAGAAAAGTCCGCGAACAAACGTTATTGAGAAAGAACAAACGCGCTGAAAGAGATACAGATCAGAAAAATACAAAAAGAACAATAATCACAATCATCGCGGAAAAGCTTTACGAAGAAGTTTACAAGTGTCCAAAATCACATCTTGTCAACCCGCGTGAACGGCGGTGAGAACACCCACCACGGAGTCCGGGAGACCCCGCGCCTGGAGCGAAAGGTAGAGATTCCGCCGAGGGGTCGCGAAGGAGGCACACGCGAACAGGACGTGTTCGGCGTCCTCTCGTACCGCACACCGAGGGCAGGAGTCCGTTTTCCGAGCCCGAAACGATGAAGAACCGCCTTCGTGGGAAGTCTGCCACAACCAAGTCGCCCGAGAAGAGTGTCCTCCAGTCTAGGAAGTTGAACGGCCAGAACGGCTCGAGAGTCAGGGTTAGGCTTCGCAGCCAGGAGAGGCCACTGGGCTGCGAGAGACCGTCAGGTGCGAGTCCACGAAGAGGTGATCGCTTTCCCACAGACACTCTTTAGCTCCGAGAGAGTCGAGGGAAGAAAGAAGTGCACCCGCTGAGGACGTTGAAGCTGGGTGACCCCGGCCAGTTTGTCCGCCGTTTCGTTGCCTGGCACTCCCACGTGAGCTGGGCACCAAAGGAAAGTGACGAAGCGGGGATAATTGTCACATAGATCATGGATTATTGAAACAACCGGATCAGAAGAGCGCGTCAGCAGTTGGGTGAGGGCCCTATGAGAGTCGGAGCAAATAACCAGCTCACCAGGCACATTTGTCACCGCGTATGAAAGAGCCATCTGGATAGCGAGGAGCTCAACCCGGTTGATAGGATGCCCGGAGTCCACGAAGGACCTCGCGCCGACGCCGAGGGCCGGAATCGCGAAAGCCACACCAGCAACACCCGAGTCCGAGGAGAGCGAGCCGTCCGTATAGATGACCGTAGCATCTCTGGCGTAAGGTTCGAGGGTCGCGAAAAAGAGCTGCTGAAGCGCGTCAGATGGCAGGTCTCCCTTGGTAGAAGAGAGCCAGCGAGGAATGATCGAGGGAGATGGGCCCTGGAGTAGTTGAAAAGCCAAGTGAGATTGTACTCCTGTGCAAGGCGCCATGCTCGAAGAGGGAAAGGGAGTTGGCCCGGTGGGAAACGGTCCTCGATGAGTTCCAGAGAAGGTAGGGTCGATCGCAATAGGGAAGGATAGAAATCGGGTGTGTCAGACGCTCCGCATGGAGCGATGTTGAAGAGATCCAGGAGGTCTCTCCGAAAACGCAAAGGAGGAATGGCTGCTTCGGATTCCATGAGCCTGATGGGAGTGGACTGCGGAACTCCTAGGATGACTCTGAGAGCGGCATTTTGAACCTTGTCGAGTTTGCCAAGCGTGGTAGCTGTGGCCGAGGCGTAGAGAGAACTAGTGTAGTCCAGCCGAGAGTGAAGGAGATGCGTGTAGAGAAGGCGAAGGACCTTCCTTCCCGCCCCCCAATGAGTCGCGGAGACGGCTCTCAGAAGATTAAGCCGCTTCAGCGAAGAAGCGACGAGGACCTCGATGTGTGGGGACCAGGACAGCTTGTCGTCAATCAGGGCTCCGAGATACCGATAGGACGAGACCCGAGAGAGGGCAGTGCGCCCGAGCGTGAGGTGAAGGCCGGCCTGGATCTGCTTTGATTTGGTGATGATCATGAATTGGCATTTCAGTGGTTGGAAATTTAGACCCCAGGTGATTCCATAGCTCAAGATATTATCGAGAGCAAGCTGCATCGCAGGGAAGAGGCGGCTGAGGTTTGGACCGCAAATTCACGTGCTGATGTCATCCGCATGTTCCCCTTGGTCAACCGGCCTCGGACACAGCTCGGGAATGTCGTCGAGCATGACGCAGAATAAGATTGGGCTGATTGCAGCGCGGGTAACTGAGTACGGCTTTGAGAGTTTGCCATTAACTCGGACTCGGAAGGTACGGCCGTCCAAAAAGCTCTCCACCCAGCGGAGGAGGTTGCCCTCAAGGCCCCGGCGTTGTAGCTTATAGAGTAGCGCCTGATGGTGGACACTTCCAAAGGCGTCTTTTAAGTCGAGGAAAACTGCCAAACAGTGGTGATTAGTCGCCAGGGCCCCTTGAGCAGCGGTAACAAGCCGGAGGGCGTTATCGGTTGCCCGGCGCCCTTTGCGGAAGCCGGATTGCTCCGGCGGAAGCACGCGATTCACCTGCAGAAACCAGGTAAGACGGCCAAGAACAAGCCGCTCGTAAATTTTGCCAAGGTTCGGAAGGAGGGAGATGTCCCTGTAGGAAGTGGGGTCTGTGCATGGTTTGCCCGGCTTGAGTATGGGATGAAGAATCGCATGTTTCCACCACGAGGGCATGATGCCATCGGCCCAGAGATGGTTGTAGAGCCTGAGAAGGGCTGCGCGAAACGCTAGGGTGGTGTTTTTAATGATTAGGTTCGAGATGTTATCGGAGCCAGGGGCCGTGTTGTGAAGGCCGGAGATGACGCCGTTGAGTTCCGAGAAGGGCGCGTTGTACCTGGCCGGTGGACGTGCAAGAGAAGTCTCTGGGACGTACGCTTGAGCCGGCGAGAGTTCTGGGGGAGGATGAATATTCTCCGCAGCTTTGGACGCTAGGCACTCTGCAACTTCTCTTTGGTCTGTGAAAAGAACCGCCCCCTTCTGCAGTGTGAGAAGCTTCGGTGCGAGTACGCCAGTCTTGAACCATCTGACCTGGGACCAGATTTGCGGCAGTGGCGTATGAGCATGGAGCCGATCGCAGAAGGCCCGCCAGCTGGTCTTCTTCGTCTCCCTGACCAGTTTCTTGAAGATCGCCCTTTCCCGCTTATAAAGAACCATGTCCGCAGAGAGGCCCGAGCGTTGGGCTCTGCGCCGCGCCGCAGTGACGACAGTAGCCTTCGCCCAGCAGTGGGTATCCCACCAAGGCGGCTGGCGAGGCGTATACCTCCTGTGGCCGCTGGTGAGAGGAATCGACGCCTTCACCGAGTTGAAGAGAAGGGATTCCGCGGAGGAGTCTGTAAGGTGTTCTTCGCCTAGAGCATTATCAAGGACAATGCGAAAATGCTTCCAGTCCGCTTCCGCGTAACGCCAGTGAGGGGTACTCTCTTCCTTGTGGGCATCGTGAGACGCTTCCCCTATGAGAATAGGTAGGTGTTCGCTTGTTCCTCTCTGCAAGACACGCCATGGGAGACCTGCGGCCAGGTCAACGCTAGCGAAGGCGAGGTCAAGAGCGCTCTCAGAGCCGTGGGTAGGGTGACGGGTTGCTTCCCCCGTATTGAGGAGTACCATGTTGTCGTGGTCCTCCAGCCAAGTCTGAATGAGGCGTCCTTGTGCGTCGGTGTGGCGCCCACCCCAGAGGAAATTGTGTGCGTTGAAGTCACCAAGGATTGTTCGGTTGTACACATCGTAATTTTGTATAGTACAGGTACCTATATTCGTTTTCAAATGTTTATATAGCGCACGCGCGCGTGAAAGTGAGTTTTTGGTTGCTGTTAAAAAAGGTGTTATTTTTTGCGCGTGTAAAAATAAATTAACGGCCAGTTCTGTTTTGAAATAAGAGGAAAAAGGTTTATCGGTTTTTATGTCGGAAAAGTTCGCGTCTTTTATTTCGCTGTTCACGACATTTTTTGGTCCGTCGAGCCGGATACATTCGTCAACTTGATTATGTTCCTCAACTAATCATCGAATCGGCTATCTTTCCGTGAGAGACAGTGAAAATTAGCGTGGATTCTCCGTTGGAAACCGTTTAAACCATCGATCATATCCCGATCGTAAACGAATCAACATAAGTCATCATGGATGTTCTGGTGAGAAGAAGAGCAGCTATCAAGGGACAGATCACGAGGATTGAAAATGCGGTGGGTCAAACAGCAACGAATCTATCTGACGTCGCCTTGAAGCTGTATGTAGACAAGGTGGAAAAACTATCGAAAGACTTGGATGAGGTTCACGATGCCGTAGTTGCAAATATCGATCCCGACGACGACGACTTCGCGGATCACGAAGATGAATACAACCCTCTAGTCGCTCGACTCGAAGATCTGACAATCCTACTCGTCACTGAATCAAATGAAAGAGCAGCAAACATTCCAGTGAGACAAGTCAGACCAGCTAGTGATGTACGTTTACCTAAGCTGGAACTTCCATCATTCAGCGGTGGTTACGTCGATTGGCTTCCATTTCATGATCTCTTCACGGCCACCGTACACAACAACGAATCGCTCACCGGAGCTCAGAAGTTTCAGTATTTGAAGTCATCATTACGAAACGAAGCAGCGCTCCTAGTTCAATCTATTCCGGTAACTGACGCTAATTATCTGGAAGCTTGGGATATCTTAAACAATCGGTTCAACAATACCCGGGAAATCATCGATGCACACGTAAAACGTCTCTTCAGTCAAACTAACGTCATCCAAGAATCTTCATACGCTTTACGAACGCTCATCGATACCACCGCCGAATGCATAAGGGCGCTCAAGGTTCTCAAAGAACCAGTACAACATTGGGACTCCATACTACTTCATCTTGTAAAGGAAAAACTGGATTCAGAATCTCGCCGACAATGGGAACTTTCCCTGAGGGGGACCGAAAGACCAACTTTCGAGGATCTCGTTACATTTCTTGAACAACGGGCCAGAGCCTTAGCAGCAGCTCCGCCTACAACTACTGCAATCAAGTCGAAGCCTCCATTACATCAGAGACCGAGTACAAAGGCTCATCATGGTGCTCTGAGCGAGACGTGTCACTTTTGCAACGAAACACACTCTGTATACAAATGTACCAATTTTCTGAATGCATCTTCGGACGAGCGTTGGAACATGGTCAAGAGGAGTGCCATGTGTTTCAATTGCTTACGAACCGGTCATCAAAGCAATGACTGCAAATCTGGTCATTGTAGGAAATGCAACGCACGACATAACACACTTCTACATCAAGAGAAGGAATTAACGAAGACGAAGGCAACCTCCGGTGTAGTTTCATGCCCATCTCGTGAAATAATTGGATCAACCCAAGTTATCTTGGCAACCGCAATGGTCCAAGTCAAGGGACTTGACGAGCAACTTTATCCAGCCCGAGCGCTTCTGGACTCGGGTTCTCAAGCCAGTTTCATCACGGAACAATTCACGAGGAAACTAAGATTGAAGCGAACACGTTTCAACGTCTCAGTTGACGGAATTGGAGCAACCGGAATGAACACCTCTCAAGGCAGTGTCATGGTGAATATTCAGTCAAATATCATTAACACGTCGGAGGTCATCGTCGAGGCAATCGTCCTGAAAAAGGTCACGGATTATTTACCTAACAGTCCGTTCGATCCTGGAAATTGTCTACACTTGAAAGGCTTAACACTTGCTGATCCAACTTTTCATAGCCCTGGACAAGTGGATATTTTACTAGGTGCTGACGTGTATCTAGAGCTCTTACAAGATGGTATTTGCAAGGGGAAAGAAGGTCTTCCAGGTGCCTTTAATACTCTTTTCGGATGGGCAGTTTCGGGTCCATTGCTGATGGCCGGAAGAAGTTCGAAAATAAAGGTCCACCATTGTACATTGGAAGCAGATTTGAAACATCTTTGGGAGCTAGAAGACATCCAGCCTCGAAGAATACTATCTCCAACAGAAATTCAATGTGAAAAGAACTTTGAAGAATCACATACACGTGACTCTACAGGAAGATTCACTGTACGATTACCAAAGATAAACGATGCACCAAAACTTGGAGATTCTAAACAAATGGCAATCCGTCGATTCTCTCACTTAGAACGACGTCTACGTGTTAACCCGAATCTCTATGAGGAGTACCGCAAGTTCATGGGGGAATACATTGCCCTTGGACATATGGAACTCATTCCCTCGAATGAAATAAAAATCGAAACCAATCCATCTTACTACGTGCCTCATCATGCGGTATTCAAAGAAGACAGTACCACCACGAGAGTTCGTGTGGTGTTCGACGCCTCTGCCAAATCTACAACTGGAGTTTCCCTAAACGATCATCTGCTAGTGGGGCCAAAACTTCAAGATGATTTGGTCAACCTCCTTATTCGCTTTCGTCAACATCGCATTGTAATGAAAGCAGACCTTGCCAAAATGTTTCGTCAAATTAGAGTACATCCAGACGACTCCGATCTTCAAAGAATTGTTTGGCGAAACAACTCACACGAACCCTTGCTCGAATACCGTTTGCTAACGGTTACATATGGAACCGCATCAGCGCCATACCTAGCAACTAAAGTCTTGAAGCAACTCGGCCATGACGTGAAAGAGACACTTCCGTTGGCATCTTCGGCTTTACAAAATGACTTCTACATGGACGATCTAATGACAGGCGACGAAACGATTGAGAACGTTTTAAGACTTCAGTCAGAAATCATTCAAGCTACATCTCAAGCAGGATTTGAAATAAGGAAATGGGCGTCGAATGAAGCTGCATTATTGGATACACTACCAGCCAACATGAAGGATTTACAAAAGCCACTATGCATCGAGAACGACGAATCAGTCAAGACTCTCGGCCTATATTGGACTCCTTCGGCTGATAATTTCTCGTTTATGGTTACTTCTCCAGCGTCAAGAAGTTCAATCACTAAACGTACGATTCTTTCGGATACAGCAAGGATATTCGATCCTCTGGGACTGTTGGCACCAGTAACCGTTCGAGCGAAACTGATGTTACAGGAAATGTGGCAGCTAAAATTGAATTGGGATGAGCAACTTCCCCAACCACTTCAAGCTAAATGGAGGTCGTTTCGAACCGATTTACCAGAAATTGAAAACATTACGGTTCAACGGCACATTTCGCAAGCTAATGCTACAGACATTAGCCTGCATGGATTTTGTGACGCATCAGAGAAAGCGTACGCAGCTGCCGTATACCTGAAGACGGTGAATAACAACGGACAAATCAAAATACAACTGATCGCTGCGAAAACAAGAGTCGCTCCGCTCAAACAAATCACACTTCCGAGACTGGAATTATCTGGTGCATTACTTTTGGCTTCTCTGATTCAACTGATCAGGGAGTCATTGAGATTGGATATAGCTGATGTTCATTGCTGGTCGGACTCAACAATCGTCCTAGCTTGGTTGAAAGCTCCACCGCAACGTTGGAAAACGTTCGTAGCCAATCGAGTGTCAGAAATCCACGAGAAACTACCGAGAGCGCAATGGCATCACATTTCAGGAGATAGCAACCCTGCAGATTGCGCTTCTCGAGGAATATCCGCTAGCGAACTGGGAAATCATGGTCTCTGGTGGCATGGACCGCAGTGCCTTATTTTCGCCGCAACAACGCAAGAACTACATGAACTCTCAGAGCCAAATGAATGTTTATCCGAGGAAAGACGAATTATTTCGTTAGTAACACATCATCAAATGGATTTCACGCTCCTTTCCAAATTTTCAGCGCTTAAAAAACTCATTCATATCACCGCCTACATTCTACGTTTTGTCTTCAATTCGCGAAATGCGACAGAATTGAGGATTACTGGACCTTTATCGAAGGAAGAGAACGAACAGGCGCTATCCCATTGGATTCGGGTCGTCCAAAGCAACAGTTTTAACGAAGAGATAGCTTGCCTTAAACAAAACAAGGAATTACCACGGAAAAGTAAAATCCTTTCGATGCGTCCGTACATCGATCAAGATGGGATTCTTAGAGTTGGTGGCAGACTTTGCCACTCCAACTTACCATACGAACAAAGGCATCCGGCATTGTTACCGAGACAGAGCAAATTAACAGAACTTCTAATACAACACGAGCACGAGAAACATTTTCACGGAGGTGCTCAACTACTAACTTCTGTCTTACAGAAACGTTATTGGATTGTCGGTCTTCGTGATGCCATACGTTTCCATATCAGAAGATGTGTTTCATGTGTACGACAGCAGGCAGTCACTGTAAAGCAACTTATGGGCGATTTACCACCAGCGAGAGTAAATCCTGCTCGGCCATTTTTGAAGTGTGGAGTCGACTACGCAGGACCATTTACCCTTAAACTAATGAAGGGACGAAGTCACCTCAGGTTTAAGGGATACATTGCCGTCTTCGCTTGCTTTACCACAAGATCAATTCATCTTGAACTTGTCAGTGACATGACCACCGAAGCATTTCTGGCAGCATTGAAACGCTTTGTTGCTCGACGAGGAAAATGCGCCGATATTTACAGCGACTGTGGAACCAACTTTACAGGAGCCGATCGAGAGATGAAAACATTCATCAAATTCATAGTCTCTACAAACAACAACGATCAAGTATCACGATGGCTCGCAGACGAAGGAATTAATTGGCACTTCAACCCGCCTGCAGCGCCACATTTTGGAGGCCTCTGGGAAGCCGGGGTGAAGTCCGTCAAGTATCATCTGAAACGAGTTCTTGGCACCATGGTTCTAAACTTTGAAGAAATGCAAACGCTTCTTTGCCAAATCGAAGCTTGCTTAAATTCACGTCCTTTAACGGCGTTAAGCTCGGATCCAAACGACTTCAATGCGTTGACACCTGGACATTTCCTAATCGGAGATGCGCTCACCGCAATACCCGAACCCGATCTCACTTCTGAAAACGTCAACCGCCTGTCACGTTGGCAATTGGGCCAACAAGTACTGCAGCACTTTTGGAACCGTTGGCGAAATGAATTCCTCTCTCGCCTTCAACAACGTCCAAAGTGGACTACACCAAAACCGAATCTACGAGTCGGCGACTTGGTCTTGCTCAAGGATGAAGATTTACCTCCAACCAAGTGGAGAATGGCAAGAATCACTGAACTTCATCCAGGACAAGACAATCAAGTTCGCGTCGTAACTGTCAGAACCTCTGACAAATCACTGAAAAGACCCGTAGTTAAATTATGCCAGTTACCACTAGACTGATTTTAATTGTATTCAAACTGGTTACTAAGGGTTATTTATGTATGCAAATGTAACTTTTCGGACTTTTACTATCTCATTTGAAATTCGTTATTTCAAGGTTGGCGGAATGTTCGGTTGTACACATCGTAATTTTGTATAGTACAGGTACCTATATTCGTTTTCAAATGTTTATATAGCGCACGCGCGCGTGAAAGTGAGTTTTTGGTTGCTGTTAAAAAAGGTGTTATTTTTTGCGCGTGTAAAAATAAATTAACGGCCAGTTCTGTTTTGAAATAAGAGGAAAAAGGTTTATCGGTTTTTATGTCGGAAAAGTTCGCGTCTTTTATTTCGCTGTTCACGACAAGGATGATGAATGGCGGGTCAAGTCCGGTAAGGAGTTGGTCGAAAAATTCTTTGGGGGCGGTGCCCCGAGGGTCGTAGATGTTGAAAAGCGTGAGCCAGCCCAGCGGGAGATGAATCTTCACCACCAACGTCTCGACACCCGCACAAACTGGGGAAGGGAGACGGATCGCTGGGATAGTTTTGGCTATCAGAGTGGCCAGACCTCCTCGCGCCCCGAGTTGGGGGGGAAATTGCGATCGGCACGAAATATTTCATAAAGACCAAAGTGAAAGTTACATACGTCCGTTGGAGAGAGAAACGTTTCCTGAAGATGGGCTGAAGTCGCCGAGAATGTCGTTAATATCTGCGAGCCGTGTACGAATACTGTGAACCTTCCATTGAATGATGCTAGCGAGGGGTCCGGTCATCACTGGGGGGATAGATTCTGGGAGCCGAAGCTGTAAAATCGACGGTCTTCGGGAGGGTGGCTTGGGCCACTACAATATTTCCCATGAAAGAATCCGTGAGTCTCTTTAGGGCGTCCTGTTTGGCAGGCTTACCGTGAAAGGCTTCACATATCTCCACCACTTTCGGAATCAGGGCGGCAATCAAGGCCGAGAGATCACCGGCAGTGAGGTAAACTGGCACCCGGCCTCCGGTTGGAGGGGGGGAAACCGGCGCACCAGGGGCGAGCTCAGAGGGCGGCGGGGGACGCCTTGGGGGAGGACTCCGTTCTCTAGTCACTGCTTGAGCGTAGGAATTATGGCGTACGATTGCCCGAGATTCCCGAAAGGAAACGTCTTCCTGGCGACGAACCCGGAGGACTGTCTTCTCCCTGCGCATGGCCGGACAGTCGGTCGACTTCGAGCTGTGGGAGCCCTTGCAGTTGACGCAGAAAGCCGGAGCGGCGCATTTCTGGGTCGGATCAAAGGTGTGGTCCTTCCCACAGTTGGCGCAAATTTCGTTCGCTACGGTCGAGCGACAGGTGGATGCGATATGCCCGTAGTGTCTACACTTGTAGCACTGGAGGGGACGCTCGGTGTATTCCAAAACCGCGAAGCTCATGCTGTACAAGAAAAACTTCTTCGGAATTTTATCCTTGACGAAACCGATGAGGTAGGTGTTCGTACGGCCTCCTAGGCGCCTTACAGACCTATAAGGCACTTCCCGCTCCTTTAGTGCGTCTTCGATATCTTGTTTACTCAGGTCCGTCGGAACATGAATAATGCGCCGAAGGGCTACATCCTGTGCTGCCGAAGTGTCTTCGACCGGGAATTGAAAATCTCCAAAAGCGGTGGCAGCTTTTATGCGCCCGACTTGTTCCTCTGAATCAGGGTGAATCAAAAGGCCGCCTTGGGGAAGCGTTTTAAAATAACGCCAAATACACTAGTGACGTACTCGTGTATTCGCTTTGAGCGTCCATCGGGGGAAACATTTCGCCGTACGAATCACCGGCCGTACCCGAAGAAGCGGCCATTGAAAGTGAAGGGAAGCCGTCCACGATGGCGAGAAAATCCAAAGGACGAAACTGGGCAGAAATAAAACAGGATGGGGACTAGGGAGAGACAAAGCAGCAGCGACTGACTTAAGGTCAGTGTTATAATAGATGGCGCTTCCCGCCTAAATAGATAGGGTGGGGTGCATTTGGCCGACTCCGCATTTGGCCGACTCCTCATTTGACCGACTGCTCATTTCACTGACTCTTATACTATAGCCTGTCCTTATCTATGTCTTTAGTGTTAGGTTGACTTATAGAACGGGCAATGTATTCTAAGCATTGGCGCCTGACGGCGCCGCGCACTCGCTTCGCTCGAGCGCTGGGGGGCCGGACCGGCGTCCCCCAGCACCGTTCTTTATAACCAAGCTGGGCCTTCTAAAACGCGACCTAGAGGACAGTACCTAGCCAAACGCACCTAGTATCGTCTAAATGACATATGAGCAGTCGGCGAAATGAGTAGTCGGCCAAATGAGTAGTCGGCCAAATGAGTAGTCGGCCAAATGAGTAGTCGGCCAAACGAGTAGTCGGCCAAACGAGCAGTCGGCCAAACGAGCAGTCGGCCAAACGAGCAGTCGGCTAAATGAGTAGTCGGAAAAATGAGCAGTCGGTCTAATGCACTGTCCATTTGGCCGACTGCCCATTTGGCCGAATTCTCAGTCGACCAAATGGACAGTCGGACAAATGTTCAGTCGGTCAAATGAGCAGTCCATTTGGCCGACTGTCCATATGACCGACTTCTCAGTCGGACGAATGTGCAGTCGGCCAAATGGACAGTCGGCGTAACGTGTATTTTGTGGTCGGCCAAATGAGAAGTCGGCCAAACGAAACTCTCCCATTTGGCCGACTACTCTTTTAGCTGAAATTCTGGTCGGCCAAATGAGCAGCCCGTTTGACCGACTGCTCATTTGTCCGACTACTCATTTGACCGACTGCTCGTTTGGCCAACAGCTCGTTTGACCGACTGCTCGTTTGGCCGACTACTCATTTGACCGACTGCTCATTTGGCCGACTGCTCATTTGAACGACTGCTCATTTGACCGACTGCTCATTTCACTGACTCTTATACTATAGCCTGTCCTTATCTATGTCTTTAGTGTTAGGTTGACTTATAGAACGGGCCCTGCCGTGATTTGCACAAAGGCATTAACGACCATTTTTGACATTTTAATGTTTTAGTTTTATCTGGGTAAGTTGGTGGTGCTGATTCTGAATCTGAAATTAGTTTGTTTCTAGCCCTCTTAGGTTTTAAGATATACGCTTGTCACAAAAGCATTATTTCGGTACTTTCACGGAACTACTTCGCAAATAGGCATTAAGCGCCATCCTTTACTTAGCACAAAAGCATTTTATGGGTTTATACAATCAGCATTAAATGCTTTTGTGCGAATAATTTAAGTAATATGAGATTACCTTTAAATAATTTACGCAAAAGCATTATTGCCTTTGTGAACATTTAAAACTCAAAAAATACCATGCACATCGGAACTTAACTTAAAAAGCGGGGGAAAGGAACCGCTAGTTTCAATAAGGAACTATAAATTTAAAAAGAGCAGAAAAAATACTTCTAGATAGGATATTTTCCAGAAAATTCTGAGGGAAAGTTTTTCATTGATAAAAAAAAGCAACAAAACTGAGTTTTTCTTAAAATGACGTTTTGGTCACCTCCGTATTCACTCCCTTTGAAATATTTTATCTAGACCTTTATATACGTTTCCTGTATCTATGGCGAGGACCGAGGAATGTGATTATCAGAGAATAGATAGACAAGCTTTGGGGGATAATAAGACACTTCTCCCACGATGCCTAAATTGTACGGATCTCATAATAAAAGCACCTTTCTTGTATTTAATTATATAAATAGTAACCTCAACAAACATCTTCAAGGAAATCGCCAAGAAGTAATATATCCGAGAATAAGGGCGTATCCAGGATTTTATTTCAGGGGGGGTTTGGGGTAAAATTTCAAGGGGGGGTGCTGACGGAAGTTTCACTGATTTTTATTAGGTTATTAGGCACCCCCCCAGTCATCAGTATTTCGGGGGGGGGTTGAACCCCCAAACCCCCCCCCCCTTATATAAATACGCCCTTGTCCGCAGTAGCACCGCCAGGATTGTTCTGCGAGTAGGCACTGCGTGATAAAAAACTCCTTTGTAATTTTATTGTTCTTTAACTAGCCAAATTGTATATAATTATTTAAAAATTTTATTATTATTAAATCAATAAAATTTTTATTATTATTAAATTAATAAAAATGTTATTATTATTAAATTAATAAAAATGTTATCATTATTAAATTAATAAAAATGTTATTATTATTAAATTAATAAAAATTTTATCATTATTAAATTAAAAAAAATGTTATTATTATTAAATTAATAAAAGTTTTATTATTATTAAATTAATAAATTTTTTATTATTAAGTATATTATTTACAAATAAATATTACCAACTTTACTTTTAATCGAAGAATTCCACCCTACGATTACCTCTTTACCCAAATTCATCAACTACTTATTTAGGCTTGTCTCCCCCATTGTTAAGGGGGAAGACTACAGTGGCCATTGTCTAGTTTCGCGCTATTTCAAGCTTGAACAATAATTTTTCTCACTAAACTTGCTTTTAAATCATGACATTTTTTTTTAAATACCTAATATTGCAATAAAGCTTCCCCTATTCCCAATATTGTCGGCGGATGTGTAAGCGTTCCCCTGGGCGTTCTTGTTGGGCACATAAAATAATCACTTCCACGTGTGTAGATAGGACCTCTCTGTTTCTAATAACGTCTAGTCTATGGTGGTCGTTAACCTGGCAAACTATTGATCCACGGGATTTGGATTCCGTGTAGTCTAAGTACATTTTGTAGGCTAGTTGGTGAGAAGATTTGTTGGAAGTGAAGTGTTCTTCGAATTGTGTCCCCATGTTTTTCCAATCCGAAAATCCCTTTAGAAATGCAGTGTTTCTACTGCCTAAAAAATGACGGCAACAAAAACAATACACTACATCCTTTGCAACTGAATATTCAATCATTTGATATTTGTCATACCAAGAAGAATTGAAACCTCGATTTTTACCGCCAATTAATCTTTTAGGGAAAGGATTTAGTTCAGGCTGAACTGGAAGGCAATCTTTATCTAGACTAATATCCAAGTTATTCAACGCGTGTAAGCCCATTTATTTTGAATTGGACACGTTGTTTGATGTATTTTGTGCAAGGTTAGAGTTGGGGTTTGCAATTACTTCTGCAATTTCTCCTTCATGAGTCAGTTCCATTTCCATATCAGTACTGACGTTTGGAAGAACTTCAGCAGTATTACTAAAACAGTGACTGTTATCAGTCTCCAAGGATTCTAAACCCTTTCCCAATTCTTTGACTAGGTTTTTCTCAGAACTATAGTTATGGCTTTGCGCCGACGATTTCAAAAAACGTGCCATTGCACCTTTCTGATTACTAACGAAACTATCTTCCCTTTTCCATTTTTCTCATTTTTGGGACCCAGATAAAAATTTTCTGGTACTCATATTTGAAAATGCTACTATTATATACTAATAGCGAAATAACCTTAAAAAGGTTTAAGAAAATAAAGCTTAGTTAAAGCTATGTAGTCTTCAAACAGACTTTTTAATAATACCAGCTATATCAAAGCGGTTTGAATATTTTTTCTAGAATAGCTAATTAGCCTTGAAAAAGGCTTTTTGAATAATTAGCTAGAATAGCTAATTAGCCTTGAAAAGGGCTTTTTGAATAATTTAGCTAGAATAGCTAACTAGCCTTGAAAAAGGCTGTTTAAAAATTAGCTTAAAACAGCTAAATAGCCTTTAAAAAGGCTGTATTGGCAAAGTTAGTCTCGGAAGAGACTTAGAAAAAATTTGACTGGGAGAGAATCGAAATTGAGAAATACCTGTTTGTTCAGGAGCAGAAAACGAAATGAAGAAACGCGCGTTATCTGGGACAAGTCCGACCACCGAAGGTCTAGGTCCTTTCTCTACGATCAGTGGTCACTGATATCACGTGATTTCGCCAAAGGGACAAGGAGTAAAAAAGAAAAAACCCTAATCCCCAGGACGCTCTCTATTCAAAGTAGTGACTGGTACGATGCTTTACGCTTCGACTTCAGCTCCGCTGGGATTTCCCTTCGTTTAAGCGTTGCAACGGTTTAAGTCGTATTAAAGAAATCCAGTTTCTCACTTTATGCCCCCTTTTGTAGAATTCCTAGAAACTAAGCTTATGTTTATTGTGTTGGTTGGAGCTAAGTTATCACCATAGACAAAATACATACATGTATATATGTATTTTGTCTATGGTTATCACTGAGGCGAACAGGTGGTTTTTTTTTTGCTGCTTTCCTTGCACGACGGACTTCCCCGTCCCGGGCCAGTCTTTTGTCATATACTCTATATCAATGTTAACAGAGTACACTACCAAAAGCAGAAATCACAGAGTTCGCTGCCTTTGTTTGTGTACTCAAGTAATATTGATTTCGAGTATAGGTGGTTCAAAAGGGAACGTTTTGTTAGGGCCATTTAGGAATCTTGGAAATTGGAATTGAATGGGAGTTCTTTTTTTAGGTGGCTAGATGACCAATTTTTAAAAATAAATAAAATTTAAAAATCACATTTGGAGGCCCCAGAGGCAATTTTTTTAAACTTTTAGAGGCCCCTAAAATAGGCTTAAATTTTTGAACATAGGCACGTGCCTACTTGTGCCTACTGCTGGCGGGGGCACTGCTTGTCCGAGAGCCAGGACCTGCAAGGTACTGTTTATATCATAGAAATAGAAATTAGACTAGAAGCACTGCCCTTTCCGCCAATCCCAAGGGAAACAGGCGAGCTAGAAGCATGTCTATGGCTAGAAGGCGGACATTAGGGTGGAATCGCGATGTACGCGCCATCTGACAAACGCATTAAACATTGTTGCCATGGCTACGACGCGAATTTCGAAGAGGGAAAAAAAAGGCGATCCACTGCGCATCACGTCGTGCGCAGCGGCGGTCTTTTCGTGTTTAAATTTTTGCGTCTAAAAGCATATCCGCAAAAATGGTTAAAAACGGCGCTTTTTCACATTGTAAAGAGAGATCTGGGAAAGAAATAAAATTCTCATTTCATAAGTATGTAATATTATAGCAAATATTTTATAATAATCTCGGAATAAGAGATTTTTTTACACTAAGATTTCCTCTGAGAAATGCTGAATTACTAGGGAAATGGGTTTTAGCGGTAAATCGCGAAAATTGGACTCCATCTTCAATTACTTCATATGACTTTATGTATAGTAAACATTTTCTGCCGGATGAAATTTACTTTCAAAATGGAAGGCACCATTTGAAAGCAAATGCTGTACCTACACAAGTAAAAATTACCATATACATACTGAAATAAAAAACTAACTGAAATATGAATAATTTCTTTAATAAAACAAGAATTTGGAAGAGCTCCCAAAAATATCTATTCTAGAACAAAGCATATTTACATCTTCTAGAGTAAGCCAATTTATTGATTTTAGTAATTGTTATTTAGTTTCCCTATTTTTTAGAGGTTATTTCAGAAAACTTAACGAAGAAGTGAACTACCGGAAACCACTCAATTTGACTTGACTAATACTGATGATAGTTTAAAAGATTTTGGAATCTCATGTAGGCATATTTTAAGCCACACTGAAAAACTGTGATGATTTGTGGTATTTCAGACTTACAATGATTGCGCAAAGTTAACGTGTGACTTTAAGGGTAACACGGTAGATATAGTAGATTCTTGAAATGTTTATGATTTTCCTAAAGCTGTTTAAATAACTTAATATAATGTCAGATAAATAAAAAAAGTTTTTAATACGTGGCCTACGATCTGTTTTATGTTATTTCACGTGACCATATTGACTTATTTAGTTGAAATTGTTTCCATGAGACGGCGCGACTATCGCGATTCCACTCCTTCTAGCTGGTACGTCCCCGCCCAATCCAATCGTGCTTCTAGGCTAATTTCTATTTCTATGGTTTATATACTTGCAAGGCTGTAGGACAACGTGATTACGTAAGGGAAATGAGTCTTCACTACATAAGTGGGATGAAATTTTGACCAATGACTTAAATTAACTTAACTAGTTATAAAAATATTTTAAGTAAGATAATTAGCCATTTTGGCGTCATTCGTGATTTTTTTACGCGGTGAAGCAATATTTGAATTTCATTGAAAGTCCGACCAAAATAACAATAACTTATGACCAGGAGAGCAATAAATAAGTCTGACACTACAAAATTTGAAGAATTCTAACAAAATATAGACCGAAGTAATAAATGTGACACCAAACAAATTTCAAAATTCTAACAAAATATGGCCATAACAATAACGTATTACCAGGAGAGTTATAAATAAGTGTGACACTAAATATTTCAAAAATTATTCAATAAAATATGACCATAAGTAGTACATAAGTGTGACACTAAATGACCGTGATTTATGTACAGGGTGATTAAGATAATCTTAGGTATTTATGTACAGGGTGGTTAAAATGTTCTTGCTGATTTATGTACAGGGGTGATAAAACTATTCTTGGCGATTTATGTAAAGGAGGATTTAGGTCAGGTTGTGATTAAAAATTTTACTCAAGATTTAATTTCATGTGAGAGATATATTTACCACATCGAGGATTTGAATGTACAGAGTAATGAATGTTTTGAAATTGAACTTTAATAAAATAAATGTTACGCTATAATTTAATTAAAAAATAAGACGACGATAGTAAAAAGTTTATCTACAGTGAAAATAATTTACGTATAAAAACGCATTAGTTTAAAGCCATAGTCTAAGTGACTGCTCTTTTGAATACCGACGTATTTGTAAATGCACTGTAGTTACAAAGAAAAAATATTGTAATATTAAAAACATTTTTCGTTGCCATGGCAAAACGGTTGCCCATTGAATAAATTCCCTTTAGGATTTTTCATCATACATGAACGTCTACCAATCCCCCGAGTTTGAACAAAATCGGTGGGTTACTCTTCGGGATGTCTCCTTGTTAGTTAATGGTAAGGCTTTCGCTTATTGTTAATTCATATTCTATTGGTGTGGATATTTGGATATCTACGATTCCTAATGCAGTCATTGATTTCCTGGGTGTGCGAGTCATTATATGATATTGGAAATTGGACGGCATTGGTCTTTTTCATGCGGTATGTGTCACAACGTCAACTGGAAGTCTACGAGTCGTCCACTACCAGATGTGGAATATAGCTATTCTACGGTATCTTCATCAAGGGCGAGTGTAAATAAAATGAGCGTTAAAGATGCGGCCAGTATTTTGTAAGCGAGAAAAATACAAATACCCTTTGTAGATATTTCTTTCATTAAAATTTGCTTCGTATTATTGAGCGTAGTTCTCATAGCAGCGAGTTCTATGGGAAAGTTTTGTCCGTCCGTCCGTCCGTCCGTTAGTAAGTTTCAAAGGAGGGGGGCGCAAGAGAAAGAGGAATGGTATGAGCGAAGTTCGCTCTTACCTTAGCTAACTGGTATGCTAAGTATGGTGGTATGCTTTTTAGTATTTGCCACCAACCACGTGTGAGTAAAGTCACTGAAAATGTTTTTTTATTCCACCA